>NW_022589738.1:7102782-7131597 GCF_004348235.1 Phoca vitulina | reverse complement strand
TTTTTTTTTTTTTTTTTTTTTTTTTTTTTTATTTGAGAGAGAGAGAATGAGAGAGAGAGCACATGAGAGGGGGGAGGGTCAGAGGGAGAAGCAGACTCCCCACCGAGCAGGGAGCCCGATGCGGGACTCGATCCAGGGACTCCAGGATCATGACCTGAGCCGAAGGCAGTCGTCTAACCAACTGAGCCACCCAGGCGCCCTGATATGAGGAATTCTTAATCTCAGGAAACAAACTGAGGGTTGCTGGAGTGGTGGGGTGTGGGAGGGATGGGGTGGCTGGGTGATAGACATTAGGGAGGGTATGTGCTATGGTGAGCGCTGTGAATTGTGTAAGACTGTTGAATCATAGACCTGTACCTCTGAAACAAATAATACATTATATGTTAAAAAAAAAAAAAAAGATAGCAGGAGGGGGGACCTTGGAGGGGGGGAGCTCAGAGGGGGAGACGGACCATGAGAGACTATGGACTCTGAGAAACAAGCTGAGGGTTCTAGAGGGGAGGGGGGTGGGGGGATGGGTTAGCCTGGTGATGGGTATTAAGGAGGGCACGTTCTGCATGGAGCACTGGGTGTTATACGCAAGCAATGAATCATGGAACACTACATCAAATACTAGTGATGTAATGTATGGTGATTAACATAACGTAATAAAAAAAATTCACTTTAAAAAGACATTCATAGGCAGACAGTGGAAAAAGATAGCCATTGCAAATGGCAACAGTAGAAAGCAGGAATCGCCATACTTATATCAGATAAAATAACTTTTTTTTTTAAGATTTTATTTATTTGAGAGAGACACAATGAGAGCAGGAACACAAGCAGGGGGAGTGGGAGAGGGAGAAGCAGGCTTCCCACAGAGCAGGGAGCCCAATGCGGGGCTCAGTCCCAGTACCCTGGGATCACGACCTGAGCCGAAGGCAGCTGCTTAACCAACTGAGCCACCCAGGTGCCCAGATAAAATAACTTTCAGTCAAAAACTATTTCTAGAGACAAAGAAGGTCATTACATAAGGATAAAAGGGTCAATTCAACAGAAGAAGTAGCAATTTAAAATATATTCACATCCAACAACCAAATGCCCATTAATAGGTAAATGGATGAAGAAAATGTGGTATGTATATACATGGAATATTATTAAGTCTTGAAAAAGAAGGGAATCTTGCCATTTGTACAACACTGATGAATGTGGAGGACCTTATGCCAAGTGAAATATGCCAGACACAGAAAGAGAAATACTGTATGCTGTTACTTATATGTAGAATCTAAAATGGTCCATCATAGAAGTAGAGAGTAGAACGGTGGTTGCCAGGGGGTTGGGGGGGAGAGGAAAGTGAGAAATGTTGCTCAAGGGATACAAAATGTCAGTTAAACAAAATGAGTAAGTTCTAGAGGTCTAATGTACAGCAATGTGACTATAATTAATATTATATACTTGAAATTTTCTAAGAGGGTAAAGCTTAAGTGTTCTCACCACAAAAGAATAAAAAATAGTAACTATGTGAGGTGATGGGTATGTTAATTAGCTTGATGTGGAGATTATTTCACACTGTTTATGTATAGCAAGACATCCAGTCATACACTATAAATATATGCACTTTTATTTGTCAGTTGTATTTTAATAAACATAGAGGAAAAATCGGAAGAATAATAAAAACCTCAAAAACATAACAGGCATTTAATTGAAATTGTCAAGTTGTATTTAAAGATTATCGGGAAGATAAGTGTGTAAGAATAGCATCAATGTAGGTGGCACCTGGGTGGCTCAGTCGTTAAGCGTCTGCCTTCGGCTCAGGTCATGATCCCAGGGTCCTGGGATCGAGCCCCACATTGGGCTGCCCGCTCCGAGGGAAGCCTGCTTCTCCCTCTCCCACTCCCCCTGCTTGTGTTCCCTCTCTTGCTGTGTCTTTCTCTGTCAAATAAATATACAAAATCTTAAAACAAAAAATAGCATCAATGTATGAATTAATGAATGAATAAAAGAAGAAATGAATGATCGAACTAAGAAAGAAACAGGGCTGGTTGTGATAATTGAGCTACCTACCAGATTATCAAAACAGGCTGTGGAACTACTTTAATAAAAACAGTATGGTGTTTGTGCTGGCATAGGCAAATACATTAATGGAATAGAATCAAGAATGTAGAAACAGAGGGAGGAGTGGGTGTGTATGTCTTTGTGTTAAATAATACATATGGCATGGTATTAAAGGACAGTGTTATTTCATAGTGTCAGGACAATTGCCTACATGTCTGACTATAATACACATTTTGGCTGTTTAACACAGATGCCTTTTTTCTTCAGGAGTACTTATTTAACATGGTTAAGAATATAAAAAAGCCCTTGGGTTTTCATTTTGCATATATACTTGGTTATGGAGAAATACTTGTTATGCGATTTCTTACTTTAAAATAAGTTTGTAAAAATGATCAAGTTTCAAATATTGTAACTTTTTTATGAGCCATTATAGTTTTGCTGCCATGACAGGTTTTTGACTGACTTGTTCATCACACCACTCCCCTCCTCCTGAATTCATTGGATTTCTTTTCTCGCTAAAGATTAGAAGAAAAAAGCCTGTTTGATAGCATCCCTAATAACTTATATTTTCTTATTCACACTCTATCCATTGTGGAATCCATTCCAGTTGTTGTTTTGAATAAATTAGTCTTAGAGCCATTTGACTGCCCATTTAGTTTGCAGTTATTACTTCTTTTTTTTTTTTTTTTAAAGATTTTTATTTATTTATTTGGGAGAGAGAGCGTGAGAGACAGCACGAGCAAGGAGGAGGGCAGAGGGAGAAGCAGACTCCCCGCCGAGCAGGGAGCCCGATGTGGGACTCGATCCCAGGACCCTGGGACCATGACCTGAGCCGAAGGCAGCCATTTAACCGACTGAGCCACCCAGGTACCCCGCAGTTATTACTTCTTATAAGGAGGCCGTGAAGTTTATTGTAGACGTCACTCTCTGAAAGTAGCTAGTTAAGAGGCAAAACAACAATCAAAAAATGATGAAAATAGCTTTGTGTGACCATTCTTAAGATAATTTTGGATTGAGATAGATTGGAACCCTAGTTAAAGGAATGGAGAGATCTATAGTTCTTATATGGTGTGAAAATGGCATAAACCACTAACATTGGGGAGCACCCAGGTTCAGATTGCTGTTTGGTTGAATTGTACAGATCAACCTGGAAGTGAACTCAGTTGAGGTGCTGTACATCAGAAAAAAATCCTTGTGGAGGCTTAATCCGTGATTCTACATCATAATATTAGTTGCGAATTTTTTTCAAATAAAGGAAGTCTTCCCTTCACATTATAAATACTGTCAGACTCTTCGTGAGATAATGTAACTTCTATCAGTAGATCAACAAGTCTGTGGCTTTCTTGGTTTCATGTATCTGTTGACTGCGATGCAGGATTTTGTTTCTGTTAATCACTTTCTAAGCCTGCTATAGAGATGTCACCTTGGAGTTTCTTTTACCACTTGACTACGGAGTGAATTCTTCTGTTAATTTAATCCTATGTTCTTCCTGTTTCTTGGTTTTCATCCTCTAATTGCTCAGTGTAGCCACAGGCAACGTCTTTGGAGGGGACACCTGAGACATAACTTGCTTCAGTTTTTGAATTTCTGGAAATGCTCTCTGTCCTTGCATGTGGTAGGTAAATTATATGTATCTAAAGTCCAGTTTCAGTCATTGACACAAGAGCTTTGGAAGCGACTGTGCAGTAATGCTGGTTATAAGTCTGAATGTAGCCCAGTTCTTATTCCTTTGTCAGCAATCTGTGTCTTTGGCAGTTTTTAAAATGTTGTCTTTGGCATTCTCCAAATTCAACATGCTGTCTTGAGATTCTGATTTCAATTTTATTTTGGCTAAATACCCAGATGTGGAATTGCTGGACCATATGATAGTTCTGTTTTTAATTTTTTGAGGAATCTCCTCACCGTTTTCAGTGAATTGGCTATACCAATTTATATTCCTATTAACACTGTACAAGGGTACATTGGAAAACAGTATGGAGGTTCTTCAAGAAATTAAATCTAGAACTACATGATTCAGCAGTCTTACTTCTGGGTATATACCCAAAAGAATTGACGTGAAGCTCTCAAAGAGATATGTGAACCCCCGTCTTTATTACAGTATTATCCACTTTGGCCAAGATCTGCAAATAACCCAAATGTCCATTGGCAGATTACAGGGTAAAGAAAATGTGGTATGTTACATTTAATGGAATATTATTTCGCCTTTAAAAAGTAGGAAATCAGGACATTTGTGACAACCTAGATGAACCTGGAGGACATTATCTAAGTGAAATAAGCCAGTCATAGAAGGACAAATAGTGTAGGAGTCCACTTTTATGAGGTATCTAGAATAGTTAAAGTTATAGAAGCAGAAAATGGAGTGGTGGTGACCAGGGGCTGGGAAGAGGGGGAAATAGGGAATTGTTGCTCAATGAGTATAAAGTTTCACTTAAACAAAATGAACACATGTTAGAGATTTACTGTACAACGTAGTACCTATAACTAACAACATGGTATTATATACTTTGAAACTTGACCTTATGTTAAGTGTTCTTACTAAAACACACACACACACACACACACACGCATGCACAAAAGAACACAAGGAAATTTTTGGAGCTGTTGGATATGGTTAGAACCTTGTTTGAGCTGATGGTATCCCAAGTACATACATATGTCCAATCTCAAGATGTATACGTTAGATGTGCAAAATTATACCTTAATAAAGCTTAGAAAGTAATTTTTTAAAAGATAGCAATTAAAATTCTTATACGAAAAGGAATAATGGAAAATTGTTTTGACTTTCACTTGTGGGACATCATGTTACTTGTTTCAACTAAAAATGAGACGTAGCTTTTGACTTCCTGCACACAACTCCAACCTAATACAATTGAACTTCCATATGAAAGACAAAAAGGGTTCAAGCAAATACAGTGTGTTCTGTGAGGCAAAACTATAAGCTTTGACCATAATGTCTCATAAAAATTTAAGTAGGTGCACACTGTGTTATGTTAGTCTAAGGTGACGTGTTTATATTGCATTGTGCAGTATCTGCATATGCTTTATGCTACAGTGTGGGTAATTTGTTTCTCTGAAGTATTACAGAGCTCTCAAATGAGATTGCATATTCCTAAAGGAGTGTATCTTCTCTCTTACTACCTTTAGCACAAATTATAGTGAAAAACTCATGGTAGCTACTTTTACATCCTGGTTGAGGACGTGAATTTTTGTAGGTGGGTGGGCTTTACTGTGTTCTATAATAAGAGAATGCCTTCCACATTTTTGCCAGTACCTTAAAAATGGGAACTGTTGTTTCAAAGCAAGTCAAGTAAAAACAAAGCAAACCAAACAAACAAAAAAATTCATTCATTCCCACTGTTAAAGAAAAAAAAAATCCTAAAGCATTAACCTCATCTTGGGTATGAATGATGGAACATTTAATGTAGACTTGAGGAAAAATCATCAAACAAGATTATTAAGACATGCTGGGGCCAACACTCCACAGAGATGTGGGGCGTATAGATGAAATCTAGAGGGCCCAGGCCTGGCACTTAAGGCATTATAGTATATTCCGTAAAAAGATAGAAGCATGTATAATCATAACAGATTATGTTGTAGGGAAGAAGGAACTATAGAAATTCAAGAGATATCCTGAAATTGATAGAATATAGCAGTTTCCTTGTATTGATACTAATATAATCAACATCACTGGTCAGTAAATGATACTTAGTAATTATTGTAAATTAGACCAAATCTTTTCAACCAGCATGTCACAACACAGAAAACTATGAATGGGTGATTGGCATGATAAAATATGTTCATCCCCTCAGCCCTTAAGACTGCCAAATGGTTGGGCCAGCTGGGAGTGACCTTTTTCTTGGTGCTTGGAAAGGTACTTGAGCAGGGTAGAGAGTCCAAGGAAATGTGCCAGGGCTACTCAGTTGTTGAAAAAATTATGCAGCATACACTCTTACGGTTTTACCCTTGAGGAGGTAAGCATGGCCAGGAATGTGCTATACCATCTGGATGCCTCCCTCATTAGGAGTTACACAGCATTGCTCTACCCATTGTTGACAAAGAAACATAGCTTATAAGACATTAGTTGTTAGACTCTGGAACTCTTATAGATTCATAGTCCTTGGTTCAAATAGCACCTCTACTACATATTGTGGTAGTATTGATATTTTCTGGCCTAGTGGGTTGAAAACTAAATGTGATAATTTGTGAATTGCTGGGCAACCCTTATGAAGTCACATTACTTGTGTCTTTCATGTTGACATCACATTATCAATGAGAAATAGAAAATCATTGTCTATTGTAATAGTTAATTAAAAGTAACAACAAAGTAGAAAAAATTGCTTAAAAAGAGGCAGTAAAATTGTCCTTAAATTAGCAGCTGTGTTTTGCATCTTTATTATATAGTTTTATATGATAAACTTCTACTTGCCAATAAATTTAATCATGTTTTATTGTTAAGAATTTCACCAATTTAAAAATATGTAAGAGATACCACATCTTTACAAATATTTATAGCCTCCATCAAATAGAAAGAAATGCTTGTTTTTCTAAAATCAGAAGATTATTGCCTGATTTAGATAGTGCTAACTCCCATTCTTGCTTTGGTAAATAAATACAAATATGTGTTATATTTTATTTAACCTTTCCTAACATAATGTATCCCCAAATATTGATTATTTTTAAAAAACCTGAATGTTATGTAAATGGATGAAAGGAAACCTGATTGCTTTTCAGGAAACCGGAGAATTGGTCACACTTTCTACTTTTTGAAAGTTGATCCTTGTTTTTCTTAAACATTGGTAATATGTAGAAAATGAGGATTAGTACAAAACAATATACCTCTTCTACCAAGAAATCAACTTCTTAAATAAAAGTGGTTCTAATAGTAAATTTAACAAAATTTACAAAAACACATTATTCAAAATCTGACTTGTTTCCAAATCATTCCCCTAGTATGTGGAGTAGAAATTTTACACATGTAGGTAACTATACATTTTTAAAACACTCATTCTGAATATGCTTCCATTTATATGACATCCAGCTTTTCACTTAGGAGAATAGTAATAACAGTGAGGATGGTAGGTAATTTACTACAACATTTACAGTTATTCCCTACACTGAAAACTTCATCTTTGTTGCCTTACTTGATCTTCACAACTGCTTTTTTTTTTTTTTTTAAAGATTTTATTTATTCATTTGTCAGATAGCACAAGCAGGGGGAGCGGCAGGCAGAGGGAGAAGCAGACTCCCCACTAAGCAGGGAGCCCGATGCGGGCCTTGATCCCAGGACCCTGGGATGATGACCTGAGCTGAAGGCAGACGCTTAACCAACTGAACCACCCAGGCGTCCCTCACAAGTACCTCTTGAGGGAAGTTACTGCTATTTTCCAAGTTTATGGATTAGGAAACTGAATGGTAGAAAGATGAAGTAATCAAGCTAACAAAGCTAGCAAGAGCTAGAGATAAGGTATGAGCTTATATGTGCTATTGATCACTAGGGCATATTGCTTTTAAATACTCCTAAAAAAACAAACCTCTAAAACAAACAAACAACTTGAGAACCAGAGAGGGAACTAGAAAAGCTAATTAAAGTAACCATGGATGTGGAGGGCCTGACATGTGAGTATAAATACTTTAATAAAGAACTTGGCATTCTGGAAGCCAATAGCTGAAATCTAACATATGCTGAACTTGTCTAAAATTACTGAGACTAAGAATGAATTTATCTGGTCCACCTGATGCCAAAACTAAGATGATTCTTCAGCTTGAAAGCATGACCAAAATACTCCCTAACCTAGATATATGCTGCAACACAGTTTTACATCCTTGGTGAGTAGATGAGGAAAACATTTCAAGTGTTATGTCCTTCAAGTGCAAGCATGTCTTTTCCAAATGTTCTGCTGTGCTGTTGTGTTAAATAAAAAAGAAGATAAATATCACTCTTTGTATTTGTGATAGGTATAGTGTTTGAATGTGTAGGATATATTAATACATTACAAGTAAACATCGGTCAAATTGGCATTGTATTATTGTAGGGAATGCTACATTAGATAAATGTTGTTAAGTGTTTATTATGAGTAATAAAATTGATGTAAAAGACTGGACTTTTCTTAATCAAAGGTAGTGCAAGTTTTTATTCTCAATGTAGTCTTTTACATCCTTATTTTAAAAAGAAAAGAAAGCTAGTCTTAAGGTGATTGTCACTTAATAGTTCATACACAGAGGATGAGTGTTTTAGTTTTTTTAGTCATGAAGAACTTGAATATCAGTTGATGTTTAAGAACTTAATAGCATAAAAATGCAGCTCCCATTCCCTTGGTAGCACTCCCTTTTCATCCTTTGTTTCAAGCATTTCTTTACATAGACCTATTTAAAACATTTGGGATTCATTCATAGTCGATGTACATGTGTAACATTTCTATTAATGGCAATCAAGACAGGAATATTCTCTCTCGTCAAATCCACAGAGAAAACCTCAATTACTCTGACAGCGTAAGAGACCAGCTGGAAATTTTATATTTGCTGGAAATGGTAATAGAAAAGCAAATAAAAGGGGAAAAGCCTAATTTCCCTTCCCTTGAAACAAATCGACTGAATTTTTAGCCTTTCTGATAAAACTTAGAGGTAGATTTTTCTCTATTTCCAGGCTAATGCTTTCCTTCTTTTAATAACAAAAAATATTTTAATGAAAGTTCTGTTTTTTTGTAGAAATTATTCTGCACCTCCCCAGCTTTCTTCAGAGGTAGCTAGTATCCAAGTAATAATAGTTTTCCATCAGCTGCTGCTCTTTCTCATAAGATTGACACCCAGTCCCTACTTTCATCAAGTTTCCAACCTATTGGAAAAGAGAATATTTATACGCAAACAGCTACCACACAGGGAGAAGTATGAAGAGTACCAACAGATTGGGTATAGGCACAATAACAAACCAAGTGTTAAAATGAAACCAAATTTCAGAAGTAAAGAGAAACCACTGATTTTCCTAATTTCAGCATATTCTCCTTTTTATTTTTTTCCATTTTTTAAAATTTAAGTTCAGTTAATTAACAATGTATTACTGGTTTCAGAGGTAGAAGTCCATGATTCATCAGTGTTATATAATACCCAGTGCTCATTAGATCAAGTGCCCTCCTTAATGTCCATCACCCAGTTACCCCATCCCTCCACCTCCCTCCCCTTCAGCAACCCTCAGTTTGTTTCCTGTGATTAAGAGTCTCTTATGGTTTGTCTTACTCTCTGGTTTCGTCTTGTTTTATTTTTCCCTCTCTTCCCCTATGATCCTCTGTTTTGTTTCTTAAATTCCACATATCAGTGAGATCATATGATAATTGTCTTTCTCTGATCGACTTAGTTCGCTTAGCTTAATACCCTCCAGTTCCATCCACATCGTCATTGCAGATGGCAAGATTTCATTTTTTTGGATGACAATATTCTCCTTTTTAGAATGGCAGCAGATGACAGATGGGAACGCTTCATTTCTAAAATCCTTGGCTTCGCCATTCTTTCGTGCTACCTGTATCACTAGAAAGACGTATCTGGTGGTAGCCAATTCCAGCATCTTTTGACAACACTGATTCCTATAAATGACAAATGCTGAGTGTGGTAAAAAGAGTAGGCATTGATGAGGACATCTTGCTGTCTCCATTCTCATGCTTCCTGAGCTTACTCCACTTTTTTTTCCAGATATGAAACATGTGCACTAGTATCATTTTTAGACTTAAATTTTTTTCTTAGAACATATCTTACAGTTGTAAAAATGTCTCACGTAACCTTTTACGTTTTCCTTATCCACTAATGCTTTGGCACCCATGACTTCTTTTAAATGGGGAACTCCTGAGAAGTTCCCTTCCAACGAACACCTCTCAATCACAGTTATTACTTACGGTAGAATTTTGTTATTCCTTTACGTCACATTTCTTGTACTGCCATAGTGAATTAGATCTCCATTACTAATTTATTTGTTGCATGAAAACAGGATTATGCTTAAATGTCATCACACCCACTGTATAGCAGATTGCTTAGAACATAAGGCTTAATCAATACACATTTGTTGAATGAAATGAATATTTCCAGGATGTTATAATTGAGGTCTACTCTTAAGGAAATATTTGTTTCATTTTTAAAAGTGCTTCACCCAGTATGTTAAGCAAAGAGGGAAATAGTATGATGAATCGGTCATACCCACGGGAAACTTACACATGAATTTAAATCGCTATAGAAGGTGTTGCAGACCTATGGAAATCTGTTTTAATTTTGCTAGTAAAATGATGTAATAACAAGTTATCATCTTGAATGATTTTCTTAACAATTACAAATTATTAGTGGGATTACAGGGGGCATTTTCCTCCTAAGCCACACCTTTCTCATGCTCTTAGCCCTTCCTCAAAGCACTGTGAACTCGAACTTTTATTCTTCCCAGAGTTTTCATATCCCTGAAACTATGTAATGCTTTCTCACAACATGAGGCTGGGTACCTAATTGGCACTTAATAAATAGTTAAATGTCTCCCACAAGTAACAGATGCTGCCAACAAGATCTTGGCAAGCTCCAGATTCTGTCAGTTTATGGTTGAAATCCCTGACGGAAGCCCAAAGTGCTGATTATTTGTGTTGTTGACTAAAAAGAGAGCAACGTGCTTTAGGCCCTAGTCATGCATGTGGCAGAACAGGCCTTCTGTTTGCGATGTAAGGTATCTGTCACATAGTTCTGCTCAGACATAGACCTGCTCTATTTCCCTGTGGAGGCGAGCTGTAGGGGATCCTGGGGGGAAGTAATTACCTGATTGATGAATCACCAAAAAAAGTCAGTTAGGCCCTAGGCACAGCTGAATATGGTCCAGGTACTTTCAGACCTCAGCATTCTGAAGAAGTGTAGGATACGTTTGCTGTTGGGGGTTTGGTTTAGCAGTAAGAGTGCCTTCTGCTCGGTGTCACTCCTTTAGGAATCACCGAGTAAGAAGTTTTTCTCCATCTGATTCTTATGTAGGGTGTTGTAGTACCTGTACCTGTAGAACCTAAGTCACCATACACTAGGTGACTTAGAAACAACAAATTTATTTCTCATAGTTCTGTAGGCTGGGAAGTGTTAAGATCAAAGTGCCATCAAATTCGATGTCTGGCGAGGACCTGATTCCTGGTTCAAAGAGGGGCTGCCATCTCATTGTGTCCTCATATGGAGGAAGGGGCAGGGGAGCTCTTTGGGTTCTCTTTTACAAAGGCATTAATCCCATTCACTAGGGCTCCACCATCATGATCTCGTTATCTCCCAAAGGCCCCACCTCCAAACACCATAACATTGAGGATTAGGTTTCAGTCTTTGGATTGTGGGTGGACCCATTCATTCTGTAGCATAAGGGCATGTACCAGCTTTGTCCCTCTGTATTTATGAGTTCACTTTTCTCATCAAAGCATGTGGAATTTGATCATCTATATATTCTACTGGTCACCTGCCGTAAGCATTTGTATACAAAAGTCCGTAAGTCTCCTTCCCACCATTTTACTTGTAGTTGGAATTTGTCAAACAACAAATGATACTAGTGCACATGTTTCATATCTGGAAAAAAAAGACCAGATCCCTCTTGTTTTCCCTTCCATATTGCAGCGCACCCATGAGGTATGATTTTCAGAGTGGTTTAGGTCACTGTTGAGACTAACTCATTTCCCTTTAATTAGTTCAAATTCAGTTTAAATTTGATAGCCTTGATAATATTTAAATTCTACAGTTTAGTTTACCTATGTGTAATATTGCAGATAAGCTACATATGACTTCTTACAAGTTTTGGAGAAAACTGATCTTAACAGCTATTGAGGTTTTATTCTAGTCCCTTCTGAGAGTTGTATGTTTCACTGTTTTTCTTAAAATCAAGTCTACTTTTCAGTTATGTTGGTTCCATAGTCCCTTTTTCAAATTATAGAGATTATTACAAAAATCCTTAAAGAACAGAAAACCATGAAACTGTTAACAGTTTTTATCCCTGGGACTTATGGATAGGGACAAGAGGAATAAGAGGGAATAAGAGGATGGGGGAACTTTATATAATTTACATTTTACTGTTTGAAATTTTACAGTGGGTGTATATAAACTTCTGAAATTGAAAATCATAGTAACAATATTGAAAATGTTCATTAACTCATCACCTCATTCATTTGTTCCTTCCTTCACCTAATACCTATTTAATAAGTTCTTCGTCTCTTGAATGAAAGGAAAAATAAAACGTAATTGCTGTTTTTCAAGTATTTAACAGTCCAGAGAGCAAATGTACAGACATAACGATAATTGAGTACTGTGTCATAAAATCCGAGAATCGTTACACTGTAGTGTTTAATAATGTGGGCTGTGTTATAATATTATATAGATTTGAATCCCGACTTTATTATTTACTAGCTGTATATCTGGAATGTTATTTAAACCTCTGTGTGACCCATTGACACCATCTGTAAAATAGAAACAATTAAAGCACCTTCCTCACTGTTTTGAAGAAATTAAATGGATTAATATAATGGTGTTATATTATTATATTACTAATATAATGGCAGAGAGTAAATAATAATTATTGGGGGGTGCCTTGGTGGCTCAGTCGGTTAAGCATCTGACTCTTGGTTTTAGCTCAGGTCATGATCTCAGAGTCTTGGGATCAAGCCCTGTGTTGGGCTCCTTGCTCAGGGGGGAGTCTGTTGGAGGTTCTCTCTCTCCCTCTCCCCCTGCCCCTCCCCCCACCCACACATTCTCTCTCTAAAATAAATAAATAAATCTTTTTAAAAAATTATTGTTAGGTATTTACCCTGGAAGTATAAACATAGGTCATCTGAATCTTTTTTTTTTTTTTTTTTTTTTAGTACAGAGGGAACTAGGGAAGACTCCCTTAGAGATAAGTAAATTTAAATGGTAAAGACTGTTTAGGAACTTTCTAGGTTAAGAAACATTAATGTTCTGCTGGACTTGTGAACGAGAATCCAGGCTACTAAAAAGTTTCATTGGATTTGCTCAGTGTTTTAAGTTTCTAAATAATATCTTCAAATATTTATCATATTTCACATAAAAATCAGATCTTGATAAGTCAGAACTGTTAAACCTGTACCCAGATGGCAGCAGTTGGTAGGAGCAATAGGACAGCTGCATAACGTCCTAGATGGGGTCTTCACTCTCCATTTCACCAGCACACCTGTGGCTTTCTGACACTGGGGACTCGGATAAAACACGCTTGGGCTATTGTTTTTCTTTCATGTTGCCTCCTCTGTACACACCCTGAAGCATTTTAGTTGTTGACCCGTGATGAAAGGGATCCTACAGGGAATAGTCGAAGTAGATGATAAAGAGCAAAGCCAAGGTCAAAATAATAAAGGGCCTACTCTTTATGATTGGAGAAATTGATATTGTATCCTGAAAGCTTCAGGGAGCCACTGATGCTTATAACAAGGGGAATTAAATGATGAGAGGAGCTCTTTGGAAAGACCATACTGGCATCACGTGGGGAGATAAAATTTTTAAATGCTGAGTTTGAAAGGCCCACGAGATATATAGAAGCTAAGGTCTTTATGTGAGTCCTGTGGCCTAGACATGACAACTTCAATAGCTGAAACCCTAGAATTGATGATGTTACCAAGATGGGGAAGGGGAGTGGCTTGGGATTGAAAAGACAAAAGTATCCACAATACTCAGAGTAGGATATAGAGAATCTAGGGAACACAAAGAGAAGCACTTTAAGACTGAAAAACACATTCTGGTTTTGCTTTAGCAAAAATATATGGTTTATATACAAGAGAATTCACCCATTGTATTTTATTTTTACCTTTTAAGTTTCTATTCTAATTCCAGTTAACATACAGTGGTACATGAGTTTCAGGTTACAGTATAGTGATTCAATGCCTCCATACATTGCCTGGTGCTTGTCATGACAAGTGTACTCTTTAATCCCCAATACCTTTCACTCATCTCCCTACCCACTTCCCCTCTGGTAACCATCAGTTTGTTCTCTAGAGTTCAGAGTCTGTTTCTTGGTTTGTCTCTTTTATTTTTTCCCTTTGCTTGTTTGTTTTCTTAAATTCCACATATGAGTCAAATCTTACGGTATTTGTCTTTCTCTGACTAATTTAAGAGTTCATCCATTCTAAGTGTTCAGTTGATGAATTTTAGTAATTGTATGTAGACTACAACCACTACCACAGTTCAAATATAGAATATTTTCATCACACTAAAATTTTTCCTTCTGTCCTTTGATTACATCCACCAACTGCTGGCCCCAGGCAACCATTTATCCTTTTCTTGTCAGTGTAGATTTTCTAGAAATTCCTTTGAATGCCATCATATAATATGTAGTGTTTTGTGTTTGATTTCCTTCACTAAATTATCCAGTACTTGTCTGTGTTACTATGTTATGCCTTTCCATCACCGTGTAGTATTCCATAGTGTACATGTACCACAGTCCTATTCATCAGATGGTGGAGATTTGGGTTGTTTCCAGTTTGGGGCTTTTTGATTAATGGATGGATACTATATGGACATATGTTTTTATTTCTCTTAGTAAAAAAATTAGTAGAATTTCTGGGTCTCTGGTGTTTCAGTTACTTGATATACCACTGCCTTACTGCTTTTGAAAGTGGTTGACCACTTTGCAATCTCACCACTCATGTATGAGATTTCCTCTTGCTCCACACCCTCTGTAGCACTTGTTATCTATAGTTCTACTGTTAGCTGTACATTGAAAATATGTGGTGTTAACATATCAATGACAATTTTTACTTCCATGGTGACCAGAGAGTATGAGTGTCTTTCCAAGTGCTGATTGTCCATCTGCATACATTTTTGGCTAAGTGTTTAAAACATTTGTCCATTTCAAAAATTGCATTGTCTGTCATCTTATTGATTTGTATGGCAGCATTGCATTACTTGGATAAGCTGTGTTTGGACATGATGTATTATCTTTACATATTGTTGGATTTAATTTGCTAGATTTTTAAGAGCTGCTTTGCATCTTCATTCATTAGGGCTATCTATTTATGTTTTTTCATGGGATATCTTTATTTTTGTTGCCAGGAAATGTTGGCTTGGTAAAATTAGTTGGGGCATTTTTCTATCTCCTATATTACCATAAGGAATTCAGCAGGGGTATTTTTTTCTCCATAAGTGTCTGTTGGAAATCACCTGTCACTTCTTCCAAAAGCGTTTTTTTGATGTTGTTTGGTTGAATTTTATGGAGCATTTTAAATTGCAGTGTCAATACTCTACATAAGGATAATTAAATTTTCTTTGTTTTTTTTGGGATCATTTGGTCATTATATATTTCAAAGAATTGTTCATTTCATTCAGGTTATGAAATTGCAGGCACAATGTTATTCATTATGTTCTCTCTCTGTTTTAAAGATTATATTTATATGGGGGGGGCAGAGGGAGTGGGAGAAGCAGACTCCCTGCTGAGCAGGGAGCTCGCTGGGGCAGATCCCAGGACCCTGGGATCATGACCTGAGCCAAAAGACCGATGCTTAACCAGGTGAGCCACCCAGGTGCCCCTCATTATGTTCTCTTATTACCTGTTTAATTTATGTAAGATCTGCAGTGATGTACTGTCTTTAATTCCTGATGTTTTTTTCTGTTTTATCTTTCTTTGTTCTTTCTAGGTGTAAGTTTATATGTATCTTTTTAAAGAACCAGCTTTAGGGCTTTTTTATTTTTTCTGTTTTTCTTTTTTGAATGTATTGATTTCTGCTCTTAGCTTTATTAAAACGTTCCATCTACTTAGGTTGAGTTTAGTTTCTGTGCTTTTCCTGATTTGTTTTGTTGGAAACTCAGATAATTGATTTTGATTTCCCTTCTTTTCTAACATGGTATTTAAAGGTATAAATTTCCCTCTAAGCATTGCTTAAGCTGTATCTCCTAAATTTTATCTGTTTTATTATCAGTTCAACATATTTTCTAATTTCCTTTTTGATTTTTCCCTGACCAGTCTATTATTTAGAAATTCATGTTTTGGGGCACCTGGGTGGCTCAGCCAGTTAAGCATCCAACTCTTGATTTCAGCTCTGGTCATCATCTCAGAGTCATGAGATCGAGCCCTGTGTCTAGCTCTGCACTGGGTGCGGAGCCTGCTTGGGATTCTCTCTTCCTCTGCTCCTTCCCCACCCTGGCATGTACTCTCTCTCTCTCTTTTTTCTCTCTCTCTCTAAAAAAAAAGAAATATATGATTTGATTTCCAAATATGGGGGATTTTCTAGTTACTAATACTGATCTTTAATTATCTTGTGGCTAGAGAACACACTCTGGATGATCTCATTCTTTAAAATATAGTAATATATTGGAAATTGATTTATGGCTCACCATATTGTCTGTCACAGTAATGTACTATGTGGGTATGTAAAAAATTTGTATTCTAATGTGTTTGACTCCGATAAATACAAATCAAATCAAGTGGGTAAATTTTTTTAGTTTTCTGTGTCTGTTGAATATTTGCACAGTTCTTTTAAAATTTTTTAAATTTATTTCTGACAAAAATGTTTGTATTTAAGGTGTGCAACATTATGTTTTGCTATATGTATACATTTTAAAATGATTACCCCAAACTAATGAACATAGCTATCATCTTTCAAAGTTACCTGTTCATTTTTTGTGGTAAGACACTTGAGATCTACTCTCAAAGCACAATTTAAGTATGCAGTATATTATTAATATTTATAATCACTATGCTATACATTGAGATTCCAGAATGTTCATCTTCTAACTGAAGTTTTTATCCTTTCATCAATATCTCCCCTTTTCCCTGATTGTCTAGTCTCTAGTAACCACTATTCTACTGTTACTATGAGTTTGATGGATGTATTTTTTAGAGCCCACATGTAAGTGAAATCGTACAATATTTGTCTTAATGTGTCTGGTTTATTTCACTTGACATAGTTGTATCAGCTGCCGAAGGAGGGATGTTAAAGTCTCCAATTCTGATTTTGGAATTATTGATCCATTCCTTTAATGATATCAGTTTTGCTTCATGGATGCATGATTATGTTTTCTTTATAATTGACACTATCATTATGAAGTATTCCTCATTATCTCTGGTAGTGTTTTGTATCTTGATATCTATTTTATCTGTTATTAATATGACCACTTAAGACTTTTTATACTTACTGTCTTTATGGTACATCATTTCCATTCATTTACTGTCTACCTATTTTATTTAAAGTGTGTATGTTGTGGACACAAGTTAGGTCTCTCTCTTTTTTTTTTTTATCCTTTCTTAAAATTTCCACCATTTTGTTGTAGCCTGTTAACATTAAATACAAATATATAGTTTGGCATCTACCATTTTATTGTTTGTTTCTTCTATAATACCTTTTGTTTGCTTGCTTTCCATTATTCCTTTCATCCTCCCTCATTTTTTAAGATTATTTGAAATATTTTATTTTTTATTTTTTTAAAGATTTATTTATTTATTTGAGAGAGAGAGAGAAAGCAAGAGAAGTGGGGGAGGGACAGAGGGAGAGGGAGAGAGAATCCCAAGCCGACTCCCCACTGAGCTCAGAGCCCAATGAGGGCTTGATCTCATGACCCCAACTTGACCTGAGTGGAAACCAAGAGTCAGTCACTTAACTGACTGAGCCACCCTGACACCCCTATTTGAAATATTTTTAGAATTTTAATTTTCCTACTGGATTTTTAACCATATGTCTTTGCATTTTCTAATAGTTATTCTGAGAACTAAAATAAATGTTACCTTTTACTTTCCAATAACAGTAAATATAAATAGTTTAGCACTTCACATAAATTGTAGAATTTTTGAAACCCAATAGGTCCATATATCCCTCAAATTTTATGCCAGAGTTGACAAACAATGATCAATACTTCAATTGCTTATTGTGTAAATAAAGTTTTATTAGAACAGAACCATAACTCTCCACTTAAATATTATCTGTGGCTGCTTTTGTGCTACAACGGCAGAGTTGACTAGTTGCAAAAGAGCTTTTATGGCCTATAAAACCTAACGTATTTACTCTCAGACCCTTTATGCTTATTACATGTGTGATATTTCTGTAACGGAAACCCCATAAAATGATGACATAATGTTTGCTTTAATCAGTTATATGTATGATATTTAAATTAAGAGAAAAATAATGTAAATATTCGTTTGCATAACCCCAGATATTTATGATTTCAGATGTATTCTTTATTGCTTTCAGAGCATCTGAGTTTCCATCTGGTATTACTCCTTTTCATCCTGTGGAACTTTATTTAGCATTCCTTATAATATATGACTGTTGGCAACAAATTTTCATATTTATTTCTTTCCTTATTTGGTTAATCTGATGGTGTCTTTATTTTGCTGTGACTGGTAAAGATTATTTTATAGAACATTCTTTATATAGAATTTTGGGTGGACAGTTTTATTTGTTTTAGTACTTGAGTAGTGCTATTCCCCTCTCTTCTACTCTCTGTAATGTCTGGTGAAAGAGTAAGTTGTTAGTTGAATTGTTGCCCTGTAGGTAATAGGTTTTCTCCTCTTGCATTCAAGTTTTGCTCTTTTCTCTAGCTGTCAACAGTTTGATTTGTGTACTTTTACATATTCTGTTTATAATTTTTTTTTTTACCTTTAAGCAAATGTGGGAAATTTTTGGAAATTCTTTCATTTTTCTTTCTTTCTTTTTTTTTTTTTTTTAAAGATTTTGTTTGTCAGAGAGAGAGAGCACAAGCAGGGGGAGTGGTAGGGCAGAGGGAGAAGCAGGCTCCCCGCTGAGCAAGGAGCCTGATGTGGGACTTGATCCCAGGACCCTGGGATCATGACCCAAGCCGAAGGCAGACACTTAACTGACTAAGCCACCCAGGTGTCCCTGGACATTATTTCTTTAGATTTTTCTGCCTTATTTTTTCATTCCTCTTCTGGGATTCTGTTTTTTTTTCTTTTTCAATTTTTTATTTAAATTCCAGTTAACATATAGTGTAATATTAGTTTTAGGTACACAATAGAGTGATTCAGCACTTCCACACAACACCCAGTGCTCATCATAACAAGTGCCCTCCTTAATCCCCATCACCTAATTAACCCATCTCCTGCCCACCTCCCCTCTGGTAACCATCAGTTTGTTCTCCCTAGTTCAGTCTGTTTCTTGGTTTGCCTCCCTCTCTCTTTTTTTCCCTTTGTTTATTTGTTTGTTTCGTAAATTCCACATGAGTGAAATCATATGGTATTTGTCTTTTTCTGGCTTATTTTGCTTAGCATTATACTCTCTAGTTCCATCTGTGTTGTTGCAAATGGCACGATTTCATTCTTTTTGATGGCTGAATAAAATTCCATTGTATATGTATACCACACCTTCTTTATCCATTCATCAGTCAGTGGACACTGGGCTACATCCATAATTTGCCTATTGTAGATAATGCTGCTATAAGCATCGGGTGCATGTATCCCTTCAAATTAGTATTTCTGTATTCTTTGTGTAGCTAACTAGCAGTGCAACTGCTGGATCATAGGGTAGTTTTATTTTTAACTTTTTGAGCAACCTTCATTCTGTTTTCCAGAGTGGCTGCCCGACTTTGCATTCCCACCAACAGTGCAAGAGCGTTCCCCTTTCTCCACATCCTCGCCAACACCTGTTGTTTCTTGTGTTGTTGATTTTAACCATTCTGACAGGTATGAGATGATATCTCATTGTAGTTTTGATTTGTATTTCCCTCCCTGATGATGAGTCATGTTGAGCATCTTTTCATGTGTCTGTTGGCCATATATATGTCTTCTTTGGAAAAATGTCTATTCATGTCTTCTGCCCATTTTTAATTGGATTATTATTTTTTGGGCTGTTGAGATGTATAAGTTCTTTATAGATTTTGGGTATTAATCCTTTATCAGATATGTCATTTGCAGTAGGTTGCATTTTAGTTTTGTTGATTGTTTCCTTCCCTGTGCAGAAGCTTTTTATTTTGGTATAGTCCCAATAGTTTATTTTTGTTTTTGTTTCCCTTGCCTCAGGAAACATATCTAGAAAAAAGTTGCTAATGGCCAATGTCAAAGAGGTTACTGTCTGTGTTCTCCTCTAGGATTTTTATGATTTTCTGTCTCACATTTAGGTCTTTCATCGATTTTGAATTTATTTGTTTTGTGTGTGTGGGTGTTTGGCATAAGAAAGTGGTCCAGTTTCATTTTTTGCATTTATCTGTCCAGTTTTCCCAGCACCATTTGTTGAAGAGATGTTCTTTTTCCCATTCTTTCCTGCTTTGTTGAAGATTAACTGACCATATAGTTGTGGGTGCATTTCTGGGTTTTCTATCCTGTTCCATTGATTTTATGTCTGTTTTTGTGCCAATACCATACTGTTTTGATTACTACAGCTTTGTAATATAACTTGAAGTGCAGAATTGTGATCCCTGCAGCTTTGTCTTTCTTCTTCAAGGATGCTTTGGCTATTTGGGGTCTTTTGTGGGTCCATACACATTTTTAGGATTGTTTATTCCAGCTCTGTGAAAAATGCTGGTGGTATTTTGATAGGGATTGCATTAAATGTGTAGACTGCTTTGGGTAGTATGAACATTTTAGCAATATTTGTTTTTCCAATCCATGAGCAAGGAATGTTTTTCCATTTCTTTGTGTCTTCTTCTATTTCTTTCATCAGTATTTTATAGTTTTCAGAATAAGGTCTGTTATCTCTTTGGTTAGGTTTTTCCTGGGAATCTTACATTTTTGGTGCAATCGTAAATGGAATTGATTCCTTAATTTCTTTTTCTGCTGCTACATTATTAGTGTATATAAACACAATGGATTTCTGTATGTTGATTTTGTATCCTGCGACTTTACTGAATTTGTTCCATTTACATGTAGGGGAGATTGTTTCATATTACCTAACAGGTCTTTGAGGCTCTGCTCATTTATTTCCTATCTTACATCTTTTTTCTGCACAAATGGATAATTTTTACTGATTTTTTTTCAAGTTCACTTTATCTTTGTCATTCCCATTTGGCTGGCAAATCCATTGAGTGATTTATTTTTTATTTTTTTTTTATGTTCTGTGTGTCTATTTTAGTTTATTGTTTCTATTTTTCTGATGGCATTTGCCATCTTTTCATTCATGGTGAACATATTAGGCTTTCTTTAATTGGGGATTGTTAAAATAGCCACTTTAAAATCCTTTTTTGCTATTTTCAAAATCTGGGTCATTGCATAGTTTGTCTTTGTTTAATTTGACTTCTCTTTGTTCCATTTCCCTGGCTTCCTACTTTTGCTTAACTTTGAGTTGTATCCTGGACACACAGATACTAAGTGTTAAGGGTTTTGGATTCTTAAACTTTTGTCAAATGTGATGGTTCTTTACTTTTAACAAGCAATTATCTTAGTTGGATTTAAATTGCAAACTGCTTTTGGAGTGGCAGCTTTGGCCTTACTTCAGATCTTCTTCATTTAGGTGAGCTGCTTTTGCTCTTTTCTGTGCATGTGTATGTCAAAGGTCAGGCAGAAATGTGGGTAGAGAGAATTAGGACTTTCCCTTTTGAGATTCCCTCACCATATTCTTCAACAACTGTTTCCCTATCTTCAGTTCTTTGGCTCACCAGAAATGCTGCAGTTTTTCTAATACCTTGTTATTTCATCTCCTGAATAGTTGTACCAGACTTGAGGCTAAAATTCATAAAAGTGAACTTTCACCTCATACGCCCCTCTCCGTTTAGCTTGTTACTCACCACTAGATTCTGACAGCTTCTGTTCACTTTCCACTGCCTGTATGTGTGTACTTTGAGTATAAGGTCCAGTTTTTTATTTGTTTTCTGCAAAGGAGCTATGCTGGTAAGGTCTTACAGTGTCATTACTAATGAGATCCTCAAGTTTCAATACATTGGTTTTTGAAAGTTATAGTAGTTTCAAAGATTATATTTCTACAATGATTTTTGTGACAGTTTCTATTCTCCTTGTAATTTCAATTGACTTCTTATGTAAGATTGTCCTATCATTAATAAATTACAAGAATGTGTTTTGTATTTTCTCCTTTCTTGTAGTGTTTTTTTGCAACTTCACTATTTTCTATAATAAAAAATGTTTACAGAACTTAAAGCTTACATATGTCATGTTGAATATGTATTGCAAAAATAAATTATGCAGATATTGTGTGACTATTTAAATTTACATCAAGTCTTAAATAAGGGTTATAATCAGAAAAATGTAAAGTATGGAATTTTTTCCTTTAGGCTTGATTTGTCATGTCTTTTCTGTATCCTGTCAATTGAAAATCATGTTTGATTTTAGGTAAGTGTTTTAAATAAATATTTATAGCACCTGACTTAACATACGTCTTATGGTAAGTTCTCTCAATAATAGATAGAATCTTGAGTAATAGAGGCCACATGAATATCTGTGTTGGGAGGCTCAGCATCTTTTAAACACACTTATATTTTTCCTTCAAATGTGTTAGGAACTGATAAACATTTTCCTGCACAAACATCTCTTTTACTTATTTTTAGTACTTATAAAAAGCTAGTGGATCATTAAAGTAATCCCCTGAGTGAGTTTAAACAGTTATTTCAGAAACAGAAAAGGAACATCGGTGCAGCAGAGATTTATTTTTAACACTCTGACTTCAAGGTCAGAATCAATTTTTCTTTTGTACATAATGGTGATAGGAAGGTGACGGCTAGGAATCAAAATCTATAAGCTTTTATCTTATTATAGTTTATGATATATGAGCATAAGAGAAAAGAAACTGTGTGCAGGGATAGAATTGATTTCAATCTAAAGAAAAAGTGCTGGTTAGGGTATCATATAGGAAATAAAACATTGTGATTATTCTTTCAGTTTCTTCATCTGGACAGTTGATTAATATCTGTATCAAAGCGTTTTGTACAATTTTCAAATTTTAAAAAGTCATAATGGTCAGTTAATTTTTGAATACCTGTAACTATGAACTTTTGATCATGAGATATTCAGATGGTTAAACTTCATAATAACAGTTTGTGATTTCATCTCTGACTGTTGCAAATTTATATAACTTGAAATCTAATCCCATAATAACATTTAAAATGGAAAGTTATTTGGGGAAATCCAGAGGAGCACATACCCTCAGATAAAAAGAAATTATTTGAGGAAGGACAGAGAAATGTGCAGATGCCTAGAGTATTGCTTTACAGGAAATAGGCTATTGTGTTTAATTTCCTTGTTTATTTTATTAATCTCACACTGAATAATTTGAGGCCTTGGAAAATTTAACACTTATGAAGGGTATCATTATATTTAATTTATAGGAAGTTATAGACATTGTCACGAATCAGCTGAGGGTTAGCTCAACCAGAAATTCATTTCCTTACCTAGATTTAGAGATGAAATTTTAGAGTCCAGAGGAACTTCAAAGTTCCTTGAGGAAAGCCCTGTATTTTACAAATCTATGGAGAAAAGAAATGAACTACCTAAATTTACTTGGCTACTTAATTGGGAGCAAGTTACTATAATTCAGGTGTTTTGAATTCTTTGATATTGTACATTCAATTATGTTACACTATGTAGACATGGTGGGGATTATACAATTTAAAAAACAATCAATTCTTCCATTTCTCCCTGTGCCCACAACACACATACCATCATGCCCCACTCTGTTACATTTTGTGGCATTTATAGATTTTATACATATAAAGATTAAATTGCGTGACTGATGCTTTTAAAATTTTAACAGATTTATTGTGGTATAACTGGTATAAAGTGAATTGTGCATATTTAAATATTGCACTTTGGTAAGTTTTAACAAGTGTGTGTGTGTATGCATATATATCTGTGAAACCACCATCACAATATAGATTATAAAATCTCTTAACATTTTTTTTAAGTTTTTAATCCTTCCATCTACTTCATTTCATCCCCATCCCCAAGCAGCCACTGATCTGTTCTCTGTCACTTTGCATCTGCATTTTCTAGAATTTTTATGAATGGAATCATACAGTATGGGCCCTTTTAATTATCTGGGTTCTTTTACTATAATTATATTGAGATCCACCAATGTTGTTGCCTGTATAAACAATTCATTGCTTTTTATGGCAACTTCATAATATAGATACACCAAAATTATTTTATCCATTCTCCTGTTGATGGCCACATTAAGATTTTGGGTTGTTGTTGGTTTTTATTGTTTAATGTGTTTGCTCTTAAAGATAAAGCTGCTATCAATATTTGTATTCAAGTGTGTCTACACATAAGAGTTTACTACTCTTAGGTGGGTAACTAGGAGCAGAATGGATGGTCATATGGTAGATGTATGTGCTTGGAACTTCTGAAAGTGATTGTACCATTCTGAGTTCACACTAGCAGTATATAAGAGTTCCAGTGATTCCACATTCTTGATGATACTTAATATAGGCAGTTTTTTTTTGTTTCTGTTTTAGCTATTCTAAAAGGTATATCATGGCATCTCATTATGTTTTTAATTTGCATTGTAGACCATATTTGCATGTGCTAATTTGCCATCCATATGTGTTTTCAGAGATGAAATTTTTATTACATAGGTTTTTCTCTATTTTCCTATTATATATGACATTGATTTGCACTCTGTTTTAACCTTATTATTTCCATTCTTTTGCAGACTTTGAATTTAATTTGCTCTTTTGTTTGTTTCTTAAGATAAAAACTGAGAATGTTGTTTGGCACATGGCTTCCTTGGTAACATAGGCATTTTATGCTAAATAAAAATGCCTTCTACATCTGGGTGGCTCAGTGCGTTGGGCATTCAGTTCTTGGTTTCGACTCAGGTCATGATCTCAGGGTCGTGATGGAGACCAGCATCTGGCTCCAGGCTGGGTGTGGAGCCTGCTTAAGATTCTCTCTCTGTCTGCCTCTCTTCTGCTCATTGTCACTTGCTTGCTCTCTCTCTCTCTCTAAAAAAATGCCCTCTATTCATTTCCTTCGTTGTATCCCACATATATTGATGTTTAGTTTTGATTTTCATACAGTTAAAAATAAATTTAATCTTTCTGATCTCTTATTTGATGCATAGGTTATTTAAACATAATATTTGGGCATTTTCAAGATAGTTTTCTATAATTGACTTCTAATTGAATTTAATTGTCAGAAAAGATACTTGGTATGATTTTAATCCTTGCAAATTTGATAATAGCTTTTATGGCTCAGAATAGGTTCTAGTTCAGTGTGCCTTCTGTGTTCACTTGAAAACAATTTATATCATCTTGTTATGAAAAATAAGATAAAAACAGAGAGGGAGGCAAACCATAGGAGACTTAACTATAGAGAACAAACTGAGAGTTGCTGGAGGAGAGGAGGGTGGGGGATGCACTAACTGGATGATGGGCATTAAGGAGGGCCCTTGTAATGAGCACTGGGTGTTGTATGCAAGTGATGAATCACTAAATTCTATCCATGAAACTAGTAATACAATATATGTTAACTAACTTGAACCTAAATAAAATCTAAAAAAAAAAAAAAAGAATGTTCTAACACATCACTTAGATTAATGTGGTTATTGTGTTCATCAAGACTTTATTTTTGGGGGGACACCTGGGTGACTCGGTTAAGTGTCTGCCTTCAGCTCAGGTCTTATCTCAGGGTCCTGGGATAAAGTCCCACATTGGGCTCCCTGCTGAGCAGGGAGTCTGCTTCTCCCTCTCCCTCTTCCCCTCCCCCCCAACTCGTGCTTGCACACTCCCTCTCACTCCCAAATAAATAAATAAAATCTTTTTTGAAAAAGACTATTTTTTTTGAGTGTGGTTGGCACACAATGTTACATTAGTTTCAGGTGTACAACTTAGTGATTTAATACTTTTATACATTATGCTGTGCTCACCACAACTATAGCTACAATTTGTTCCATTACATTCTTATGATATCATTGACTCTATTCCTTGTCCTCTGCTTTTTATTCCTGTGACTTACTCCATAACTGGAAGCCTGTATCTCCCTCTCCCCTTCACTCATTTTGCCCAACCCGCACTTCCTTCCTTCCTTCCTTCCCCACTGGCAACCATCAGATTGTTTTCTGTGTTTATAGTTCTGATTCTGCTTTTTTCATTTGTTCATTTTTTTTTTTTTTGATTCCATTTATGAGTGGAATCATAGGGTATTCGTCTTTCTCAGTCTGACTTATTTCACTTAGCATAATACCCTTTAGGTCCATCCGTGTTATCGCAAAAGGCAGGATCTCATCCTTTTTATGGCTGTGTAATATTTCATTATGTAAAAATATACCACATTTTTCTTAATTCATTCGTCTGTTGGACAGGTTCCTTCCATGTTTTGGCTATTGTAAATAATGCTGCAGTAAACATCAGGGTGCATATATCTTTCTGAATTAATGTTTTTGTTTCTCCTGGTTAAATACCCAATAGTAGAATTATTGGATCAAATGGTATTTCTATTTTTAATTTTTTGAAGAACCACTATACTGTTTTTCACACTGGTTGTGCCAATTTACATTCCCACCAACAGTACATGAGGGTTCCATTTTCTCCACATCCTCACCAACACTTGTTGTTCCTTGTGTTTTTTACTTTGGCCATTCTAACAGGTGTAAGGTGATATCTCATTGCAGTTTTTAGATGAGGAAAAGAAATAAGGGGCATCCGTATTGGTAAAAAAGAAGTTAAATTGTCACTATTTGCAGACAGCATGATAATTATACATAGAAAATCCTAAAGATTCCACCAAAAAAGTGGTAGAATTAATAAATTCACTAAAATGGCAGGATACAAAATAAATACCCAGAAATTTGTAGCATTTTTATACACTAAAAATGAAGTCACAGAAAGAGAAATTTAAAATTTAAAAAAACCACCATATTCAGTTGCACCAAAAATAATAAAATACCATCAAGACTTCATAACATTTATGATTTTCTATTTGTCCTATAACATATACAGAGAGGAGCATTGAAATTTCTGTTTATAATTGTGGATTTTTTCATTGTAAGTTGCATAAATATAAGGATTATTAGGTCTTCTTGTTGAATTGGCCCATATATCATTGAGAAATGGCCCCTTTTATCCTTAGTAACACTTTTTAAAAATGTCATTTATGTATTTTAGAGAAAGAGAGTGTGAGTGGGGAGAGGGGCAAAAGAGGAGAAAGAATCCCAAGCAGCTTCAGCGCTGAGCACAGAGACCCACTCAGGGCTTGATCTCAGGACTCTGACATCATGACCTGAGCCAAACCAGGAGTCGGTCACTCAACCCACTGAGCCACCCAGGTGCCCCTATCCTTAGTAACATTTTTTACTATGAAATTTATTCTGTTTGGCATTAATATAGGTGCTCCAGCTTTCTATGATTAGTGTTAGCATGTTAGCATATTAAACGTTAGCAGGTTACTTTTAACCTGTTTGTGTTTTTATATTTGAAATTGATTTCTTTTTGCAGAATATAATTAGGTTTTGTATTTTATCCAATTTGACAGTCTCTTTTCATTGGGTCGTTTATACCATTTATATTTAATGATTGATAGGATTGGGTTAAATTTATCATGTGGGACTTACTTTCTACTTCATTTGTTATTTTTTTCTTTTTCCACATTTTCTACTTTAGTATTGATTATTTGATCATTTTTATCATTTAAGTCACTTTGTTTTCTATTAACTATAATTGTTTCTTGTGTCATTTTATGGTTTATGGTTTATGATACATGGTTTATAGCAGACCTCTTTATGGATTATAGTGCACACCTTTAAATTATAATAGTTACTTTCAAGGGATATTATAGCACTTAATGTGTACTATAAGAAACTTAGGGGGAAGAAAAGAAACTTATAATGCTATCCTTCCATTTTTCTCCTACCAGTCTTTGTGCTGTCATTGTTATACATTTTACGGATATTACAAACCCCACACCACAGATTATTATTTTTGCTTTAACAAATCAATTATGTTTTAAAGATAATTAAATAATGAGAAATACTTATTATAGGTTTATTCACACAGTGACAATTTCTAATGTTCTTCATTTTTTTTGTATATATCATGATTTTCACCTGGTAATACTTTCCTTTTGCCCGAAGTACTTCCTTTAAGAGTTCTTGTAGTGCAGATCTACTGGCTGTCAAAAGTTTGTGTATGTCTTGAGTATCTTTATTTCACCTTTATTTTTGAAAACTATTTTCACTGGTTATAGAATTACAGGATAACAGTATTTTCTTTCAACTTTTAAGATGCTGCTCTATTGCCTTCTCGTTAGCATTGCTTATGGCAAAAATTTTTGCTGTCATTCTTAGTTCCCTTACTTATAACAGGTCTTTTATTTTCTGGCTGTTTTAAAATTTTTGTTTGTCATAATTATGATATTCCTTGCTTTAGCTGTTTCCAACTTTCTTGTGTTGACTTTTATTGAAATTGTTGGGTTTGTACTCATCATTACAAAAATTGGTTATTTTTTCAAATATCTTGTTTCCTTCACACTTTCTCTTCTTTGGGAATTTCAAATACATATGTATGAATGTGTGTTAAGTTACGTCAAAGCTTACTGGTACGCTCTTTTCTTTTAAGATTGTTTTAGTCTTTTATCTTTCTGTATTTCATTTTATTTTCAGTTTTTTTAGCTGTATTTCATTTTAAAGATTTTCTTTTATTTAGTGGGGGGGTGGAGGGGTAGAGGGAGAAGGAGAGGACAAGTAGACTCCCCACTGAGCAGGGAGCTCACATGGGGCTCTATCCCAGGACCCAGGGATCATGACCTGAGCCAAAATCAAGAGCCAGATGCTTAACCAACTGAGCCACACAGGCGCCCCTAGCTATGTTTCACTTTAGATAGTCTCTCTTGGTAGGTCTTCAAGTTCATTAATCCTTCCTTCTGTTCTATGCTGCCTTTAACCCCAGGATACTTTACATCTCATTCATTTTCATCAATACAAT
>NW_022589738.1:6932087-7102772 GCF_004348235.1 Phoca vitulina | reverse complement strand
TTTAACCCCAGGATACTTTACATCTCATTCATTTTCATCAATACAATTTTGTTTAGGTTTTTCAAAAAATATTTTTGTGTCTAATTAGTATTATCTGTATTTAGCTTCTTGAACACATTGGCTACTAATTTTGTCACCTGTATCATTTCTGGTGCAGTTTTGATTAGCTTTTCTCCTCATTATGTATTCCTTACTTCTTTGACTTCCTGATAATTTTTTTTTTAAGATTTTTATTTATTTATTTGACAGAGATAGACACAGCAACAGCAGGAACACAAGCAGGGGGAGTGGGAGAGGGAGAAGCAGGCTTCCCGCAGAGCAGGGAGCCCGATGTGGGGCTCGATCCCAGGACCCTGGGATCATGACCTGAGCCGAAGGCAGACGCTTAACGACTGAGCCACCCAGGCGCCCCTGGGTGCCTGATAATTTTTTGATTAATTTCAAAATATAGGAATTTCTACTTTCTTGGGTGATAGATATATTCATATAAATATTCACATAAATTTATATATTCTTATTAATATTTTTGAACTTCGTTCCAGAATACAGTTAAGTTACTTCTGATCTTTGTTTTGTAACAGCAGACCAGCCTTTTGTCAAAGGCAAATTTTGCTTCACTACTAATACGAAATCCTACAGAGTCCTCTGCTTGATTGTCCATGATTTATGAGGTTTCTTATTTGGCCCAGCAGGAACATGAACTATTACAGCCCTGTGTTAGTTTTGGTTATTATTTCCTCAAATCCTTTTGGGTTGTTCTTTCCCATGCCTTTATTATTTTTCTTAATTGTATATACTGATCAATACTCAGCTGAACATTCTAAGAGAGCTCTGCACATCTCCAGAGCTTTCTCTCTGTGCGGACTCTTTCCTTTCTGGTGCTCTGCCCTGCCAGTTCTAGTCAGGTTGACCTCTCCAGAATCATAGCTCCCTTTTCTCGTGTTTGCAAGATTTCCTGTTTCTACTTGAAGTCTGCAACCTTGTACCACAGCCTGGAAACTCCCCAGGCACTAAGCTGAGGCATATCATAGGGCTCACTTTGCAATTTCCCTGTTCATAGGGGTCACCGATTTTTGTTGCCGGATGTATAATGCCTTTAAATCACAATTTTGTATATTTTGTTCATTTTTAATTGTTTCAGAGAGGAACAACTCCTCTTACTCTATCTTCCAAGAGTGGAAGTCTTAGATTCCTAGAAAATTATGCTCTATATTCTAGGACAGGATAGGCACTTTATATTTCCCTAATAGCACTCATCCAATTGCATTATTGGATCTGTTTTATTTTAATTTTTTTTCTCTGACCAGAATGTATGAAATAAAATTCAGGGATTTTTTTATGTTGTCTGCATCTATCAAATTGTTTAAACCAAGGAAAGCAATATGAATAAAGGAATGCAGTAGTTAATTCATATATTTGTAACAGAACAAGATAAAAAGGAGAAAATGATCCCAAACTAACATTTTGGTGGGGTTGGTACAATAAATCTTATGGGTGATGTTCTTTTGGTTAGGATGATATCTTGTTGAGCTGGAATGGGCTTTTCCATGTACAAAGGCTGACCCCCCATCTATATCTGTGTTTGGGGTAAAGCTTAAATCTGTAAAAGTAGGAGAAAGAGATAACTAAACACTTTGATAAAAGAAGGTTTTTAAGTATTCACAGTAAGCTAGAGAGAATGAGATCAAAGAAAACTAGAAACAGAGAGGCAGTAGATGTGCTGAGAATATCCTCAAGAATTTCATGTAGTTTATGTACCTACCTAGAGACACTAGGTATGGAATTATTTAAGCACAAATGACTTTATAGTATCTGATGTTTTATTTTCTGTGCAAATTACCCTGACATATTAAAATGAACATGAAATTGTGTAATATATTTGACATTTGTTAGCATATTGGAGTGAGGGAAGAACTGTATCCAGAGTGGAATACAGTGACCTACTAAGAAGACATGGTCCCTGTAGCTGCCTGGAGTAACATTTAGAAACAGATGGGAATATAGCAACAGGTTCAATTGTACTGACCTGAGTAAAACATAAGCTTTCCCAAAAACCCCTAGATTGCTGGTACTTTTACCGAGTACACAAATAAGCTTTGCATTTTCAATGATAATAACAGCAATTATTCTAATTTTCATTGTCCCTATTATACATATGAAATTAAAGCAATAATAAATCATTGATCATTTACTAAGCAAATCCAGCTTAAGTGTTGGAAACAGTTTTTTTCAAAATATTTGTCTTAAAATGTGAAGCCTTTCTTTCGCTTCTGTGACAATTATTCACTATTTCTGGAATTCCATTACTGAAACTATTTTTGGTATAATTTTGATCCACATAGGAGAAACAAGCACTTAGCTATAAATTACACTGACTGTATCATTCATGAATTAATCATTCATGTTCTTCAGTAATCTTTGACTGATTTTTGTCTTTTCCAATTCAAATCTAGCTTTAATGGGTGCAAGTTTGGTGCCATTAGTATTCAGAAAGCAAATATCAAAGAGAAATTACTGTTAAAAATATTTTAGATGAAAAGAGTTGAAATTCCTCAATGCTGTATCTTTTTTTGTAGTTGTTCCCCCTGGCCCAGGCATGCTCCCTTTAGTACTTCAAAAACCTATCACAATGTAGGCACAAAGCACAAATGAAATTCTGCTGAAGGTGTGTGGTTTTTTAAAAGTTTTTATTTAAATTCCAGTTCGTTAACATACAGTGTAATACTAATTTCAGGTGTACAATATAGCGATTCAGCACTTCCATAAAACACCCAGTGCTCATCACAACAAGTGCCCTCTTTAATCCCCATCACCTGTTCCACCCATCCCTTCACTTACTTCCCCTCTGTTGGGTTTTTTATTTTTAAAAATCATTTTTTCAATTTATTATACATCAGTGTGGTACATATGTGGACATGTGTAACAATGAATTAAATTACCCTATCAACTATTACTTTACTATTTTTTATGTTTTTTAGTAACTGAGTCTATAGACTGGCATTCTGCTTTCTTGTTTACTCTGTATAACTACTAGGCAAGAAGACTTGGTCAACTTTTTACATATCTAGTTTTTAATACCTCAGATATTAAACTGAGGTATTAGTATCATTTTCTGAATATGTGTATTTAGAAATTGTTCCCTTTTAGGATCCCTGATATGGCAAAAAATAGTTTCTTGTGAATTCACATGTTTCCTTGCAGATAGCTATGTATTCCTTGCTGAGCATAGTCTGGATTTTAGGATATAAACTTCCAAAATGACAATCTGGGAAGGAGGAGAGTGCATATGTTCTAATAAGTTACTTAGTTCTTAGGGATTTTTTGTTGTGACTTTTAAGAAAGTATCACATGATTTTAGGGGCGCCTGGGTGGCTCAGATGGTTAGGCGTCTGCCTTCGGCTCGGGTCATGATCTCAGGGTCCTGGGATCGAGCCCCACATTGGGCTCCCTGCTTGGCGGGGAGCCTGCTTCTCCCTCTCCCTCTACTGTTCTCCCTGCTTGTGCTCTCTTGCTCTCTCTGTCAAATAAATAAATAAAATCTTTTAAAAAAAAAGAAAGTATCACATGATTTTATATGTCAGCATTGTGGTCTGTTTTTAATATCTTTTAGTTTAAAAATAAGTGTTTTCTTTAAACTTTATTATCTACTTTGAAAGAATAACTGATACTCTGGAGTTACAAAACTATTAGCAAAATTTATATTTGGTTGAATATTTTAAGAAAATATTGTCAGGCTCTTGTCCTACTTTTAGTGGGTTTCTGGGATGGTTTGTGTTACAGGCCTACCTCACAGATTTGGTAGGATTTCTGATTAGTTTTTATACCTGAAGTATGAGTTTAAAAACAACAACCTGACAGGTGTTGTGCAGAAAAGTTGAGAATTTTTCCCTAACCCAGTGATACATTTCCTTCAATCAAGGTTAACATTTTTTAAAATTTTAGTTTATTATGTTAATCACCATACATTACATCATTAGTTTTTGATGTCGTGTTCCATGATTCATTGTTTGCGTATAACACCCAGTGCTCCATGCAGAACGTGCCCTCTTTAATACCCATCACCGGGCTAACCCATCCCCCCACCCTCTCCCCTCTAGAACCCTCAGTTTGTTTCTCAGAATCCATAGTCTCTCGTGGTATAATAATTCATCCTAGGAGGGGCATCTTTTATAACATTCCAGTTTTCCTTTTAAGTTTAATGTTCATTTTTATGTGTATAGGCATCCTTAAAGTATGGCAACTGAGTATGAAAAAGTAGAGAACTGGAAAATAAGGGGGATATAGATTGCTATTAGCACATACATAATATTTTATTTCACTGCCCAGGGTTTCTTATGTTGATAGACATTGAATTATGCTTTTCTTTCTCATTTTGAATTGATCCTTCATAGTGGTGTTCTGAGAGAATTTCAAAAATTGTTGTATTCTGAGGTAATTCATAATGATATTTTGGCCTCCCTTGAGTCACATAATTTGATTATATTTTATCCATACTTACAGTGAATTCCGTATTTACCCACATGCAGATACAGCTAACTTGCCACAAGTATCCCAAAGCACTTTTTTTTTCCTCATTAGTGAAACTACATAGTTAAAGAAACAAGATATAGTAAACTGGAAACTGTACTCTAAATAATGATCTACAATCTTCACTCTTACAAACAGTAGATATCTCACTCTCTGACTTGCTAACAAACTCGCTAACAGCACAGCTGCCAGCTCTTGATTTACTTCAAAGGAGAAATGTAATGTCAGGGAAAAAATAAACTCTACACGTCAGAAATTCCTTGTAGAAAATATGTGCACAGAATTTTAAATACTTTCAACAAGTATTGTTAGTTTAAGAATTAACAAAGAGTATTTTGATTGTATACTACCCGATTTAAATTGAGATCTGCAGGAATGTGAGTGTTGGGAAAGGATGTTATTAAAGTTGAATACGGTAGTTATTTTCTGCCAGGGTGGAGTTCATTCACATTTAATAGGCAGTTAAAAATCTATGTGTTCCCCCTTTAAAGTGGTGGGCAGGTACATATACAAAATTCTGTTTACAGGCCTTGGAAACTACAGACTAAGGGAGAAGGAATACATGAGACTACTGCCAAGAAGGACTGTCACCATGCCCTTTGTTGTAATGGATGAAACAAGATAGATAGAGAATAAAGAATGATTACTATTCTGAAGAATCCTGACACTTCATATGATTGATTTCATAGGCAATCCAGCATTTTTTTTTGTTTAAAACAAAATTATAAATATATTTTCGCTTGACTTTCTTTATTCTAAAAGGATGGATAAAAAAATCTAGTTATGATATGTAATTTTCAAGAATATGAGAATATAGCTATTCTAAAAATATATTTAGACATACAAAATAATTATTTTATTGGTATAGCTGGGGTAGCTATGCTTATATCAGACAAAATAGACTTTAAAACAAAGACTGTAATAAAGGACAAAGAAGAGCATTATATAATGCTGAAGGGGTCAATCCAACAGGAGAATATAACAGTTGTAAATACTTATGCACCCAATATAACAGCACCTATATAAAGCAAATATTAACAGATCTAAAGGGAGAAATTGACAGTAGTACAATAATAGTAGGGTATTTTAATACCACACTTACATCAATGGAGAGATCATTCAGACAGAAAATCAATAATGAAACTTTGGCTTTAAACAACACATTAGACTGGATGGATTTAATAGATATATACATAACATTCCATCCAAAAACAGAAGAAGACACCTTCTTCCCAAATGCTCATGGAACATTCTCCAGTACAGATCAGATGTTAGGCCACAAAACAGGTATCAATAAATTTAAGAAGATGGGCAGCATGGCAAGCATCTTTTCAAACTACAATGATGTGTAACTAGAAATCAATTACAAGAAGAAAACTGGAAAAATCACAAATAGAGATTAAACAACCTGTTACTCAACAACCAATAGGTCAATTAAGCAATCAAAGGAGAATACAAAAAATAACTTGAGGCAAATGAAAATGGAAATACAGCATACCAAAATTCATGGGATGCAGTAAAAGCAGTTCTATGAGGGAAATCATAGCAATACAGGCATACGTCAAGAAACAAGAAAAATCTCAAATAATCTACCTTTACACCTAAAGTAACTAGCAAAAGCAGAACCAGCAAAGCCTAAAGTTAGTAGAAGGAAGGAAATAACAAATATCAAATTGAATAAATAAATGAAATAGAGACTAAAAAAATTTAAGATCATTGAAAGTAAGAGCTGTTTCTTTGAAGGGTAAACAAAATGGACAAACCTTTAGCTACAGTCACTAAGAGTGCCCAAATAAATAAAATCAGAAATGAAAGAAAAGTCACAAATGATACCACAGAAATACAAAGGATCATAAGAGACTACTGTGAACAACTATATTCCAATAAATTGGAAAACCCAGAAGAAATGGATAAATTCCGAGGAACGTACAATCTTCCAAGACTGAATCATGCGGAAATAGAAAATCTTAACAGACAATCACCTAGGAGATTGAATCAGTAATCAAAAATCTCCCAACAAACAAAAATCCAGAACCAGAAGACTTAACTGGTAAATTCTACCAAATATTAAAAAATAATTTAATACCTATCCTTCTCACATTCCTCCAAAAAACTGAAGAGGAGGGATGCTTTCAAACTCACTTTATGAGGCCAGCAGCACCCTGATACCAAAAGCAGACAATGATATCACACACAAAAAAGAAAATTATCGGCCATTATCACTGAGAACATAGATACAAAAGTCCTCAACAAGGGGCTCCTAGGTGGCTCAGTTGGTTGCACATCTGGCTCTTGATTTCAGCTCAGGTCATGATCTCAGGGTCCTGAGATAGAGCCCCACATTGGGTTCTGTGCTCACCATGGAGTCTGTTTCTCCCTCTCCCTCTGCTCTTCCCCACTCATTCTCTCTCTAAAATACATGAGTAAAATCTTTAAAAAAAATTCCTCAACAAAATACTAGTAAACCAATTTTAATAATTCCTTAAAAGGATTATATACCACGATCATGTGGGATTTGTTCCAGGGATGCAAGGATAGTTCAACATCCACAAATCAATCAACATGATATGCCCCATTAACCAAATGAAGGATAAAAATTCTATGATTATCCTAGTAGATTTAGGAAAAGCATTTGAAAAAATTCAGTGTCTGTTTATGATAAAAACTGTCAACAAATGTAGAGGAGTCTACCTTAACATAATAAAAGCCATATATGACAAGCCCACAGCTAATATCATACTAGTGGTGACAAGCTGAAAGCTTTACCTCTAAGTTCAGGAACAAGACAAGAATTCCCACTCTCATCACTTTTATTAAACTTAGTATTGGAGGTCTTAGAGCAAATTAGGCAAGAAAAGGAAATAAAAGACATCCAAATTGGAAAGGAAGAAGTAAAATTGTCACTATTTGCAGGTGACATGATTTTATATAGAAAACCTTAAAGATTCCATCAAAGATCTGTTATAATTAAGAAACAAATTGAGTAAAGATGCAGGGTACAAAATATACAAAAATCTGTTGCATTTATTGACACTACATTTATTGATACTGCATTTATTGACAATGAGCTATCAGAGTAAGAAATGAAGAAAACCATCTCATTTACAATTGTATCTAAAAGAATAAAATACCTAGAAATAAATTTAACCAAGGAGGTGAAAGACCTATATTCTGCAAACTATAAGACATTGATGAAAAAAATAAGACGCTGGTAAAGAAATTTAGTCTGTGCTCATGAATTAGAAGAATTGTTGAAATGTCTATAATATCCAAAGCATTCTGCAGATTAAATGCAGTCTCTATCAAAATTTTAATGGCATATTTCATAGAATAAGAACAAACAATCCTAAAATTTGTATGGAACTACAAAACAAACAAAACAAAACAAAACAGAAAGCCCTAATAGCCAAAAGAATCTTGAGAAAGACCAAAGTTCAAGGGATCACATTCCCTGACTGCAAGCTATGTTACAAAGTATAATAATCAAAATAATACGGTATTGGCATAAAAACAGACACAGATTAATGGAACAGAGAGCCCATTAATAAACCCACACAAATATCATCAATTAACTTACAACAAAGGAGGCAAGAATATACAGTGAGAGCAGGACACTCTCTTCAGTAAAATGTTTCTGGGAAAACTGGACAACAACATGCAAAAGAATGAAACTAGACTACTATCTTATACCATATAGAAAAATTAACTCAGAATGACTTAAAGACTTGAATATTCAACCTGAAACCATACAACTCATAGAAGAAAACATAGCAGTGAGAGAAGCTCCTTAACATTGGTCTTGATGCTGATATTTTGTACTCCAAAAGCAAAGGAACACAAGAAATACTGAAAGATTACATTAAACTAAAAACTTCTGCACAGCAAAGGAAACCATCAACAAAATGGAAAAACAACCTACTGAATAGGAGAAAATATTTGCAAATCATACATCCAATAAGGGGTTAATACCCAGAATATATAATTAACCCCTACAACTCAATAGCAAAAAAACCCAAATGATCCAATTTAAAAATGGGCAGAGGAACTGAATAGGCATTCTTCCAAAAAGACCTGTAGTTGGCCAACAAGCACATGAAAAGATGCTGAACAGGAGTAATCTTCAAAGAAATGCAAAGGAAAACCACACCTCTCAGAATTGCTAGTATCAAGAAGACAAGAGATAAGAAGTGTTAGTGAGGATGTGGAGAAAACGGAACACTTGTGCTCTGTTGGTAGGAATGCAAATTAGTGCAGCCACTATGGAAAATAGTATGGATGTTCCTCAAAATTTAAAAATAGAACTACCACATGATCCAGCAATTTCACTACTAGGTACTCATCCAAAGAAAATGAAAACACTAATTAGAAATGATATATACACTCCCATGTTCTTTGCATAGTTTTTTTTTTTTTTTACAATGGCCAAGATATGGAAACATGGTAAGCGTCCATCAGTGGATGAATGGATTAAGACAGTGTGGTGTGGTGTGTGTGTATGTGTGTAAATAAATGGAATACTATGCAGCCATAAAGAAAGAACGAAACCTAGCCATTTGTGACAACATAGATGGACCTTGAGGGTAATTATGCTAAGTGAAATAAGTTAGAGAATACAAAAACCAATACCGTGATTTCACTTATATGTGGTATCTAAAAAACAAAACAAATGAACTAATAAAACTCATGGATACAGAGAACAGGATGGTGGTTGCCAGAGGGGAGGGTAGGTGGGGGATGGGAGAAATAAGTGAAGGGTACCAAGAGGTATAAACTTCTGGGGTACCCTGGTGGTTTAGTTAGTTAAGCATCCGACTCTTGATTTTGGCTCAGGGTTGTGAGTTCAAGCCCCATGTTAAAAAAAAATAAAGAGGTATAAACTTCCATTTGTAAAATAAGTCATGGTGTTGTAATATATGGCACGGTGATTACAGTCAACAATACTGTAGTGCATATTTAAAACTTGTCAAGAGAGTAATCTTAAATCTTCTGATCAAAAGTAAAGAAAAAAAGTGTGTAACTGCATGGTGGTGGATGATATTATGATTATTTCAAAGCATATGCAATTAACAAATCATTATATTGTACACCTGAAACTAATATAATGCTATATGTCGATTATAACTTTAAAAAATAAACTACCCCAAAATTAATTGCTGAAAACAACAGTGTATTATTAGCTCTAATTGTTGCATGGATTGACTAGGCTTACCTAGGTGACTCTACTTGGGGGAACTTATGCAGTCACACTTAATAGTGGCTTGGTAGAACTTTTGGAACCGTGGACAATTCTCCCCTGGACAGACATCTTTTAAGCTGGTAACAGCAGAGTCAATCACATAAAATTTCAGGAAATTCATCAAAAAACATAATAACAAATTGAGATTTTATTAAACAAAATCCATGGAATCAGAGTAAAAAAACTAGGAGGCCCTGGCATGTGAGTTACTGACTGCAGTCATATCTCCACAGTACTGCCTTGCAGAATTGCTGTTCCAGTAAGTTCAGTGGCCAAGTGGCAGTTCTAATCTCCCTTAGCATCCTGGGATGAAAGAGCTATTTGGAGTGATTATGGTAGCTAGCAAACATTAGCAAATGTCATTTTGTTTCTCTGTGCTGTAGAAAGTTTTTTATCATGTGGCTGGCAGTTAGTAGGTGACCTCCAGTTTCCCACCTACAACTCTTGCTATATGGCATGTTCTTAGACCAGGAAGCATATAAAGTGGTTTGTCTGTGCATGTGATCTTCCATGTAGATTAGTGTAACATGTACAAAACTCAGATTCTTAGATTCTAATCCTCAGGTTTGTTTTTTTCTTCTTTTTCTTGTCTTATATCAATGGTCAGGGGCATAAGTACTGTGTAAAAAAAAATATGGCAAGTATCATCCCTGACTGTAAAGAGAATGAAACTCAAGTTTGTCCAGTAAGCATGATTCTTGTTCTAGACTTTAGGTGTATAACTGTCAAATTCAGTAAGTTCTCCTTGACTCAAATGATTATGATAATTCTATTGAGATAGTTGTATTTCTCCTTTAAAATCTAATATGGAAATTATATTTATAAATTTCCTATTGTTGAAACTATAGATTTTACAATGCATTCCTGAGAAAAACTCCACTTAAAATTATGTGTCTTAAATATTATTATTGGGTTTGGTTAACTAAGATGTGATTTCTATGTTTATGGGTAAAATAAGGCTATAATTTTTTAAGTATCTTTAAAATGTTATGGAACCACAGTTGTATACTAACTGTATGAAATGAATTGTCAATTTTCCTTTTGTTAAATATGATTTATTTCTGCCCCTTATTTTTTTCATATACTGTATTTCATTTTTGCTCATTTCTTGTTTCACTTTTGCTCATTTTTTCTTGTTTCATTTTTGCTCATTTTTTATTTCATTTTGCTCATTTCCTGCCTTAAACAGTACAGATAAAATATCTTCTACCAGTGGAAGATTAAATAACTTACTTTTATTATTCTGATTCTTGTCTGAAATATTAAGAAACTACCCTAACATATTTTTATGTTTTCCTAACAATTTTAATTTACCACTTGTATATGTGTCCCTAAGTAATACAGGTACTTTATCACACTCACAAATCCTTATGGTATCTTTACCCACCCACCTCATATGTTCTTCATTAATTGAAGCCCATGTAAGGGCTAGGACATCAAAGTTTTAGGATTTTTTATTTTTAAGTTGGTAGGAATAGCTTGAAGAATTTTAAAAGGGGAGGAATATATAAACACATTTGTGTTTTGAAAAGTCAATCTTATGGCAAAGTTATAGATTGATTTAGAGGAGAGAGAAAACTCAAAGTAAGGATGTCTGGTAGTAGATTTTTCTAACAATCAAGACAAAATAATGGTGGAAGCCTCAAGGCAGTGGCAGATGGTGTCAAAAAGATGCTTAGAGAGAGATTTGGAAGAGTTGCAAATGGTTACAGTTTTTAATGACATGGTGGTACCAGAAAAGCAGTCTGAAATATTTTTTCTCGTTTTCGTTCTCTTTATTACAGTTTCTTTTACTTTTTCTATCTCTTCCACATTTATCCCCCTCCTACTTCTGCTCTCATACACACATACACTCTTGAACAGACACATGTGCACTCTGACACACACACACACACACACACACACAGTTCTGACATTTTTCATTTTGAATTATCAGGATGGCAAGTCTATCCTGCCCTTTGCTTTAGTATGTATGACCCTGGTTTGAAACATGAATAATATCAGGAAGTTATCTTAGAAATATTAAGGGACAGTAATTTATTATTTCCTGAAGCACACATTTCTCAATAAGGCTTATATTCCCATCACCTTCTTTTTTCAAGCATTAAGATAGCTATATCTGCAACCAGCCCAAACTTTCACATTGCCTGAACTCCAGCTAGTAGTAGTTTAATAGAGACACATTGTCCTCAGGTACAGTATTAAGGGTAGCTGCCTCCCTGTGTGAGCCCCCGTCCCAAGAACTGTGACAGCCAGAATGAAATTGGGTAAATCAACAATCAAGCTTGACTTGATCTCTGAGTGCTACCAGTAGGGTGCTGGCCTTTGATTCATTTCCTGGCTCTCCTCAGAAATCTCATGCAAGGGCTAAGATGATTGCAGCAGTAATGGATCAGAAAGCATTTGGGAGAAGCCTATGACTAACAGCACAGAGCTGAATCTACCCCAAAAGAAGCTATTGTTGTTTTAGCAACAAATCATATCTCTTGCTTAAAGATATTACTCTAATTTTGGTTGAAACTTTTTATTTCACCCAACACATAAAAGTGAGAGTTAAGGGGCACCTGGGTGGCTCAGTCGTTAAGCGTCTGCCTTCGGCTTGGGTCATGATCCCAGGGTCCTGAGATCGAGCCCCGCATCGGGCTCCCTGCTCCGCGGGAAGCCTGCTTCTCCCTCTCCCACTCTCCCTGCTTGTGTTCCCTCTCTCACTGTGTCTCTCTCTGTCAAATAAATAAACAAAATCTTAAAAAAAAAAAAAAGTGAGAGTTAATCCACATAAGTAAGAAGAAAGAAATGGGTCCCACTATAAATTCTTAAACATACTCCCTTTGCAGCTGAGCAAGAGGAAAGGATATTTATGCTTCTGAATAGAGAACCCTATATTTGGGAATCCCCAAAAATAAAGGTGGCTGGAGTAAAAGGATAAGACAAAATTATTTCCATATTGGAACACAACTATTTCAGTGATGTTCACTGAGATACAAAATATACAAGGAAGAAGCAATTTAGAAGAGATTAATTCATTGGGGGATATTCTGAGTTTTTAATAACCTGAGGCCATATGGGCTAAAGCAAGTAGTTTTGGCTAGAAGTATAATTTGAGGATTTCTCAAAAAAAAATAGGTGGTGGTTAAAATGAGTGGATGAAATCTAGGGAGAAAGTTTTGAGTGAGGAAAGAAGAAAATCAAAGACAAAGAATGATTAGAGAGATTTTTATCTAAAGAAAAGTAGAGGAAGAAATGTCAGTAAAGAGAACCAAGGAAAAATAACCATAAGGGCAATGAATTAGGCAGCAGGGGAGTAAATAAAGAAAAAGGAAGATAAAGTCTTAAGAACAGAATAACCAATTAAAGAGTAAAATGCTACAGTGTTGTCACATTTTCTTCGCTCATATGTGATTGTAAACAATGCAAATGTAAGATATTAAAATACCTTATTAACACGACTGTTTCTTTTCATTATGAATCCTCCTGTACACATACTTCCAATCATGTTGGAGAATAATGCATATGTTGGTGATGTGGCTAAAACCTAGTAGAGCTGGGAATATGTAATTTTATTTGTAATCTGAAAAGACATATTTTGGAGTTTCTTGATAAAGCAAGGGTAAAACAACAGGTTCCTGATTTGGAGTACATGAAGTGTCTCTTCCTTTGCATCTTAATGTTTTTATTAAAGAAATCAAGTAAATGTCAAGTGGAAGATTAAACAAAAATAATAATCCATGAGCTCAATAGAAATAGTTTTGTTATTAAAAAATAACACATTATAACAAAAATTAATAAAAACAGGAAGAGATCAATTTCTATTAGAAGTGGTGAGCATGTTCTCATATTTGTCTGATGAGCCAATTAATGAAAAGGGAGTGGGTTATATGAATTATATTGAAATATAATTAAATTTCTTGCCGATTAGAGTGAAAATGCTAATATCAACAAAGGTTACATAGGACTTATGCCATCACAGTGAGTATTGCCAGCAGATTTGTTAATGAGTATCATCAAATTTAGGATCACTTATGGAATAAGAAAATTTGAAACACACTGAAATTGTACAGTTCATTTAAAAGTGGTTTCTCGAATATGACAAAAATTCTAAACTTAAAATAATATTACCAGTGGGAGTCTTAAAGCTAACAAAATACATTTTATACGATACAGAAAAATTATTCACCATCCTGGAGGACTCCATGCTCATGTTGCTGTCTGTAGAAAAAGATACAAAGTCATTGTCCTATTAAAAGAGGATCACAATTTACAGACAGACTTGTAGGAAAAAGCAGAAATGTTTCAAGTAGTAAATTAGTGGAAGTATTTTTTCTGGGTTTTGTTTTTTGTGATGCGTGTCAGCTTTTTCAAGTTTGTTGTGATTTCCTTTCACGTTATCAGTCAACATTCTCTTTGTAATGATTTTTGTATGCAGAATTTTATATACCCTTATTAAATGAGACCACTGAAACTGTATAAACTTCAGGCCCCATAAAACTTTATTCAGTCCTTGGGAGTTGAGAAGGGAAGATGTGGTGGACAACATTAGAATCAAGCAGGATCACTTAAAATGTAGCACGTATGGCTCCACACCGAGACTTGAAAAGTTTAGGTCATAGGAGAGTCAACAGAACAAGCTACTTGTCTTTAAATGTGAGTAGGATTCAGCTTCTCAAAAAAGAAGCATCTTTTGTAGGGGTTAGGGAGCATGGTGGAGAGTGAAGACAAGAAAGAATGTTCATGGGCAAAAGTCTCTTCATACAAATAATAAATCATAATTATGAGCATACTATTAGCTATGATTGAATGAAAAATTATATATTCCCAAATGAATACATTTCAGACAAGTGCATATCACCAGGTGTGCCAAAACATAAAATCCCTAATCCTTATAACAAGTTGATAAATTAACTGCTAATGTCCCGATTGTGTGGCTCCTGAAACTGAAGGTACAAAGATTTGTTTGAATTCTCAAAGGCCTCGAAGCAAGTGGCAAGATTCTGCAGTGTGCATTCCTTTCCTGTGCCACATTGTCTCCCCAAGTGAGTTTAAGCACATTCTGAGAAAAATACTGAAAAGACACGCACCTTCAAATATTACTGTTAATTTCCTTCTCCTGTATGGTGCTGTCTCTCCTGCTTTTTCTCCATTTTGTTCTTTCACATTTCAAATGGATTTTTGTATGTTTTGTCTTGGCAACGTTATCACCTCTTTTATGCCAAATACACTACCACAGCAAGAGGGAAGAATAGGAAGGTTAAAGTAAAAAATTAGTACTTTATGGTCCCCCTATATTTACTGATTTTGCACTAGTTTTACTACCAAAACTATTCATATACATGGAATTCTCTTGAAGGGAATTGTGATATTTGAGTTTCAGTTTTTATTTGAAAATGAGCACTCTTCCGGATTGAGCATCTGGTCCTGCCAGGCTTTTTCGATAGGAAAAAAAGAAGGTAGCCAGTGATACTGTCATAAGTTGAAGAGTCCATCAAGAGAAAAAAGGATCAACACTTATATTAGACCTCTTCTACGTCTGTAGTTACACACACTTGGTTTTAAGGGGAAATTTTGCTCTTTAATGGTGTTTATGATGGTGGCCAACGAGTATCACTTTAAATTGTGTCACCACCCCCCTGGCCGCCTGATTTCTTGAAGTGCTATTTGCCATCTTCACTGAAGTGTCCATGAACTAGAGAGAATACATGTTTGGGATTTGTGAGGAAATGGCTTAAATCCTTTTCTGTAAAAGAGCTATTACTGTAGAGGCTGAAGTTGTACTAAACAAAATGTTGAGGTAGAAGATGTGGCATCCACACGTTATCTTTAGTAGTAAGGCTATTACTGGGTTCTAGTTCCTGTACACTTTTTTTCAGATTTATTTATTATAGGAACCAAACACATAACATGAGATCTATACTCAAAAATTTTATAGAGTATAGTATTCTTCACTGTAAGCACAGTGATTTATAGCAGATAACTACAACTTCATCTTCTTTGGCTGAAACTTTATATCCATTGAATAACAATTCCCACTTCCCCCTTTTCCCAGCCTCAGCAATCACCATTCTCCTTTCTGTGTTGTGGAGTTTGACTAGATACCGTATAATAAGTGGCATCATGTGATATTTGTCCTCTGTGACTGGTTTATTTCATTTAGCATAATGTCCTCAAGGTTCATGTTGTCCCATGTAACAGGATTTCCTGCTTTTTATGGCTTATTTCTTTATTTTAGGGAGGGAGCAGGGGGAGGGGCAGAGGCAGAGGGAGAAAATCTGAAGCAGACTCCACACTGAACATGGAACCCCACACAGGGCTCAGTCCCAGGACCCCGATATTATGACCTGAGGTGAAATCAAGAGTTGGCCGCTCAATGGACTGAGCCACCCAGGTGCCCTGAGGACTGGCATGTTTTGGGGGAAATTTCTATTCAAGTCCTACACCCATTTTCTAAATTAGATTATTACTTTTTTTTTTTTGCTATTTTGTTGTAGGAGTAATTTCTGTATTATGGAAATTAACCCCTTTCCAGATACATGGTTTATAAAGATTTCCTCTTATTCCCTACGTTGCCTTTTCACTCTCTTGATTTACTTTGCTTTGAGGATTCTTTTTTTTTATTTTTTATTGTTATGTTAATTACCATACATTACATCATTAGTTTTTGATGTAGTGTTCCATGATTCATTGTTTGTGCATAACACCCAGTGCTCCATGCAGAACGTGCCCTCTTTAATACCCATCACCAGGCTAACCCATCCTCCCACCCCCCTCCCCTCTAGAACCCTCATTTTGTTTTTCAGAGTCCATCATCTCTCATGATTCGTCTCCCCCTCCGATTTCCCCCCCTTCATTCTTCCCCTCCTGCTATCTTCTTTTTTTTTTTTTCTTAACATATAATGTATTATTTGTTACAGAGGTACAGATCTGAGATTCAACAGTCTTGCACAATTCACAGCGCTCACCATAGCACATACCCTCCCCAATGTCTAACACCCAGCCACCCCATCCCTCCCACCCCCCACCACTCCAGCAACCCTCAGTTTGTTTCCTGAGATTAAGAATTCCTCATATCAGTGAGGTCATATGATACATGTCTTTCTCTGATTGACTTATTTCGCTCAGCATAATACCCTCCAGTTCCATCCACGTCGTTGCAAATGGCAAGATCTTATTCCTTTTGATGGCTGCATAATATTCCATTGTGTATATATACCACACCTTCTTTATCCATTCATCTGTTGATGGACATCTTGGCTCTTTCCACAGTTTGGCTATTGTGGATGTTGCTGCTGTAAACATCGGGGTGCACGTACCCCTTCAGATTTGAGGATTCTTTTTAATTTGATACAGTCCCGCTTGTATTGTATCCAAGAAATCATTGCCATGATCAATGTCATGAAGATTTTGCCGTTTCTTCAAGGAGTTCTATAGGTCGAGGTTGTACGTTTATGTCTTTATTTCATTTTGAGTTGATTTATGTATATGATATAAGGATCCAGTTTCTTTCTTCTGCATTTGGCTATCTAGTTTTTCCAGGAGCATTTTTGAAGGAAAATATCTTTCCCCATTGTATATCTCTGGCACCTTTGTTGAAGAAATTAAAGAATTTCTTGAATTCAAATTTAAGATGGTATTACATGGTGAGAGTAGTGGACTAAGCCCTGGGATACTGGCTCTCAAAGCTAACTTGTTGAGCTGCCTTCAGGAATTTTGTAAATGAGCTGGGTGTTCAGTTTTAGGTAAAATGAGGCAGACTTATCTGAAAAAAAAATCTTTAAATTCCTTTCCAGATTTAAATGTATGATTATTACTTTTACTCAGTAAATAACTGGGAACTCATTAAAAACCCAAGAGAAGTAAGACCACACCTGTGACTAAGGAAGTCATTTAAAATGATTTAGCATAATCTAGGAGTGGGTTGGCCCAGGGATCAGGAATTTCACATAGGAAGAAGAGCAACATTCTGTGTAAAATGGAAGAAGACCGAAGAAGAATAAAAGAAAGGGATGGATAAATCAAATGGAAAATCTGCCCCCTCCCGAAAAAAAGAATGGAAAATACAGGCATAGAAATGAGAGAACACTTTAGTCACACTTTAGTTTCAAAAACGGGAATCGGATAAATATCTCTTTTTGAAATGCCTATGCCCATTTTAAATAGCATACTATAATATCTTGGTGTTTATTCTCCATCATTTAAACTTAAAAAAAAAAAACTTTAATACTTTTTTTTGTGAAAAGCATGTTAAAAGTAAAAAAAAAAAAGTCAACTGTGTCTTTTGAACAGAAGAGATGTTGTATTGAAATTACTATTATTGAAAAGATAGATGTGGGCTATAACTGTGTGGGATTCAAACACTGAGGTAGTTTTGGAAAGTTTCAGGGCTCCTGAATGCCTTATTGCCACCTCCAAGGTGATGACTCTTCACAAGCATTGGGATAAATATGCAAGATAGGGTAACTTAAGTGGAGTGTGTCTTCCTAATCAAAACAGGATAGCAGAAATGTCAGTATAATTGCTTGCATGCTTGTTGGATATTTTTCATTGGAGGTCAATGTTTCTTCATTAATACTTCCTATTATTGTGATTTGATAAAAGAATTTAGCATAAAAATATATAAAACACAAAGATATTTTAAGTCATATATGATTAATTTATTTAATAGATATATAATCTAAATTCATGCCTCATATTTAAAACTGTGGCAGTACTTTTTCAAGTAAAATTGTTTCGTCTGAAACCAACAATTAATATTGAGATGGTGATATTTAATATTGATTCCTATTCCTACTATTAAGTTAGAACAGTAGTTCTCAATCCACAGTAACCAGGAGGGCATTTTAAAAAACATAGATTTCTGAAAAACCAAAACAAAAATGCCAAAAACACAGATTTCTCAGTAGCACTCCTAGAGTTTCTGATTCAGTAGGTCAGGAGTGGGGCCTGAGAATTTGCATTGTTTGTGGGAGTTTCCTTTATTGACCTTTGCCACTGAAGACATTTAAATGGAGAAAGATCATAAGATATAATAATTTTGCCTTATTATATTGTAGGATGTACTTATCCCATCCTACCCCCTATTGAGATATAGAAGAGTTCTGTTGTTGTATATTTTCCAAGCATCACACTTTAAAAATCCATATGTATAATTTGGAGACATTTCTAGTTTACCTAAGTACAAAGTTATGTGACTTGTTATATGGATATTTAAAATTCTAAATATTCTTCATGAGGCTTTGCGGATTCTTTATAAATATGATAGAACAAATCTAATCTTTAACACATAATAATTACTGCAATGGATATTTGTATAAGTAGACACTTTTAATTCTAAATCCTGAAGACAAGACTACGTGCCAACATCGTAACATAAGGATGAGAAAATTCAGAGGACAAATAGGTGACATGAACTCTCATATATTTACTCTCCGTTTTCTCCCACTTGGAAAAGTCAAGTGTTTCTTGAAATGTATAAAGGATCTCTTTCTCATATTAATGTGTTTAAAACAATATATTAAGAATATCGTCATTCTTACTGCTTTACTTTTTGTTGCATTTAGCATCATTAATTAGCTTACTTTACAAAGGAAAGCCATCAACATTCAGACTGATGTGTTTTGGTGTATTTTATCTTCAGTATTTGGAATATAGATAGTATATGCTCCATCCCGTACAGTTTTGATCTTGTTAAAAATACAAAAAAAATTAAATTAATTATACTAATTCTATGATTCTTCTTTTTGGTTTTGAATAATTAATATAGTCACATGATTTAAAATTTAAAAGTTAGAAGTAGGTGGTATGGCCCCTTCAACTCCTCCTATCAACCAACCACCTAGTCCCCTTTTCCAGAGGTAAATAAGGTTACCAGTTGCTTTCCTATCCTTTTATAAAATAGAAGTATTCTGACAATATAATCCAATCTAAATTAATATCTTTCCTAATTTTACATGAATGCTATACTATATTATATACACTATTCACTTTTTTTTTCACTTAAATATATCTTGGGTGTTATTCCACCTCAGTACATAAGGGACTCCTTCAACCTTTCTTAGGACAGGATAGTATTTCATTATCTGGACATGCCATAATTTATTTAGCCAGTCTCTTACCAATGGATATTTCAATCACTTTTAATGTTTTACTAATACAATGCCAAAAAAAATTGCCTTTCAATTATGCCATTTTACATGTGTGCATGTGTATCTATATGATGAATTCCTAGAAGTGAGTTTGCTAGGTCAAAGAGTATGTGTGTGTGTATGCGTTTTATACTTCAGTCACTAATACATTAGAGTGCCTTTTTCCCCATATGTCCATGCACATAGCATGTCACCAAGTTTTTATTTTTTTTATTTTTTTAAAGATTTATTTATTTATTTATTTGAGAGAGAGAATGAGAGACAGCATGAGAGGGAAGAGGGTCAGAGGGAGAAGCAGACTCCCTGCTGAGCAGGGAGCCCAATGCGGGACTCTATCCCGGGACTCCAGGATCATGACCTGAGCTGAAGGCAGTCGCTTAACCAACTGAGCCACCCAGGCGCCCTCACCAAGTTTTTAGATCTTTGCCAGTCTGGTAGTTGAAAATGCCCTTTTCAGTAGAATCTCAATTTTCATTCCTTACTTTTATGAGATATCTAGGAACTCTTTATCTGTTTAAGATTTATTGTTAATTTTCTTTCCCAGGAACTGTTTGCTTTGCTAACTTTTCTGTTGCATAGTTAATCTTGTGGGTTTTTCTAATTTTAGGAGATTTCTATATAATAGGGAAATGATGGCTTTGTAAAATAATGTGTTATTAGGGGACAGCTTTCATTGCTATATCAAAAATACCCCCCAAATAAAGTGGTTTATTTTTTTTTAAGATTTTATTTATTTATTTGACAAAGAGGGAGAGAGAGAGTACAAGCAGGGGGAACAGCAGAGGGAGAGGGAGAAGCAGGCTCCCCGCTCAGCAGGGAGCCCAATGTGGGACTCCATCCCAGGACTCTAGGATCATGACCTGAGCCAAAGGCAGATGCTTAACCGACTGAGCCACCCAGGTGCCCAATAAAGTGGTTTAAATGAACTAAAAGTATTTTTTTTTCTCTAATGATTCTATTAGAGACACAGTCTGTGGATGAACATATGGCTTCCACTTATTGGCCCAAGGTGGCAACACTAATTCTTAATATTCCCAGAGATCAAGAAGAATGGAGAGGTCCAAAGAAGTTGACCCACAGTTTTCTTAAGGGCAAGAATCAAAGGTCAAACCCTGTTGGTCAGAGCTTTGATTAAGGCCATAACTAGCTGCTCAGGATTCTGAGAAATACAACCTTCGGTTGGCAGCCTTGTGTACGGAGAAACTGATGCACTAGAAAAGGGCATCTGGCTTTGGGTGAAAACTATCAATTTGCCACAAGGGAGTTAAAAATACAATTCTTGTAGTTTGTCTTTTTTGCTTTTGCTTATTGTGGATTGTATCCTGCAAAATAGTAGCTTGTTTATATATCTGAATACATTGATCTTTCTTTATGGTTTCTGCATTTGGTGTCACCTTTAAAAGTATCTTTCTCATTCTGTGATTAGCTTTTGAAAATCTCCTGTTATTTCTTCTAGTAAATGTTATGGGAGTGGCGGCTGCAATTGCTCCTATTTCTGCCTCTTCTATCTTATTCTTCATCTTTTGACATTTGAAATTTACAATATGAAATTATTAGTTTCATTGTCATTTAAAATGCTTGGCACCAGAAATAACACTTAGATTCTTTATCTTTACCATTACATATCTACTCACATTCTAGTTTGTTAAATATTTTTTTAAGATCTATTCCATTACTATGACCATTCATCACGGACAAGTTCCAAGATAGGCTGAACTCCACTTATTTGTTTACAGCATTTATGTCCTGAATCTATTGCTCTTTGGAAATTAAAAAGAACTGGTGGGGTGTAAGGGAGCATATATGATAGCTTAGGGAAACATACAGGAAAGAGAGCTTGAAATGTTCATTAAATTGAATTAATAATTGAAATAAAAGTAATATGCCTTGTAAAAGGTGATTTAATGACTTGGAAAATTTAATTACGGTGATCTGATTAAATTAAAGTGTCACAAAACATTGGTATCATCAGAATTGATTGGTGAGCACCATTGCAGTTTTAGATTGATGAAGCTACTGCAGGAGAGAAAATAATTTTGCTCTCCAGTAAAGAATCAAAGGACTGAAGTTGCAGGGTAAAAATGTGTGTGACAGTGACAGTAACTTGAAACTGTGCTGCCCTAGTCCTTTCCCCTCTCTCTCCGTCCTTCCCTTCCTCTTCCTCTCTCTCTCCCTTGTGTTTCCTGAATTATTTCGAACTCTTTCCTTTCTTTTCTTGTATTTTGTGCTGATTCCCTACTTCTGTTATCATTTGCTGATTTCGCCTATTTCAGAAACTGAGTTCTTGACTTTTCCATATGTGAATCTGAGCAGGAAGGGGACAGTGACCCCCATCACAGATCTTATTACCACTCCAAAGAATGCTCCTGACTCATTCCTGAAAGATTACATTTGCTATTAGTTATTAATGATATATATACATACATTATATGTACATGCATGTATGTATGATTATATCTTGACACAGTTCTGTATATAGTTCAATTATAACTTATTTTCTATGTCAGTTAGACTTATGCTAATCTTATTTTTTTTTTTAAGATTTTTATTTATTTCAGAGAGAGAGGGGGAGAGAGAGCACAAGGTGAGGAGACAGGCAGAGGGAGAGGGAGAAGCAGACTCCCCTCCCGCTCAGCAGGGAGCCGGATGCGGGGCTCGATCCCAGGACCCTGAGATCAGGACCTGAGCTGAAGGCAGACGTTTAACCAATGGAGCCACCCAGATGCCCCGCTAATCTTGTTTTTAAAGTCACCCAAATGGGGCACCTGGGTGGCTCCATTGGTTAAGCAGCTGCCTTTGGCTCGGGTCATGGTCCCAGAGTCCTAGGATCGAGCCCCGTATTAGGCTCTCTGCTCAGTGGGGAGTCTATTTCTCCCTCTCCCATTCCCCCTGCTTGTGCTCTCTCTCTCTTGCTGTCTCTCTCTCTGTCAAATAAATAAAATCTTAAAAAAAAATAAAAAAAAAATAAAGTCACCCAAAGTGGAGCCACTTGGGTGGCTTAGGCGATTAAGCCTCTGACTTTTTTTTTTTCTTTTTTCTTTTCTTCTTCTTTTTTCATTATGTTATATTAGTCACCATACAATACATCATTAGTTTTTGATTTCAGTTCAGGTTGTGATCTCAGGGTCATGAGATCGAGCCCCACATCAGGCTCCACACTGGGCATAGAGCCTACTTAAGAGTCTCTCCCTCTCCCTCTGCCCCTTTCCCCCCATGCCTCCCTCCCCTGGCTCATGTATGTTCTCTCTCAAAAAAAAAAAAAATATATATATATATATATAAAGTAAATAAATAAATAAAGTCACCAAAAGTATTGTATATTCCAACATTGGACTTCTTCACCTATGGGTCAAGTATATAATACAAATATATATTTCTAAAATATAATTTTTGAATATTTAAATGTAAATCTCAGGCTTCTTTTTATTGTGGTAAAGACACATAATATAAAATTTATCATTTTAATCATTTTGAGTATATAGTCCGTAATATTAAAAACATTCACATTGATGGTAGTAACCATTCTAAAGGGTGTCAAGTAGCAGTTCATAGTGGTTTTCATTTTCACTTTCCTAAGTAATTAGTGGTGTTGAAAACTTTCTATGTGCATATTGGCTATTTGTATATCTTTTTTGAACAAATATCTTTTGAAGTCCTTTGCATATTTTCAAATTGTGTTGCTGGGTTGTTGTTGAGTCATTGGAGTTCTTTATATATTCTGCAAATTAACCCCTTATTTGATACATGACTTGAAAATATCTTATCCCATTGTGTGGATTACATTTTCATTCTGTTGATAGTGATATTTAATTTTGATGTAGTCCATTCTGTCTTTTTTGTGTGGTTATTACTTGTGCTTTGGATATCATTTCCGAAAATCATTGCCAAATTCAATGTCATGAAACTTCTCCAGTATGTTTCCCAAGAGTTTTAGAGCTTAAGCTGTTACATTTATGTGTTTGATCCATTTTGAGTTAATTTTTGTGTATTATATATAGTAAGGGTCCAGCTTCACTCTTTTGCATGTGGATATCATTTTCCCAACATGGTTAGTTGAAAAGACTTAGGCTTATCTTCATGTATGTTTCTAAGTTCTATTTTTTAAAGCACTGTGAGATGAAAAAAATTCATTCCTTCATGCAAGCGATTTCTTTTTTTGTGTGTCTTAGAAACTTTTGACTCACCTTTAGAAATGAAGAACTCAGTTGTATAGTTGTAAATTTTAGACGTGGAATAAGCCATCCTTCACTGACACAACCAGCTATTGCTACAAATGCTATTCTGACTTCTCAACTCTGTTTGCCACCATTACTCGTAGCACTGAAGTATTAACAGAAGAAATGAAAGAGATGATAAATAGATTGATAGGTATGCGGGCAGACTGGCTCAGAATAAGCACTTGTATTATTGATTAGCATTGCCTTCACGATACATTAGTAAATAATCCTAAACCACATAGTTCTTCAGCCTGTGCAGTCCAAAAAATGGACCTAGATGAATAAAAAATGTATAAATGAGCAAAAATAAAATTGAACTCATTTTTTAATTTTTAAAATGCCTCTTTTTAACAAAAGGTAACATTTCTTGGCTTTACTTGTAGACTGTCATACAGAAGATACTGTAGCTTTGGGGATCATGCATGTTGTTGGGGACTCTGTGCACTCATTTCATCTCTACTTCCACTACAAATCATACTCGGGGAGGATATGGAGGTGAAAAATAGGAAGCAAGCCAGAGTTCAGTCAGGAGGACAGTAAGACATAAGAAACTTGGAATGCCTAGGAAAATGCTACCCAAATAGAACCTGATCTATTGGGCCTGAGGCATATGGCAAACAGGAGCAATTCTGTAGGTAGGTAGAAACACTTCACTGGAAGATAAAGGAGCAGTAAGAGGAGTGTATCATGGACTTTGTCTAAGCGGGGGCTTTGTATACTGAGAAAACAGTCTTACTGCAGTCCAAGAGAATAGGAACTATATTAACCTCAGAACTATTAGGTGTATATTTTGAAACAGTATAAAAATATTTATTTAAAATTCTTTTCTGATGTCAAAAGAGGCAGTCTGCAAGGTGGTAAAAACCTAGGTATCAAACATTGAAGGGCAGTATGATAAGGATTCAAACTCAGGTTATCCTACTCCTTGGCCATCTAACTATGCTACTTTTTTCCTTATCTGTAAAATGACAAAAAACGTATTTAGAGTACAAGGAAATAACCCAAGATAATAGATGTAAAGCTCATTGCATAATTTCTGGTCTGTAGATCAGTGATAATTGACATGTATGGTTGTTGTGGCTTCTAGACAAACAAGAAACTTTTGTCAGCATTGTTAACCAACAGTGCAGCGCGTATGAACTGAGCCTATAAGTGTACATTCGCAACCTAGCTTTAAGTAGATAAATCAGCACAAAGAAATTTATTTCGTACACAAGTACAGAAGCATGATCACCCTGGACATCAAACAGAAGACTGAAAATCAGCTTTATAAAAGAGTTAACAATAGCACTCATTTTCAATATTTTTTTGAAGTGCCCGATTTTAAGTGGTAGAACATAAAAATGTGAAAGCATAAGTCCAGTTGACTCTGCAGTGCTTGAAGTTTGCCCTTGACCATGCCTGTCCTGATTTTTAAAGCTTCATTTAAGCATTTCCAATTTTCATCTTTTGGTGTACTTTTGTTTCAGATTTTTCTTTCCTCTTACTTTGAATGTCTTAAACATGTCAGTGTAACCCTTAGCTGTCTTTCAACAGTTATGTGTTAGAATCGAAAACCTTCCCTTTAGAAGGCTTAAATATGGGACGCCTGGGTGGCTCAGTTAGTTAAGCGTCTGCCTTCTGCTCAGGTCATGATCCCGGGGTCCTGGGATAGAGCCCTGCATCCAGGTCCCTGTTGAGCAGGGAGTCTACTTCTCCCTCTGACCCTCCCCCCTCTCGTGCTCTCTCTCTTGCTCACTCTCTCAAATAAATAAATAAAATCTTTAATAAAGAAAGAGGGCTTAACTATGAATAAGAATGAAGAAACCTAATACCAGAATCTTTACAAATAAAATCCTAGAGGAATCAGTGCCAGTTTAGAGAAGCCCTCCCAGCCTTACCCTAGAGTTCTCCTTTGGTAAATAGTAATATTGAACCCAGTAGTAACACTAACACCACTCTTTGAATAGTTACCTTTTTGTGTAGAGTAAATGCTAAAAGATGAACTTCATATATGATAAAGCAGACATGAAAAGAAGTTTACAAGAATGAACGCTTCCATTTCAATTCTAGTTCAGACTCGGGGAAAATGAACATAACCTCTTGCAGCTGCTGTTTTTTGTGGAGCGTACTTTCAAATGCTAAATTGTCTGATGCCCAGCATGACTTCTGTTCTTGCCGGTGACAAAGCAGCTAAGACAATGAGGACAGTTCCTGAAAGGGTGACCTCAATGGCATGTTATTTTCATCTGATTGTCATTGTTCCACAGACCCAACTTGTCACGTTCAAACTTAAGAAGTTGGCTTCATCCAAACTTTAAATATGTTGATGGAAGAGGCATCTGGAGTTTGAACATCTTCCTCAGGATTATACTTAGGAGAATTTCCACTGGTGGCTTGAAAGGCTCTCAGTTGGGGCACCTGGGTGGCTCAGTCGTTAAGTGTCTGCCTTCAACTCAAGTCATGATCCCAGGGTCCTGGGATCGAGCCCCGCATCGGGCTCCCTGCTCCGCGGGAAGCCTGCTTCTCCCTCTCCCACTCCCCCTGCTTGTGTTCCCTCTCTCGCTGTGTCTCTCTCTGTCAAATAACAATTCAAAAAAATCTTAAAAAAAAAAGAAAGGCTCTCCGTGGGTCATTGGAAGCTTTAGAAGTGGCATCTCTGGTGTCACATCAAGTTGTATTGACCCGGATTCCTTAGAGGGAAAACAGACTAGAACTTGCATCTATTCCAAAACTAAAGGTAAGAAGAGTGACGTTTTCACTTCAGAGTTCCTGTGTCTGAAAATGAGAATTATCAGTGGTCTCATTTGGATTGATTTTGAATGCACATGTGACAGTTATCCTTACAGTGTTTCTCAGAGGCGATGACCAGTTGTCACCCCTGTTCCATTTGTGCCACATATTCTATACTTAAAAACCAGGTGGGGCGCCTGGGTGGCTCAGTTGGTTAAGCAAATGCCTTCGGCTCAGGTCATGATCCTGGAGTCCCAGAATCGAGTCCCGCATCGGGCTCCCTGCTCAGCAGGGAGTCTGCTTCTCCCTCTGACCCTCCTCCCTCTCATGCTCTCTGTCTCTCATTCTCTCTCTCGCAAATAAATAAAATCTTAAAAAAAAATTAAAAAAAAAAACAAAAAACCAGGTGGACTTGCTGGGGAACGAGTAGGCTTTGGCCTTGGAGGTGTTGTTGGGAAAATCTCTTCTTGCCTACAGTGTTTCTTCTTTGTTGAAGTTCTCTGAAAGGTATTCTTGGATAGTTACTTCAGGGACTTTGTATCGTTACATTATGCATGTCTGTGTCTGCTTGCCTCTGACTTGCCTGTAGTTCTTCATCTGTGTCTGCCTTGTTGTCAGGTATGAATTCCACTGTCTTGATTCCTTTTGCACTTGGGTTGGGAGAAATTGTTGTGTCTGACAGTTTACAAACAAAACCTAACAGATGCTGTAAGGTACTACCTTCCTTAGGAAGTTGAGGGTCAGTGGGCATCCTCTTTCAAAAGAAATCACTGTACTGGCATCAGAAACATTCTCTTTACCACAACAGCTGCTCTTCTTGTACGTGAGCTGGTGGATTCCAGGTCACATTTTCATCACCGCATTTATATGATAGTACCTCCGGAAGGCAGCTTGAGAAGGCGTCCATTGTGTGAGCAGCTCGGTAGCTATTTCTCACCCTAAGCACTGAAGATGTCTCGGGCGTCAGTCCTGTAAGCAGGAAGTTAGAGAATAGGCAAAAAAAGGATGAGTAGTCCAGGGGTTAGGACTTGGCAGGCAAAGAAATAAGCCAGCAGAATTGAGAGGCACCCTGCCTCATTAGCCCCAGTAGCTTGGGTCCTGCAGACCCGGAAGGGTGACCCTGGTGGCCCAGGCACCTTTACCTGTCCTGTGACTGTCATCACATCAGCTCTCTGCTGTGGTGGTTTTGTTATCATTTTTAAGCTTTCAAATTTAGATAAGCCTTCTAAGCCAGTGTGGCTGAGTGGGTAAGGTTTTCCTTTATGACCCATACCCTAATACTTGGCAATGTTAGCTACTAAAGGATTCAGATAGTCTGTGGTGCCTTTTTAAATAATCATAGACAATAATGGCATTGGTCTTGCAACTGCCTTCTTATGCTTCTCCTAATTCCCTTAGTTCTTCCAGAAGCTAACTTCGATGCAGAGGTTAGTTTGCAGAATAGTTATTAAGGAATGGCCTGGTGATCAAACCCTGTGGAAGGGAACAGGAGGAAACAGGAGAAGTCCAGTTGTTTGTAACATTGGGCCTCAGCTTTCTCCATGGGGGAGCTCTGGAGAAGCAGGATCAAGGCACATTGGACCTAAAAGGCCAGTACTTTATACTCCTGCCTTCTACCTCCTGCCTCCATTAGTCTCCCGGTTTGGGCTTACCCAGGAAGGGTGTAACCTTGAAAAATGTGTCTCTGCACAGTAGAAATATTCCATGAAGTGGATGATAAATGAAAGCTGGGGCAAAATGTCCTTCCTCAAAGAAGAATCTCGGTGGTTGGCTCGTTGCATTCATCACATAAGTGATACTCTGAAAACTTGACACACCAAAATATAGGCTGAGTTGAAGTAGTTCTGCTTTGGTTGCTTTCAAAGATATTTTGCAAACTATTGTTCTTAGATTTTGCAATTAAACAATAACGTTTTCCTCAGTTTATAATAAAACATAGCTCTACCTCTAAAGTACTGCTTTATTTTCTTTTAATATCTTCATTGATTTAGTCATATAAACAAATATTGACATCTGTGATTTTAAATCTATCCCCTGTGTGTCCTCCAAGGATGTATAGTCTCATTGTTTTTATTTATGGAGACCTAAAAATAATGACAGAAAAAAATAACAAGGCTCTGATTTACTCAGAATTAATGTTCAGTTGAATACTTCACGTTGATTTGCTCCTGAATTACATCCTGCATTTGTGTGACTTTGTAGAATGTGTTTTGGAATATATATTTTCCTTTCTTAGATATGACTGATCGAGTATTGCTTTTGTTATTCATTCGATGTTTATTAGCAAATGCTAGAATAAGCTAGGTGCTTAGGCCTCTTTATGTAAAGCTTGTTGCCATGGTAACTAAGTGCTTCTCATTTAGAAAATAGACAAAATAAGGGGGCGGGTGGGGTGGGGGAGGAAGAAAGGGTAGCTGCCCAAGGAATCCTTGGCCATGTTAAGAAAGAGCTTATTTGCTAGGGAGTGGAAAGGGAAAAATAGAGAAATAATTCTCCAGCCTCACAGTAATTCCTAGTAGCTATTCTTGGGTCAAGTTATTAAAGAATCAGTAATATGGCAAAAATAAATGAGCTTGTCTTAAGGTTTCATAATACTTTATCAAATAGATGAGACCAAGTATATCATAAACTGTGCTCAAAAAAGGAATGAACATAAGAATTGAACAAAAACCATTATTCTTTGCCACCATATATAAACATCAACCCAGTATCATTGTAACATTTAAGAAAGGCAAGATAAAAATCTCTTAACTTTGTTCAGTGGTATTTTTAATAAGAGATTACATTCATTCTTAATTAACTTCTAAATTGGTGGCAAGTTATTAATGTAGAAAAAATTTAAATGTTGCCTGTTAGAATGTATTTTGACATTTGAAATGAAATACTTTAATTTGATAATGCAGTCATGAAGGAATTATTAGGCTGAGATAGTTATTTGATTGAAGTTTTCTCGAGCAGTGAAATCAACTGCATGGCAAGAAATGGGTTGTTTCCTTCAGTGTACATTATAGGACCATCATGATTGTGGTTAATTCTTATGAGGTGGCAGTTGAAGCAAGTCATTGATTCCTTTCTATAGCAAATGGCTTTTTGTACAATGTATAAGGAGAGGTCACTGGCATCATTAGTGTGAGGAAAATAATCATCAGGAACCCATTACAGGGTTACCTAGCAGGTACTAGCTTTATTTTACCATGAATATTTTTTCTTCCTTCTCCGTATGTAGATGAGTTAGAATTTGAAGCTATTTGTAGTTTGGAGTGTTGATCTAAAAAGATTTTTAAAGAGTTCAGTATATTGATAAGTGATCCTTATAAATGAAAGCATCAGTAAGTAATTTGCTACCGTAGAATGACTTTTAAATATTCAAGATAGTGAGTATTTCACAACACAAAATGTACTGTGCTTTGTTTTACTGTAGTCTTTTTTTCTTGACTCTTTGTCAATTAAGGTGATGAAGTTTCTGCAGATAAAACTGGTGGTTAACAGTTTATCTTGGCCAAATAAATATTTGTTCAGTATTTGTTATTTTTTACCGTAATAAATGTATTAAGAAACACATTATCAGAGTTTTTCTTTGATAAATAATTAACACACACATACATACACACACACTATATATATGTGTATATATATGTATATTTATAATGTTTCTCAGAGAGTCCTCCCTCTCTTGATCTTAAATCTTTATGACACAGCTGAGAGAATTTGTAGTAACAAATTTAAAATTGCAAAAATAAAATATTAAACACTTTAAGGATATGGGGAGAACTAGGAAACCCCCTGATTAATATAATTACAATATTGTTGGATGTAATATTTAATATATTCCCAATATGTTTACATAATTTAGAATATGACTTGAGAAAAAACTGTAATCACTGAATATCTATATGGAAACTGGATTATACGTGCCCGTTTTTGTCATTATTAAATATTCTCTTGAAAATTTTCTCTTGATACGTGATACTGAAATAAATTTCTCAGTGCTGGTACGAGGTCCTGCTAGGTCAAGTGTATCTGTTATATAAAAATTGCAAACAAACACATTTTAGTGCCTTAAGACAACATTTTCTTCTCCCTCACATCAACTCCATGTGGCTCTTGGCAGCAGTAAAGGGCAACTACCATCCAAACAGAGGCTCAAGGATGTACCTCAGAATCAAATGTACTTCCATGAGTGCCATGGGACAGGAAGGGTAAGATCAAGAATGAAATAAATAAATTCAACCTATTTTGTTGGTCAAAGCAAATTATGTTGTCTTACCTAACTTTACCTGAGTGGGAAGATTATATCTACCTGTTGTGGTCCTGGGAAGAGGAAAGCTGGAGGTCATGGGAGAGTCACTACTGTGTCCTCATCAAACATGTTTGGTTTCAGTGAAACCATTTACAGTAACCTCGAGCAAAATGGACATTAATTTTATCTATGCTTTTTTTTTTTAGATTTTATTTATTTATTTAGGGGGGAGGGGCAGAAGGAGAGAGAGAATCACAAGCAGACTCCACGCTGAGCACGGAGGCTGATGTGGGGCTCGATCTCATTAACCTGAGGTCATGACCTGAGCCAAAATCAAGAGGAGGACGCTCAACTGACTGAGCCACCCAGGGGCCCCAATTTTGTCTATGTTTTAATTCATGTACTATTTAATGAAGATACCACATAACATCATTTCTTTGAGTCTGTTTGAGTAGTTTTTGCTGAAGCGATAATGTAGAAGAACAAAATGTATATAGGCTCTTTGAAGCACACACAACAATAACAGAATTTTTTTTTATTTTATTTTTTAATTTTTTTTTAAAGATTTTATTTATTTGACAGAGACACAGCAGTAGAGGGAACACAAGCAGGGCGAGTGGGAGAGGGAGAAGCAGGCTCCCCACTAAGCAGAGAGCCCGATGCAGGGCTCGATCCCAGGACCCTGAGATCATAACCTGAGCTGAAGCCAGACGCTTAACGACTGAGCCACCCAGGCGCCCCCAGAATTTTTTTTTAAACATGGCGTGGCCTACTTTGTTCTTCATGTGGAAATACCTATTAAATCACAGATGAGTCAATCTGGGACTCGTGTTTTAACAGCACTGCCGTATTCCATTTTCAACACAACAATATGTATTTTATATTACAAATAATGATATGGATAGAGAATGCCAGGAAACCCTAACACAATACCAAAGACAATACGGAATCATTGTATGTACAATTGTGTATTCAGTCAACAGTTATAGACTGACTGTAAACAAAGCACTGAGTTTAAAGTCAGACCTAACTCAGTTGCTGCTTAGTAATTCTGACCTTCAGTATGCTGCTAAAGCTCTCTGTATCTCAGAAGCTTCATCTCTAATATAGCAATAATGAGTTACTTGCAGTTACTGCAAAGATGAAACACAATGACATTTATTTATTTATTATGTTTAGTTAGCCAACATATAGCACATCATTAGTTTTTGATGTACTGTTCAACGATTCATTAGTTGAATCCAATGACATTTATTTATTTTTTTATTATGTTAATCACCATACATTACATCATTAGTTTTTGATGTAGTTTTCCATGATTCATTGTTTGCGTATAACACTCAGTGCTCCATGCAGAACGTGCCCTCTTTATTACCCATCACCAGGCTAACCCATCCCCCCACTCCCCTCCCCTCTAGAACCCTCAGTTTGTTTCTCAGAGTCCATCGTCTCTCATGGTTCGTCTCCCCCTCCGATTTCCCCCCCTTCATTCTTTCCTTCCTGCTATCTTCTTCTTTTTTTTTTTTAACATATAATGTATTATTTGTTTCAGAGGTACAGATCTGTGATTCAGCAGTCTTACACAATTCACAGCACTCACCATAGCACATACCCTCCCCAATGTCTAACACCCAGCCACCCCATCCCTCCCACCCCCCACCACTCCAGCAACCCTCAGTTTGTTTCCTGAGATTAAGAATTCCTCATATCAATGAGATCATATGATACATGTCTTTCTCTGACTGACTTATTTCGCTCAGCATAATACCCTCCAGTTCCATCCACGTCATTGCAAATGGCAAACCTTAGTCCTATGCCCCAGCACTAACATTCCCTATCATTTATTGATATAATTATTTTAATAAATATAAACTGGCAAGAATTGCTAAAACTGGAGTGGGTGGGTCCACTCGATATGTGTGAATAGGGAGATGAATCAGGCACTACAGTTCCTTCCCAGGAAATCTAGGGCACATGAATGCTTCCAGCTGGCTGGGTGCTCAATTTCTGGTGTTACATTGTCTTTGAAAACACTTGGAAGGTAAAATCAAAATAAAGCAAGAACCTTATAAAAATCAGTTCTATCTATCTATCTATCTAATCTAATGATTCTATAGATTCTATAGATATCGAATCATTATGTTGTACCACTGAAAATAATACAGGGTTATATGTCAATTATATCTCAAATAAAAAATATCAGTCATATGAAGCTTTTGGTTCTCAGTTTCCCTCCTCTTTATAGTAAAGGAAAGGCTTAGGAAAAGGTATTTGGAATTCTATCAGTAAAAGAATAGTAGAATCTCTTAGATCTTTATTGTGGCTAACAGTGAGGCCATAAATATGTTATTGGAAGATGTAATTAATCAGGGAAAAATACTACTTACTTATATGGGTCTCTGATACAATCGTCAACTTCTTTTATCTGTGCTCATCTTTTTTTTTTTTTTTTTTAAAGATTTTATTTATTTATTTGACAGAGAGAGAGAGTACAAGCAGGGTGAGCGGCAAGCAGAGGGAGAGGGAGAAGCAGGCTCCCTACTGAGCAGGGAGCCCAATGCGGGGATCAGTCCCAGGACCCTGGGATCATGATCTGAGCCGAAGGCAGACGCTTAACGGACTGAGCCCCCCAGGCGCCCCATCTGTGCTCATCTTCTAAGCGAGTGATTGGAACTGGATAAGATAGGCTCCTTTCCACCTCTATTTCCTTACTGAAAGTCCACCAAACAGTCTCTCCACTTACATACCTTTTATTTATTCCCATTGTTTTGTTTTCCCACCTCCTTCATCCACAGTTAAATGGAAGTAAAGATGCTTTAACTTCTTATCTCCTAAAATAAATTGTAAATAACAATGCAAAGTTTAAGGCATTTCATGAAATCAAATGTATGAGTCATAAATGTTTATTTTTGTTCTCTGTAGAGCTCTGTCTTCAACCTTATAAAATATGTAAAAAGTCAAAAATAAAAAATATTTATATATCTGTGTACTTGTTTTTGCTTTGAGTAAATTTAGACAGTTTATTTCTGTGCTGGGAGTTCAGAACCTCTTAAAGAACCATGCTGCTTATTGATTTCATTTTTGTTAGTATTTTCCCCTTATCATGGACTAATTTTTGTTAAAACGTATTATTGATATTAGTGTTTAGTCTGGAAGGAAGTTTCTGGGTTGGAAAAATTTTCTCAGGGAGCATTTTAGCATAAAAGAATGGATTTTAGGTGTCACTGCAAATAATGTTAAATTACTTTGATTTTCTTTTTAGGTTGAGTCATTCTTCAAGAAAAATCTTTTGATAGGCAGTGACATCTACTAGAAAAGTGGCAAAATGTTGCTTGCATTTGATACACCAAATGAACAGAGATAACTCTAGAGCATATGAATTACACTCTGAGCAGCACCTGTCATAATATCAAATTTTTCTCTACCTATTTCCCACTCCACACCCCTTTATCCTAAACTGAGAAAGGCAAATGTTTATCTAACATGCATTTACATTTCTTTGTCCTTCTAATAATATTTGGGAATTGAAATTCCAGGCTCATTAGGTGAAACCTAGAAATTTTACATTTTAATTTTTAGATTTTATGTATATGATATATATGCATGCATACATACGCATGTGTTTATATGTGCGTGTGTGTGTGTGTGTGTGTGTATCTTGATAAATTCTAAAGGACAATGGTATAATTAGAAAGTGGATGAGCACTTTTTAGCGTGTGTGTGTGTGTGTGTGTGTGTGTGTATCTTGATAAATTCTAAAGGACAGTGGTATAATTAGAAAGTGGATGAGCACTATTTATTGGAAAATTTTAAGTTGTCATGGTGTATAGATCAAAATTTCTTCTAAGATAATCTTTTTTTAAGATTTTATTTATTTATTAGAGAGAGAGAGACAAAGAGAGAGCACAAGTAGGGGGAGGGGCAGAGGCAGAGGGAGAAGCAGTCTCCCCACTGAGCAGGGAGCCCAACGTGGGGCTGGATCCCAGGACCCTGGGATCATGACCTGAGCTGAAGGCAGTGGCTTAACCAGCTGAGCCACCCAGGTGCCCCCCTTTTAAGATAATCTTCAGAAAATTCATGATAGAACTTATTTCATAGCTAGATGGTGAGGCTTCCTTAAAGGGGGGATTCTTATTCTTTTTCCCCATTTAATTGAGATAAAATTGACCTGTAGCCTTCTGAATGTTTAAGGTGTACACTACACTGTGATGATTTGATATGCCTGTATGCTCTATGATTACCACAGTAAGGTTAGTTCACATATCCATAACCTTACATACTTAGATTTCTGTGTGTGTGGTGAGAACTTTTAAGATTTACTCTCTTAGCACCTTTCACATAAACAGTACAGTATTGTTAACTATAGTCACCATGCTGTACATTAATTCCCTAGAACTCATTCATCTTATAACTGGAAATTCTTATACTTGGAGAACCTTCTCCCTTTTCCCCCTTCCTTCACCCCCAAACCCTAGCTACCACCAGTCTAATCTGTTTCTATGACTTAAGTGTTTTCAGATTCCACACATAAGTGAAATCATACAGTATTTGTCTTTCTCTGACTTTATTTCACTTAGTATAATTCCTTCAGGGTTCATTCATGTTGTTGCAAATGACAGGGCGTCCTTTTTTATAGCTAAATATTCCAGTATAATATATAATATATATTGGAGAATGTGTATGCATTTGTATGTGTGTGTGTGTGTGTGTGTGAGAGAGAGACAGAGAGAGAGAGAGAGAGGGAGGGAGAGGTGATTGATTTTCTATATCCATTCATCTGTTGATGGACACTTGGTTGTTTCCATGTCTTGGCTGTTGTAAATAATGCTACAGTGAACATGGAGGGGCAGATAGTGGAATTGCTGGATCATACGGTAGTTCGATCTTTAATGTTTTAAGAATCTCCATATTGTTTTCCATAGTGGCTGCACCAATTTACATTTGGCCAACTGTAAAGAAGGGTTCCCTTTTCTTCTACATCCTTAACTAACACTTGTTAACAACCCCTGTGTTTTTGATAATAGTCATTGTAACAGATGTGAGGTGATATCTCATTGTGGTTTTGATTTTCATTTCCCTGATGATTAGTGATACTGAACATCTTTTCAGGTACCTGTTGGCCATTTCAGTATCTTTTTTGGAAAAATGTCTAGGTTATTTGCCCATTTTAATGGTATTATTTATCTGTTTTCCTATTGAGTTGTATAGGTTTCTTATATATTAACTACTTATCAGGTATGTGGTTTGTAAAAATTTTCTTCCATTATATCAGCTGTCTTTTCATTTTGTTGTGTTTTTGCTGTGCAATAGTGTGTTAGTTTGATGTAGTTGCTCTTTATTTTTGCTTTTGTTGCTTGTGCTCTTCATGTTATATTGGAAAAACAGAACAAACAAACAAACAAAAACCATTGCCAAGACCGTGCCAAGGAGCTTTACCCCTTATGTTTTCTTCTAGGAGTTACATGGTTTCCAGCCTTACATTTAAATGTGAAATCCATTTTGAGTTCACTTTTGTGAGCAGTTTAAGATAGGGGTCCAGTTTCATTCTTTTGCATGTGAATATCCAGGTTTTTTTTAACACCATTTATCAAAGAGACTGTCCTTTTCCCTGTGAGTATTTTTGGTTCCCTTGTCAAATATTAGTGGACCGCATATGAGTAGGCTTATTTTGGGGCTCTCAATTGTATTCCATTGGTCTCATTATCTATTTTTCTGCCAGTACCATACTCTTCTGATTACAGTAGCTTTGTAGTGTAATTTGAAATCAGGTAGTGAGATGCCTCTGGCTTTGTTTTTCTGTCTGCAGATTGCTTTGGCTACTCAAGGTCTTTGGTGGTTCTATATGAAATTTAAGATTGTTTTTTACATTTCTGTAAAAAAAAAAATGCCTTTGAAATTTTGATAGAGATTGCAGTTCATTAACTCTTATCGAATGTATACAAACTGTGAGACTAGAAGTTTTACATGTGTTCTCACTTTGTTTTCATAATGTAGGGTAAGCGGTATAATTGAGGGCTGAGAAATTATGTAATTTCTTCAAGTTACAAAACTGTGGAGTATCTCCACTGTTCCATTTGCAGTGTAAATCACTAGGGGTACATCAGTAAGCTTAACTGACATAAAAGTACATTCCTGTTTTATGGCATTTTTTATCTAGTTGAGAGTTATTTAAAATAAAATAACTGATATTTATGGTAGATTAGATGGTAATAAATCCTCTAGAGAAAATCACACAGGAAAGGGGAATAGGGTGACTCGCTAAATGAGGAGCTTCATTCTAAAGAATGTTGTCAAGAATTGGGTATCACTTAAGATAAATAATGTTAACTGCCAAAATAAACACAGGCTTGAAATTCAGTGGGTTGCTATAATCAAGTATGATTTGTCTGATTGCCATGTGGGTGGCTCTCCTCCACCTTCTAGTTACACAATTTGTTAAACTTTGTCCCAAATTGTCACAGGAAAAGGGGAATAAAGGAGTCCAGGGAAATGTACAGGAACACATGGAATATTTGACCATACCTATCATCTCTTCCAGAGAAGGCTTCATGAAAGAGATATTTGTATGAAGACTAAAATAATTTCCCAGCTATATTTTAATGTGAAAGCATATAAAAAGAAAATATTAAGGGCCTAGGGTCAATCATCAATGTTATATATTTCATTGAAATTTTTCACCAGAGCAAAACTCCTAATGATTTCAAATTGATGTATTATGTGCCTTCTGATAGAGATGGATATACTTGTTTCTAAAATGTGTCCTCTTAAAATTTTATAGATGACATTTAAATTTCCTAGCATAAAGATAATATAGCAAGGCAGAAGAGTAATCAAAAAAAGAGAGAAAAGGGAAAAAGTATTAAATTTATTTAAAGTGTCATTTTAAACTGCCACATGTTTCTTGTAATAGTCACAACCAAGGTGACTCTGAAGAACTTTTTCCTGTACAAAGGAAACACAGTGAAATATAGTTTATTGGTGGCATAAGTTAAGGAAAATGTGCTACCTACACCCCTAAGTAGTAACTTCAACATTGAGTCCACTTGTCATCTAAATGCAGTTAGATGGGATTTGTCCCAGAATTTATCATCTCATTTACTGACCAATTTTTGTAGACTTTGCAAATAATAAGACCCCTTCTATTATAGTACCGAATAATTAAAAAGTAGTCATATTTATTTTATTCTTACTTTTTAATCAGTGCTTTAACTAGAGACACCAAATTAGATTATTTTTACAACAGTGGAAAGAACAGTGAAATACTCTTTCACATCTCCCTGCTTCCCCCTGTCCTCCACCCCCAGAGGATTGTAGATTTTAGAGGATATTCAGATAACCATTGATTGGATTACCTTATCATTCCAAAGAATGTCAAACTAGATGCCTGTATGATTTTGAAAATGTGAAGAGACTGATTTCTGAGCACCTGCTCTTCTCTTCCAGTCAAAGTCCTGAGGGTGGGGGAGGTAACATCTGATAAGATCTAGGGTTTAATGTTCAGCTTTCTTTGTAATTCAAATACTGAGCACTCTACAGGGAAGGCAGTACCAAAAGCGTCAGGGATATAGTCATGGAATTTTGACCCTTCAGTGAAGAAGCTCACATCTACAATGTGAAAGGCCTTAGGGATATAAGGAGTTAGAAAAGGTGAAGTTCTCTCTGCTGAGTGGAGAAAGGAAAAGACCTTTCAGGTTGTGGAATCAAGATAAATATCAAGTCGCATACAGAAACATGACAAATGATCTTGAAGAACAAATAGAATATTGCTAGACAAAAAGTAGAGAGGCAGAAATGCAGAGAACTGCTCACTTGATCCATCTGTGGGCTAGTGTTGACCTTCAGTGGCTTCCGTTTATTCAGTGAAGACCTCAGTGCCTCGTTCAGGCATTGAGGATTCAATGCCTCAATCAGGATTGAAGCACCGTCTCTTTAACTTTCTTGCTGACCTTATTTACCACTACTCCTAGGCAACCTGTACATTAGGCTTTGGCTTTCTTACCGAAAATAATCTGTTTTTTAGTTCACTCACTCTTCTGTCAACCTTCAGTAACAAAGCGAGGCAATCAGTATAGAAAAGAGAAGAAACCAAGCAAGAGTGTAATCTCAGATGAAGTCCCAGGCTTAGCCTGGGGAATGAAAACCACTTACACTTGGGAGTCTGTCTTCTGCAAGTAAAGGAACTGGACGTTCACTTGCTCATGTCATTCACTCATTGGCTAGAGGCCTCTCGGAGGTGCAGGATTGAAAACTCCCAGGTACTTTTAGCTCTCCTTCTCCAGGGCCCAAGTAGAATCCTAAGAACGTCACTGAAGGGACACATTAGCAGCAATGGATGCAGAAACTGGAGCATGTATGCCCAGAGCTGGTAAAAGGCCATCCGAACTGGGGTATCAGGGGCCCTACCTGTCTGACCTACTCCCTAGATCAGAGTAAATTTCAGTCTTCTCCTCTGTTCCTTTAATGTAGATTGCCTTTCCCTTGGTATTTAATGCCTGCTGTTTTATATTATTATTCACCTACTAAATGTACTGTTCAAGAAACTAAATTCCTTGAGCAGATTTCATCTTGAGTTAAATTATAGTAAATACATGGGACACCTGGATGGCTCAGTTGGTTAAGCATCTGCCTTCGGCTCAGGTCATGATCCTGGAGTCCCGGGATTGAGTCCCACATCGGGCTCCCTGCTCAGCAGGGAGTCTGCTTCTCCCTCTGACCCTCCCCCCTCTCATGCTCTCTCTCTCATTCTCTCTCTCAAATAAATAAATAAAACAAATTATACTAAATACTTGAGTTTGTATTATGTAGTATATATTGTGCTGGGTGGATACATAGACCAGAAGCAAGGGACGGTGGCTGCTCTTGAGACTTTGCTGTTATGACTGTATCCTGTTTGAAATAAATAGAATAGGTAATATGGAGAAGAGCAAGAATATCAAGGCTTCAGTCTCAGACCTCATACCGCAACTTGATTTTAATACTTTTTAATTGTATGACTATTGACAAGTAACCTGGTGACATATTGGCAACCCGTTTAAATCTCAGTTTTGTCATCTCTAAAATGAATATTTTAATCCTTTTGAATGGGGCTCTTATAATACTGCTCCCATGTGATACACAGCAGTTATTCAGGTAATGTTCTTTCCTTCCCTTTAAATTCCTTTAAATATTGAACACAGGCTTTGCACAAAATATATTCATAATGTCAATTATTAATTGCAGGAGAAGCTTGAGTGGAGAAACAGAGGATGTACAGAGCTCTGAGTGTATTCAGTGAGTGGTGATTAACGACGTTTGAGTAAAGATGAAGATATCAATATCAATATGAGTATATTCTCACGTCTAAAATTTTCATAGAAGCTAAAACAAATGTAGAATGTAACATTCTAGAGCAGACTATTCATATTTAATTGGTTATATTATGGAAAATTTTTAAAGTTCCTTCAGAAAAACAGTACAAAATCATGATAAAGTATGGTAATGTCTTTGAAAAGCTGAAGATGGTAGACCATTTGGTCCCTTGAGGTTCTCCAACAGTGTTTTTTCTGCTGAGGAACAATATCAGAAGTGGATATGTCATGGGTGATCCCCCATTTTGATGGTCGCTTGTCGGCCACAAATAAGGTAAAAACAGCTTCTGGCGATAGCTCTTTCTCTCCTCCTCTGGACCCGCCAGTGTTTTAGCAACCTGTCTTGATACCATGTTTGCAATCTGATAACACAGAAGACTCGTAAAACCTAGTAAGAAAGTGGTGGATGGTAGCAGTGAAAAGAAGTAATAGACAATAAGACCAAAAGGGAAGATCGAGCTGTGGAATTTATATACCAGTTGTGTTTTGTCTGACTTTTAGTTCTTCCTTTGGAAAACTAAATTAGATGTGTGAACAGAAACTTCTATGCCATTGAATGTGTTTCCTTGTCTTCCGGGTATACCTCAATATGCATTACCATACAAGAGAGGTAATCCCACCTTTTATTTTTTTTTTAAGATTTTATTTATTTATTTGAGAGAGAGAGAATGAGAGAGAGCACATGAGAGGGAGGAGGGTCAGAGGGAGAAGCAAACTCACTGCTGAGCAGGGAGCCCGATGCGGGACTCGATCCAGGGACTCCAGGATCATGACCTGAGCCAAAGGCAGTCGCTTAACCAACTGAGCCACCCAGGCGCCTGGCAATCCCACCTTTTAAACACTATGTTCTGCCAGGTGGTTCTAATGTCAAACCATCCTTCCTGTTCCTGTGGGCTGCTTGTCCCAAGGGGTTGCCAATACCTTCAGTGTAAAGACTGTGGGGTGCACAGCAGTATGTCCCCTCGCCATTGGGGTTGTAACTGAATCCCACAGTGTTGAACTCCAGTGAGGAGAATTGTATTTGGGGGTGGGGTGGTAGAGATGTTTATTTTTTCCAGCTTGATTGAGGTGTAATTGACAAATAAAAATTATGTATATTAGAGGTGTTCAAACTGATGGTTTTGATATAGAGATACATTGTGAAAGGATGACCACACACAAGCTAATTCACATATCCATCACCTTACAAAGTCAGTTGTTTGTGTGTGTAGCGTGAGCACTTAAGATGTATCTTAGCAAATTTCCAGTATACAATGCAATGTTATTAACTGTACTTACTCTTCTGTACATGGGATCTCCAGAACTTATAGCATTATGTTTTGTGTGGTGTAACTGTGGAGCAAAAGCTCCCTATGGCTGAAGCCCTGTGGCATGTATCCTCACCTCTGAACATGCCACATGATCGGACAGTCTTACCTAGAATGTTCACTGCAGTTTTTTTGGAAATCACCGTTTGGTTATATTGGATTCCTCATGTTTTCAATGCATGCCTCCCATGACATCAGTCCCTTTTATTCTATCTTCAGTGAATATCTAAAATACTTGTACTCAATCCTCCATGTGACTGATGAATCTTACAATGGTCTTTAGTCACCAAATGATGTTTTCTTTTTCTAGATTAAAAAAAATTCCTAGCGAATTAGGCTTGAAAGTTAGAGAGTTCATTTCTCCTCTATATCTGTAGTCATTTTTCATGTGTATAAATGCATTTATACATACACAAATGAATATGTTTTAAAATAAGTTTTTTTAAGATTAATCATTTTTAATTCTATCCAAGTTTTTTTGCTTCCAGCAAAGTGAATCTCTGAAATATGTTTTAAGTGTAATCACAAGTAGAAATGCAGACCATCAAATCTGAGAGGCTTTCCCCAATGGATTTATTTTTGGTAGTTAGCTTTCTAGAATCTTCTTGCTTATCAAGTCTCTGTTGTGACTGATTATGCTTTCAGCCCAAAATAGCAACTTAAAATATTCAGGTTTTTAAGCATTTCTCAATTTTACAATGTAGACTATGGCACCCATTCATTATCTACAACTAATGTTGATTTGGGGTTTTCAGTTTTTGTTAATATAGATGCCCATCACTGGTGAAACAAGTGTCTTTTAAAAATTGGAGACATGGCTTGTCTGAAAACCTGCAAAGTAATTGTTTATCACTGATAATGAGATCATTAAATTCAGCTTTATTTTTTTGCATCAAAGAGTGTTGACAATTTAGAGCTTGCACTAAATAGCCTGATACTGTATTAGAAATAAATCAGAATATGGCCTGAATTTAGAGCCAGAAATTTAATCTTTAGGTACCGAGACAATGTGTACTTGGGTTGACACACCCCCATGTTTGAATTATTTTTCCTATTTCCCATTGCTCTAAATACTCTCATTGAATAAACAAATCCCTCATTTCTAAGGTAGAATTTTTTACAGTTCAAAAATATGTATAAATTAATTTACTTAGTGACACAAAATTGCTAAAATTATTCAGAACCCCTATCAGAACTAGGTGAACCTCTACTTCTGAGGCAGTAATCCTCAAATCTGAGCATACATTGGATTCACCTGCTGCATGTTAACACACAGATTTCTGGGTCCCTCGCCCAGGTCTCTGAGTCAGTAGGTAGAGCAGGACTCCAGATTTTGCATCTGTAATCAGTTTATGGCTACTGTTGGTGCCAGGGCCACACTTTGAGATCCATTCTTGTAAGATGTCTGACTCATTGTTTCATCCTAATTCAATCCTCCATTGCTCTCACTTGGATAACTGAAGTAGCCTCTTAACCTGTTTTACCGCTTCTACTTGAATCCCTCTTCAGCCTGTTAACACAGCAACCAAAGAGATTCTTGTAAAACATGTATCAGATTATGTCTACCTAATGGCTTCTTGTCAGCCTTACAACAAAATTCAAGTTCTTAAACTATGCCTGTGAAGCTTACCTTGTCTGGCCTTTGGCTCCTTGTTCCACCTCATGTCCCACCATTTCCGCCCGACTCACTATCCTCCAAGTTCACTGGCCTTCTTGATTTTTCTTGACCAACTATGCCAAGCATATTCCCACCTGAGGGCTTTTGCATTGATTTTTCTTCTGTAGACATGAGCTGTAGGGATGTTGACCCAGGGGAGGAGGGAGGCCAGGATGTGGACTGGGGCAGGCTCTGAGGAGCACACAGGGGGACAGCATCCACAGGGGCAGGTGCAGGGTGGGGCAGAAACCAGGAAGGGGTTCTGACTACAGTAATGATTCTTCCCTCCACAGATGCTTATATGGCATCCTTTCTCCCTCCACAGATGCTTATATGGCATCCTTTCTCATTTCACTTAGATCACTCTCCATATTGGGCTTTCCTGACCACCCTATCTAACATAGCACTCTCTAATTGGCCCCTATATTTTTATTTGTAATATGGCTTCCTGCCCCAAAGTAGAAGCTTCCTGAGAGCATGAAATTTGTTTTGTTCTCTGTTGTAACCAGAGTGCTAACACAGCCTCTGGCTCTTAAGAGATCCTGAATGAATATATATTGGATGGATAAAGAAATGAACGGGTGGAGGAATGTTCCTTTCACTGTCTCCCCCTCCTTGTAATCAGGAAAATTAACTCTTTTGTCTGCAAGTTGTCCTATTTCCTTTGCCACCATGTCCTCCAGTATTCTTTGCTTTTGCAGAGGTGCTCTCAGTCTTCTGATGGGTACCTTATCTCCAACCTTATTCCCTTAGTTATATTAAATCTTAGATGATTAAAAAAACAAGTCTCCACACACACACGGTTGAGGATCTTTGGCTTTCATTTCAGGATCTCTAATTCTTAAATTATGTATCCCTGTCTTTTTGTGGCTTGCACATTTGAAGTACTGTAGTACTCAATCTTGATATCCTGCTCATTAGACTGCTAGCTGTGAACTGCTGATATACATAGAACATTAATTGCCAGACTGAGGTTTGGTCTTTTTGTGGGAAAAAATAATTAGGTTCCTGTAGCTCTTCAGTCAAAATATGGCCTCTTTAGCATGATTTCCTGTTAATCACTGCTTATATCAAGTAGTGTTTTCCAAACAGCTGGACCATATTGTGGCATGTCCTTTGGAAGCTCCTTGGAATTTTGTTTTTGCAACCAAATTTCATAAGGCAGAACCAGGCACATTTGATAACAAGCATTACAGAATCAAGATCAAGAATTACAGAATTAAGGCTAAAAATGATTTGATTTCCAAAAGCTTTTACTCTCAACCAAATGTTGAGAGTTCAATCATTTTAGCTCAATATTCTGGCCTGTGAATTCTTTTTCCTTCACTCTCCAATCTTCAACAGTGATTACATCTACTTTTCTCTACAAATTAATTTAAATATCTGACTTTGACATTTCACAACTCAAGCCTCATATTTCCTAGTGTTTGTTGCTCCTAGAATGCCCAAGTAGTTCATCAAACTCTAGCCAAAACTCTATCATCTTTCACTGAAATAAGCTTATACTCATGACCGTGTTTCTGGTAAGGGCACAATTATTCTTTCACCCATAAATATAGCATTCGGGAGATACAGAGACACATGTAGGTGTAAATGTTAAGACACATTAAAGAGTATTTGAGCAGGATATGTAACTTTTGATGCATACATGTTTATTTCCTCTAGTGTCATTAATGTGCAATTTTCATAAATATCAAAAAGAAAAAGAACAACTAAACATTTTGGTATAACTCATGATGGCCACAATTCAGTTAAGCCATCTTCATCCAACATTTTTATTCACATTGACATGGACACAACATCATATTACTGGAAATGTAAATGACATAATCTCTTTTTATATTTCCAGACATTTTTCGTTGTGACTTCTCTTTTTGTAGACATTATAACTACTTGAAAATTATATCCTATCCATATTTTTTCATTTTTTGTTCCTTGGCAATTTCTCAGGATCTGTGTCTCTCCAGTAGCCTGGACAGCACTAGGTGTGTTTGGTGGCAGGGGACTGTGAAGGAGATGGCCTCCTTTGTTTCTCACAAGGGCTGCATCTAGTTCAGCATTCCTGGGAGATGTATGACAGTATTAATCATTACTGTAGTCAGAAGAAGTAACTCTTAGTACTCATCGATGTGTCAGGAGTCAAGATAGGGGCTCATGGGCCCCGTTGTATCCTAATTTCCCTGCATCTCTGCTTTCAGCCTCCAATTCAATTGCCAAAGTCTATAGAATCTGCCTTAATATTGTCTTCTTTTTTTCTTAAACTTTTATTTATTTATTTTTTGTAATCTCTGCACATGGGCTCAAACTCATAACCCCAAGATCAAGAGTTACATGCTCTTTTGACTGAGCCAGACAGGTGCCCCAATATTGTCTTGTTTTCTTGCCATAACCAATGCCATTGACCTGTATTACATCCTCAAAATCTTGTACATTGTCACATAGATAATTTCCTATATAATCTCTGATTCCTATTAACTATATTCACTGGAATTAAAGCTGTCTTTCCAAAGAGTAGATCTAATAGTATCAACCTTCTGCTCAGCAACCTTCAATGACTCCCCATTGCCTGTAATATTTAAGTAAAATTTTCTTGCTTTGGAATTTAGTTCCTTGACATCCTAATGAGCTTCCATCTTCATGCCTCTGAACTCTTCTGACATTCTCTCTTGTTGTTCTACTTGGAATGAACAACACCCATGCCCCTCCAATGCACTATAATAGCTTAATACTTCAGTGTTGGTGTATTTGTGTTCTTCCCTCCGAGTAAGTAGATTGTCATTTTCAAAGTTCTTTCTTTAAAAAAAAATTATCACCTCTTAAAATTATCATCTCTCATTTAAGACCCTGTTAAACACACCCTCTTAAATGAAATATATCTGCATCTCACCTTGCCCGAGCTAATATTAAAGCCTTTTCCTTTCCTTTGAACCACCATAACTCTGTTTGGTGGTATACGTTAGCATTTACCTTTATTTTGTACATATAGGTATGAATATATGTGCTATCTTTTTCCACATTCTTATACTAGACCCCAAACACTCAAGGACAGTTATATTATCTCTTTTTACCTTTATTTCCTGAAACATGATGTTGTTGAAGCTTTGGAATTAGGCCTGGGTTCAAACACAGTGTAAATCACCATTTGGTAGACCTAGATTATATCCCAGTACAAGGTTCTGTATACCGTGATTGAAAATCAATGTTGCATATATCAAGTACGCAACTTTTTCATTGAAAAGCAACAAAAGGCTAAGATACTTTCTGCTTATTGCTATACACTGATAACCACTTATTCATATTTCCTAGATATGTTGGTCTTGTTTATTTAAGCCAGATAGTTTGGTCCTATGATCCCAGCATCCGATTTGGAATATTTTATTAGCGAGAACTGACTGAAGGGCTAACTAGTCAAAATCAGGATGATGCAGAACAGATGGAAGGCCCAAAAGCACAGAGCATGTAACACCTGTGAATTATATCCAGATCAGTTACCAATCAGATTCTGGGCTCCATTTAAGGTGTTGACTTTGATCTTTCTCCAGTTGTAATTGTTTCATCCAAAACAACTGCGATCTTGGCACAACTTTTTTCAGGAATTGCCCGGGACAAAAATAATAGGATTCCCCAGTCTATAACTAAAACTCATTACACCCTTGTTATTCTGTACATGGTGAGAGAAACCCTTAAATTCAGAGGCCTAACCTAATGTTATAAATATGTTAAAAATAATAACTTCTCATACATTTTGGGTTATAATAAAAGCTTGTATGTTTTTCTGGGGTAGATTAACAATTATTATTGGCTCAAAATGCATGAATCTTTGGACAGGAACCATTTTATGATCTGTCATGAATGATCCAACTATGGAAGCTAAAATATGAGCTTATCTCTGTGAAGAATCCTTATGTTTGGGCGTGCTTATTCTTGATTACTCTCATTGTCTTGACTAAAGAACTTCATTACACCTAGTGTACGGCAGTATCATACATGGTATCCATATTTGAGTACTTGCCAAAACATCTGTGCTTAAAATAAATTTGTGCCATTTGGCTGTGTTGCTACATGACTTTGTAATAGTGTTGCCTCTATTTGTGACATTTCAGTGCACGTGAATCTAACTTAGGGCAGACATGACTTATAGGTTCTTATTTCCCTCCCTGCCTCATGATCCCAGTGCCTGAATTGGGTATACTCTTATTTGAAGGAAAACAGTACATTTATGGAGACATTCTAGAGGCAACCTGTGCCACCCCAGCGATGGCTGAGGCCAGTTTGGTTGACATGGCAGGCCTGGCAGTAATGGTTATCTCTTCCATATTTCCATGAAAATGGATTCCTTCTTGAACCAACATATATGGAGCTTCCAAGTCTGAATCAGTTGTTTGAAACTTAAGGGAGTTAAGTTCCTGGGTCATCTCACAAAAGGCTGTGTAGCCATAATATAGCTGATGTCTAGTGCAGATAGTACTAATTTGGTGTCTGCTTCCCAGATAATCTGGGTACTGTGGGGATTAGGGTTGGAGGAGACTGTGGAAGAATACTTTGGGAACCACCAAACCTTCTTGGGGACATAATCTACTAGGATTTCCTCTGTATTTTCACAAACTTTTGTCTTAGTCTATATATAATGCACAGATCTCTCATATCTCTTAGCTGATTGATTATTAAGTTTTGTGGAAATAGCAGAACCCTTTCTGGCAGAGATAATAGGAAAGGTAAAGCATTTTTATTTTAGTAGTTGGGATGATCTTGTTATGATCTGTGTAGGACCGCTGACTGTCCTAATTATTCTGACATGGCCATTTCTCCTTCCTTCCATATTTTCCATGTTTTTCCTTCCTTCAGTCAGTTAATTATTAGACAACCATGTGAACTGGACACTGTGATCACAAGTGGGGTTGGATAGCAGACTTAAATCAATTGAGGAGAGGAGAACATCATTCCTTTTGGAGGAAAATGAAGACCACTGATAGGTATACTCCCCTGCTGGAACTGCCAGATTGTCTGCTTTCTCTATATCCATTTAGGGAGGTCACTTTGAAATTCTGATGTTTGTTAATGACAAGTCACATGTATTATTACTCATAGATGTTACCACCTAATGTATAGTTTATGATAAAATTATGAGTCTTAAATTTAATGTCTTCAGATTATATGAAATAAATTAGTTCTTTAATGGCATAACTTCAATAACTGTTTTTGTTGTTTATTTAGGGTTAGATATTCTTTTTTGCACATTATCTATATTTTTAAATTTTATTTAAATTCAATTAATTAACATAGTATATTATTAGTTTCAGAGGTAGAGTTCAGTGATTTATCACTTGCATATAATACCCAGTGCTCATTACATCAAGCGCCCTCCTAATGCCCATCACCTAATTACCCCATCCCCCCACATACCTCCCCTCCAGCGACCCTCAGTTTGTCTCCTATACTTAAGAGTCTCTTATGGTTTGTCTCCCTCTCTGATTTCATCTTATTTTCCCTTCCCTTCCCCTATGATCCTCTGTTTTGTTTCTTAAATCCCACATATGAGTGTAATCATATGATAATTGTCTTTCTCTGATTGATTTATTTTGCTTGGCGTAATACCCTCCAGTTCCATCCATGTTGTTGCAAATTGTAAGATTTCATTGTTTTTGATGTCTGAGTAATATTCCATTGTGTATATATATATATATACCACCTTTTCTTTATCCATGCATGTGTCGATGGACATCTGGGCTCTTTCCATAGTTTGGCTATTGTGGACATTGCTGCTATAAACATTGGGGTGCATGTGTCCCTCCAAATCGCTATGTTTGTATCCTTTTGGTAGATACCTAGTAGTGCAATTACTGGGTCATAGGGTAGCTCTATTTTTAACTTTTTGAGGAACCTCCATACTGTTTTCTAGAGTGGCTGTACCAGCTTGCATTCCCACCAGCAGTGTAAGAGGGTTCCCCTTTCTCCACATCCTCGCCAACATCTGTTGTTTCCTGAGTTGTTAATTTTAGCCTTTCTGACTGGTGTGAGGTGGTATCTCACTGTGGTTTTGATTTGTATTTTAGGGTTAGATATTCTTATTCCTTAGGGTATCTTAGAGAGGAATTACTGGGTTTTGGAAGGAGCACTGGATGGAGAGCCAGAATATCTTGCTTCTGGTTTTGACTTTGCATATTTAATGTCATTACCATGAATAAGTGATTGAACTTCTCTATATTCTATTTTTATATGCAAAATAAGAGATTTTAAGTAATAACTACAATGAACAAGAATAAACATCAAGTTTTTGCTATTTATTGCATGCCAGCCACTGTATCGTTTTATATATCATAGCCCTATGAGGTGTGAATTATCAGATAGTTCTTGAAGAATTGAGATTTCTAAACATCAGCATGAAGAAAGCATTGTTCTTATTTCAGTAGGCTTTAGGGAAAAAGAAAAGTGTGTCAAGAAATTTTCATAAATTACTAAATCTTGAATTATTCCCATTAATTTTAGAAAATAACAGAATAATTGCTCTGTTCCTCTGAAAAAAATGGATGAATTCATGCAAGAAAAGAGGATATAGCTGATACTGGGGATGACCACCAAAGTTACTTGGTGATCTAAATGCTATGAATGGGGGCGCCTGGATGTCTCAGTCAGTTAAATGTCTGCCTTCAGCTCAGATCATGATCCCAGGGTCCTGGGATCGAGCCCCACATCAAGCTCCCTGCTTAGCAGGGAGCCTGCTTCTCCCTCTCCCTCTGCCTGCCACTCCCCCTGCTTGTGCTCTCTCTTTCTGTCAAATAAATAAATAAAATCTTTAAAAAAATAAATGCTATGAATGTAAGAGTTAAGGCGATGAAATTTTCAACTTTGGTCAAGTTGTTCTTTAAAATAATGGAAAACTTAATTTATGAAGAGTTTGTGATGTAGTATGTCACTTGCTAACTAGATTCTTGTCATCTGTGTGTGTGCTTTAATATCAATGTCATTTTAGTTTCCCAGCGTAATGAGATTATTTTTTAAATTGAAAACCCAGATCATTCTATGACCAAGAGATGAGGCTTGTAATAGCCTTCTTAGACAGTGCCAACTTTAGCTGTAGGAATAGTACTCCATGACTTTAGGCATTAATTTGAGACACTGAAAACAGTTTTCAATTTAATTATATATCCAAAGGTGCATAGCTAAGTTAATTGTGATAATAATTGTCAAATGCTTTCTGACTAGCAAAAGGTACATGTGCACACACGCATTCACACACACACACACACACACTCAAGCTTACACAGACATTCCTGTCTGACCCACCAGTGTTTATGTCCTTTGTACTGGTCTGACTTGGCATTTGATCTAAAAGGTAGACTCTCTGGTGAGGTGGGCTTCTTAAGTCCTTAGCTTTCTGTGACAGCTCTTACCTCTGTGTGACTTTTGGCAGCTGCCACAGGCATAGCGTTGACCACAGATGTAACGTGGAAGTGGTCGCTGAGTTAATATTGAAGGTACTTTTTTTTTTTTAAAGATTTTTATTAATTTATTGATAGAGAGAGAATGATAGAGAGAGAGCATGAGAGGGAGGAGGGTCAGAGGGAGAAGCAGACTCCCTGCCGAGCAGGGAGCCCGATGCGGAACTTGATCCTGGGACTCCAGGATCATGACCTGAGCCGAAGGCAGATGCTTAACCAACTGAGCTACCCAGGCACCCCAAAAGTACTTTTAAAAGAAGTTACGCACTTCAGGAAATTTTTAATTGAGGAAACTTGGATGTTTTGTCATGAATTCAATGCTTATTATATTTAGTATGTTTTCTTCTATATATGATGGCTATATAAAAGTATTCTCCACAGGTAGAGCATTCTTTAATATTATGTACATTTCACAGTAGCATATTTCATGTACCTACTAAGACACTAAGATTTGCCCTAAAATTGATATTAGGAATTTGGTGTCACCTATACTATGCACATCCTTTACATTTATAATAAAAATATCTATCATTTTTGTCTTGCATAAAAGACAAGAGTTATTTATATAGAGCACTTGTAAACCTTGAATAAACTTGTAAGGTTAGTAAACCTTGTAAGTCTTCAGTAAAGTAGCAACTTTTGCTGGACTTTTCCTTAATTTAATTTAATTTTTTTTTATTATTATGTCAGTCACCATACATTACATCATTAGTTTTTGATGTAGTGTTCCATGATTCATTGTTTGCGTATAACACCCAGTGCTCCATGCAGTACGTGCCCTCCTTAATACCCATCACCAGGCTAACCCATCCCCCCACCCCCCTCCCCTCTAGAACCTTCAGTTTGTTTCTCAGAGTCCATAGTCTCTCATAGTTCGTCTCCCCCTCTGATTCCCCCCCTTCATTCTTCCCCTCCTGCTATCTTCTTCTTCTTTCTTTTTTTTTTTTAACATATAATGTATTATTTGTTTCAGAGGTACAGGTCTGTGATTCAACAGTCTTACGCAATTCACAGCGCTCACCATAGCACATACCCTCCTCCATGTCTATCACCCAGCCACCCCATCCCTCCCACCCCCCCACCATTCCAGCAACCCTCAGTTTGTTTCCTGAGATTAAGAATTCCTCATATCAGTGAGAGCATATGATACATGTCTTTCTCTGATTGACTTATTTGGCTCAGCATAACACTCTCCAGTTCCATCCATGTCGTTGCAAATGGCAAGATTTCATTCCTTTTGATGGCTGCATAATATTCCATTGTATATATACACCACACTTTTCCTTAATTGTAGATGGTCCCAGTAAATAAAATTCTTTGAAATACTTTAGGGCATCAGTTGAAAGGATTATAAAAACTGTGCTGATCCAAAGCATCTCAGATGTGCTTATTAAGCTTCAGCTTAAAAGCCACATAGAATGTTCTAAAGAAGTTATGAAAATGTGTAGTCTGGGCACAGCTTCTGTCCTTCATAAGCAATTAAGGTGAGAACAGAACTGGCCAGAGAGAATTCTCATGACATAGCATTAGAAACCTTCCTCCCCCACTTTTTTTGTTATTTTATTCATTTGTTTATTAATTCTTTACTTCCTTCATATTTACTGAGTTCTATTATGTGGCAAACATCCAGTAAATTTTAGTTAATATATATTCTTTCAACACATTCATTAAAAAGAACCCAAATCATTCATTTTGTGCCTGGTACTATATTGAAGGCTGTTACTTTCACAACAAACATACCAAATATTAGTTTTCCCATTTTACACTTTAGGAAATTGACAGTACGAGTGGAAAAAAATAACTCACCAAGATCATATAGGTACAAAATGCTGGAGGCAGAATTTATACTTCTATATCCATTTTTTTTTTTAAGATTTATTTACTTATTTGAGAGAGAGAGAGAGAAAAAACAAGTGGGCAGGGCAAAGAGAGGGAGAGAGAATCTCAAGCACAGAGCCTGAGGCAGGGCTTGATCTCAAGACCCTGAGACCATGCCTGAGCCAAAACCAAAAGTCAGATGCTTAACCAACTGCACCACCCAGGTGCCCCCTACATCCATTTTTTGTCGCACTATTCCACAGTGTTTGGCAACTTTAAAGTATCCCCAATATCTGAGACTCTGAGAGAAGATGAGATAGCAACTCATGAACTCAGGGCTATGTTTCTTCTTGAAATACCCACACATTCACAGCTTTTACTAATAATTGCATCATCCTACCCATTCTTTGACCTCTCTAAAAATTTAGGAAGGAGGTAGTAATGGCCTACCACCCTTACAACTTTGGGCCTCGGATGGGTAGAAAAGAGCCAGATTAATCCCACAATGCTTCATAAAATCAAGACAAGGACTGATCTCTAATCTGCAACGAGTCCAGTACTATGATGGTATTTTTTTTCCTATGAGAGAAAAATCAATATAATTACATACCTTGGAAAGTCCAAAGGCTTTCTTTAGCTATTATTTCTCCTCATCCTCCTCCTCCTCCCCCTCCTCCTCCTCCTTCTTCAGATCCTTTGAATATACTTAATATTTTCTTGAATTGCTTTTCTTAACTATATTTTAACACTCTACCTCTTCTCACATGGTAGTTTAAATCATCAAAACCTTATGTATCCCAGCCATAGCTAGTTTCTCACCACATATCGGGACCGTGCAGCCCTTAATTCTCCTACTTTGCCCTATTTATATATCCAGTTCTATTAAAAATGTAAATAGATTTATTTCTGAGCATGAAAAAGCCAAATCTGTGGTAGAGAGTCAAGGTTTTTGAGCTGATTTTTCTAAGTGTATCTCATTTAATTTTCAAAAATATCTAAGCAGGTATTATTCTTGGCATTATTTACACATAAGATTACATCTCAAAGTATTCATAGATTTAAATTATCCATCTGTTCATGGAATATAATTTTAAGATAGTAAAATAACCATATATTTGATGGGTTCTGGTATAACGTTATACATAATCAACATACATGATTGTAATTCAGATTTACCCAACAATTACTCTTTGTTTTGTATGAGAAGAGGGCCATGTGCAAAGTTGAATGTAGCATGATGCTTCCTGATATGCTTTGAATGTGGGGGTGGGCATGGTAAATGAAAGAGACTCCAAACCACAACGTTGGTTACATATATTTCCACTTGGACATCCAAAATGTGTAGACCCATTGCTCTAAAATCCATCATTCTCTTTAACTTTTACTTAAGATTCAGCCTTATCAGAAGTTGGTGTGAATCACTTTCATCATATTATTATAGTTGCTTCACAGTAGATGCTTCAGGGACGAGGTGAATGGAAGTTTTGATAGGGTCAAGAAAGAAGTCAGAGAATTGTTATAAAGAAGCAAGCTTAGGCAATTGCAAGAGCAAAGGGAAGATTGAAACAACCATTGTGTATCTTCAAGTCTTTCCCTGTATATTGCAAAATTGGCCCTAGCAACAAGCTCAGTTATGCTAAAAAGTGTTTCTATAGTATAACAATTTCTATTTCTAGGTCCTTTCCTTCCATTTCACAGATAATTTAATCTAGTCACTCCCAGGTGAACTGTGACAATTAATTTTTTTGGTTTTGTTCCCCTTCATACTTTTTAGGTTTTGAGTGGCCATTTTGGTGGTTTTTACTTCGTTCCTTCTCCCCAGAGCTGTCCTTGGGTTATGAGAGACGGGCGATCAGTAGTGAGACAGATGGGGAATGGTTGGGACCTTACTGTATTGCCAGCTGTGTTGGTGGGGAAAGTATATCTTCCCCTCTAAGACGTGTCTGCACCCCCTTTCGGATGGCAGAGGAAGTTAAGGGATGAGAGATATTCTCTGTGTCCCTAGATGCTCTTTGCTGTCAGGCACTCTTTCTTTATATGTGCCATACCATCCTTATACTCCACAAATCCTGTGCCACGTAGGAATGAAAAATTCACTGTGGAACCTGCTTCTTTCTTGGACTTCACTGAGAGCATGAATCACAGTCTTTTGTTACCAGATCATTCCAAACCTACCTGGGGTTTTCATCATTCTGGGATGAAATGACACCAGGCCCTCGCTCAGGAACCCTTTGTTCAGCTCTCACAACTTTCATCTAATTTGAGGAGATAGGCTAGTTTGAATCTTTTTTTATCTGTTTTAAATCTGTCATTTAGTGTATATGTTTTCTGCCCAGTTTCTGTCCAGGATTGCCTTTTGTATTCAGTATGCATGGCTCTTGAAAATAAAATGACTTGGTTCTCAAGATTTTCTCTGCCGAGGGTTTGAAAAGACTTTTGCAGCTCAGAGGCCAAATTTGATTTGATGAATGACACTACTTTACTGAGTAAAGGAAACACTTGTGTGGAGCAAAGAAACCAAACTAGGGGAAAAAAAGAAAACAATTGGCTATCTACAAAATGTATCCTCTCCCATGGATGTGTATATACACTGCTAGAGTTCATGGTAAAACTCATTTTGCAAATGCAGATGACTTTTTTTATAACTGCAAATGTAAGTTTATTTCATTTAAAATTATTATCATGAAATGCCAATAAAATAATTATATTCTCTCAAAGTCAAAATGGAGATTATTTGTTTAAATATAGTCATTGTATTTTTTGGTCTTATTTTGACACACATTGATTTTGATTGGAAAAAAAACATTTTCTTTAAATTCAGTACCTCTCAATTTTAAATTCATAACCAAATAATGAAACGTAAATCAGTACCATGGTGATTAAAACAAATCCCTAAGTGAATATACATGAAAATCCTTCAAGGAGTACTGTGCAAGTTCTTTCCAGCTCAGTGTCTTTGGAAGGCAAGCCTCATGTAGTCTTTGAATGCTTATATGGCATTCTGAATTCTAGTAGAGCAGGTTGAAAGATGGACTCCTGGATTTCTTGGCATTGCCTAGATATCTGGAGAGGTTGGCTATCACAGACTGAACTTAGACCTCCTTGTCATCTCCAAGATGCTTGAGGAAATCACACCATTCAAAAGGAGTGTACTTGTGATGAGCACTCGGTGATGTCTGGAAGGGCTGAATCACTCTATTGTACACCTGAAACTAATATAACACTGTATGTTAACTAACTGGAATGAAAATAAAATAAGGGGAAAAAAGACACCTGCGTGTATTAGATTAACCATACTAAAAATTCTCTGTTATTTTTAGTCAAATGATGCTTTCAGTTCTGGCAGATTTAAAGAACTGAATCTTTCTGAAAAACTTTTATTTAAAAAATGTAATTAATTTACTTTGTTTTCCTATCTATTTACCACTGCATTGGAGTTAACTTAAACATCTCTTATTAGGCAACAGAATATCTTCTCACTCAAAGCTAAGCATGCAGATTTCCTCTCTGGGAATGCAACCATTAACTGTTAACCAGGCACATTATTCCCTGGCAGACATCTGAGTGCCAAAAATTATGCCAGGTCCTACTACTAAAATACAGATTTCTCTTTTGTGTGTCACTTTCTTGAGAGAACTTTATGTAAACATGTAGTGAGACTAAAAGCTAGTGATTTCTTAGTTTGAAAATAAACATTTAAGAAACCTAAATGTTTCCTAAGAAAAATTGCTAGGAAATTAACCTGTTTATGTTCATTATTTGCAGTTTTGATAGGTATCTCTTCACTAAATTTTTCATGATTCTCTGCCCATAAATGAACAAATAACTGTCTTTTAAATCCCCTAATTATAAAGGTGAATAAATTTGGACACTGTAGTTGGTACCAGCAGTCAAATATTTATCTGCCTCATTTTTTCCCCTTATAAATCATGTCAATATCATGTTATATTCTGTTGCTGATTTTTATATGCCTTCTAGTAAAATGAATGCTTTAGGAAGAGATGCCATATTCTCTGTCCTGTGATTTCTAGTCTCCTTGGCATACTTAAACCAGGGCATATAGATTGAAGTCCAAAGTCATTAGTCTGGCATTTATACCATTAAAGATATTTCCCCAATTTCATTTCCAATCTCATCTTACCCCAAGACCTACTTAAACATCTTAAAGATTCACAAACAGGGGCGCCTGGGTGGCTCAGTCCATCCACGTCTTGATTTCAGCTCTTGATCTCAAGGTTGTGAGATTGAGCCCGGCATTGGGCTCCATGGTGAGCATGGACCCTGCTTAGGATTCTCTCTATCTCTGCCCTGTCCCACTCCCTCTCTCTTTGTCTCTCTCCTAAAAAAAAAATAAAAAAGATCCCCAAACATACATGCCTTTGCTAACGTTGCTGCTTCTATCTTAACTGTTTTGACATTTTTACTAGACAACTTTCTATCCACCTCTTTGACATAATATAATGACTGGTATCTAGCAGTCTTATTATATTTATCCCTTAATGTCTTTAATTTCCCCAGCGAGGCTTCTGTCTGTTACATATGATCATAGCTTTTATATTTCTCTTCTACTAATACTCAGCACACATTGTTTTACTGTGTGTTGGTGTGTCTATCTCCCACAGATTGTGAGCTCTGAAAGTTTGAGATCATGGTTTTCTACTGCTGAATCCATAGCCGCATAAGAAACAAGAAGTATTTTAAAGATCTTTTTTTATTTATTCATTTGAGACACGCAGGGAGAGAGAGCATGAGCAGGGGGAGAGGCAGAAGGAGAGGGAGAGGGAGAAGCAGGCTCCCTGCTGAGCCGGGAGCCCAATGCAGGACTGGTTCCCAGGACCCTGGGATCATGACCTGAGCCGAAGGCAAACGCTTAACCATCTGAGCCACCCAGGCGCCCCAAGAAACAAGGAGTATTTTAAATGGATACATGAATGACAAATAAATGAATACTCACAACAACACTTGAAGGGGGTTTGTGTTAAATGATAGAGGTAAGGGAACTGAGCTTGGAAACCATAAGTACTTAATCCATAGTAATATTCTTGTAAGAGCCCAGCTGAGCTCATATTTGTCTGACATGTTCCAAAATATCTTGCTACCTAGAGCCATATGTTAGATGCTATATCTGTCTCATTTTTCTCACCACCATTCCCCCAAAAAATATTTAAACCTCTGAATGATAAAATCCTATCCAGGAAGGATAAAAGGTAGTTTTCACAACTTGAGGTTAGCAGCATTGTTAATGGAAACTCTGAGCATTACCTTTCACCTTGTGGCTTGTGTTGTTTAACGCTGAACTTGTCTAGCTTTGTCCTGACATTTTTGTAAAATATTACTCATGTCTCGGGGCACCTGAGTGGCTCAATGGGTTAAGCATCTACCTTCAGCTTATGTCATGATCTCGGGGTCCTGGGATTGAGCCCCGTGTCCAGCTCCCTGCTCAGTGGGGAGTCTGCTTTCCCTCTGCCTCTACCCCCACTCATGTTCTCTCTATCTCTCAAAGAAATAAATAAAATCTTTTTTAAAAATGAAATATTACTCATGTCTCTTCTTTAAAGTAAAATTAATTTTCCTTGGGGTCTCAATATTAGTGGCTTTGACATTTATTTGAATTTTCAGAGTAGATTTTCCCCTTGATTCTTAATGAGAATATTTGCTCAAAATTCTTTGCTCTTTTTCCATAAAATTAAGGAATTAAAATTAAGTTGCTAAATTTTTACAGCTACTAACTGGGGCTTTGGCAAGGATCGAAATATGTGAAAAATTAAAAAAAAATTTTCTCAACTTAATGATTATCTCCTAATTGGGCATAGAGAAGGAAAAAAAACCAAAATTAACGTTTAAGAGAATGAGAAAGGGAGTAAACACTGTGTATTCTTAAAGTCGGCATAAGCACTGGTATGACTGTTTGCCAAGACTCTAGCATACGACCAACAGACTCCTGTATTATTTCATCCCTGGACATCCTATAAGCAGAGTCTGCCAGAGATACTGATTTAAGCTAAATTAATTCAGTCATATTATTTTCATGCCACTCTCCCCTAACTAGGAGTTATTTCAAGCTCATTTTAGCCCTGGTTCACCCTAAAGGAACCATAGTGGTCTTTTGGACCTAGATTCCTTTCTGATTTCATTTAACAAACAGGGAGCAAAGTTGCATGTGCTAAATCATCATTAAAAGTTTCAGGTTGAGGGCGCCTGGGTGGCTCAGATGGTTAAGCGTCTGCCTTCGGCTCAGGTCATGATCTCAGGGTCCTGGGATCGAGTCCCGCATCGGGTTCCCTGCTCAGTGCAGAGCCTGCTTCTCCCTCTCCCTCTGCCACTCCCTCTGCTTGTGCTCTTCTGTCTATCTCTCTGTCAAATAAATAAATAAAATCTTTAAAAAAAAAATTAAAAAAAAAAGTTTCAGGTTGAGCAAAATGTAAATCAATCTGTGAAATTCATGTCAACTTTTGATTGAAAGAAAAGAGCACCCTTAAATGGATGTCTGAATTTCCTGAAAAGACAATACTTAGTAGATACTTACATAGTCTACATTAGGTCTCTAAAGAGTGTAAAAGGCAAAAGAATGTTCATTTAGCTTTCTAATGGAAACATTGTAATTCCCCTTGTATATATCAATATGTGATATATTTCTCAAGTGATCACGATGATAATGGTTAGCTTCAGAATCCTGTGATGTGTACTGTGTCACCTAAGATACTGTTTCTTTCTGAAAATATTTATTGATGGTGAGATATGGATCTTGAGTCAGTACCTCACTTATAGTGCAAGATGGAAAATGGTAATATTATGATATTTTTGGATTATTAATTAATAACTTTCACTTGGGGGATGTTTGACTGTAGGAAATGGGGATACATTAAAATTAGATCTTCTATATCTATTTATTTATTGATTAAAATTGTGAAATACATAATAGGATAGTTTTCTCAAGTAGCTTTTAAGATTCCCACAACATTATATCTCACAAACATGCTAGATATCAGAATTCCCTATACACCTTTACTTATGGAGAAGAATAAGACATAGTGCACACACTAGTGATAATTAACATTGACTGTTCACTATGTGTCAAGCACTTTGTTAAGTCATTTGCACACTTTATCTCATTCAACTTTCATTTCAGCTCTGTGAGGTTTCTATTTATATCATCTCTTTTACAGATAAAAAATTAAAGCTCACAAAGTTTGTAACTAAGAGCGAATATATCCATAGGGTTATAATAGAAAACAGATGCCACACTCAAAATAGGACAATTTGAGCAGATTTTATTGACAACAGGACTATTTAAAAAGGTCTGCAATGCAGTAAGAGTGCAGAAACGTGGAACCAGTAGAGTTGTTAACACCCCTAGTCCTTAAAGGAGCATGGCCTTTAGAAGCTCCTAAAGGGGAAAGAGCATCGGTCTGGCATTCAGAGTTTTTGTCTCAGCGCAGTTACTAATTCCCCTCTTTTGTGGATTGTCCTTTTCTTTTTAAGCCTTTGTTTTCTTATCCATAAATAGAAAGGGTTGGAAGAGATGATCTGAAGGTCATTTCCTTCTTTTTCTAATATCCTCTGATTCTAGCTTTATGTAGCAAAATGATCTAAAAGCTTAGTCCTCTTTTTTTGTAACATCCTTTGATTTTCTGTTTAAAGAGTGAATTCTTGGTACAAAGGGGTCTGTTACCCAATGACTAGATAGATCCATCTCCGCTAATGGGTAACTGAGCCATGCGTGGACTTATTGAGCTGTCACTGTGTGGGAAATGAGAAGCGTATACAATAAGTATATATTTGTGGTTCCTACGACAAAGCCATTGAAGCTGAGTATCTAGGCTCTGATTTTTAAAATGAAAAATGTCTAATTTATCACATACATCACAGTTACGAAAAACAAATTGGCTGTTTCATAGAAGTAACACTTTCACTTTTGATAGAGAATAATGTCCACAGTATCACATTGATGAGAAATCCTATGAATTCAAATGCTCAGCTTATTTCGAAGGTAAAATGAAAGGTGATATTTTGAATTAGTTTTGATTTTAACTGAAGGACATGGTTCATACAAACATTTTTCCATAAGTTTTGTTTTAAATTTGACCACTCTGTCTTAGCTTAATCTCCAAAATGTGTTATCTTTGTGATTATTTAAAAAGAAAAAGAGGGAGGGAAAAAATCCATCATTTGTGAAGAGGGATTAAAAGTGTCTTTCATTTGTGAGATGCTGCTTTAGATTTAAGGAACCCTATACAGGCTATTTGAGCATTTGGAACGAAACACAAAAGTTGCTGCATTAACTTATTTCTCTGTGAATTAATCATTAGCAACTCAACTCAAAGGAAGCAGGAAAGGGATGAAAAGTAGGGAAGAGGCCCCAGAAAGTAAATTGTCTGCGGCTAAATGACCCAGTGTATAACAACTGTAAACCCCGTTAAAATAAACTAATGGCTGTGGGTTGCAGAAAAGATTTTGGGTATCTGCTAATTTCATTTAGCACCCAAAATAGAAATAATAACATTTAGAGTTGCTACAACTGCTAAAAACATCCACAAAAGAAATTCCTTCTTGGTCAAAATTATATGCTATGTTTATAATGACTATATTTTTTATCATTGATCTGAAGATAAGGGCAATTTTTGTCATTTATAAATTATATCTATTAAATGAAAGGTATGATAACTGTTAGGTGCACAATGCTCATGGCTAGTGGTAAATTTGCTCCTTTCTTTGAGATTATGATTATTTCTTTGACCAGAATTGCCGTTCTCTATCACAAAAGGGCTCTTTACAATTCTAAGAAAGTTGGGGGAAAAAAAAATAACTGAAAGTTCTCTTCAACCAAAATATATACATGTCTTTCAAGTAAGTATTTTGAGCTTCTTTGAAATATTGAAAGATTAGAAAGAAGTGAATTGTTTTCATCTAAGTGACACACATGATTTTGATTCCTGGCTATTGCTGGTTCACAGATGACATTTAAACAGACAGGCTCAACTCAAGAAATAAAACAGTGCTTATTTTGAACCTAGGATAGATTAATCTGTTGTTGTGTATTAGGGAAGTGTGATTGTTAGTAAACTTTTTCTTAAGCTCTGCATAGAATAAATACCTTTGAAAAGGTGTTTTTATTCAGATTTAATGAATAAGCCAACATGTGAGACATAAAGCAATTGAATATTTACCAGGAAATTTTGGATGATTTTTAAAGGGATTTCAAGCTTAAAAAAGGATTGTTAATCAAAATGAATTGCCTTTTTTGGCAGGGCATTCCAAAATATTGGCAGAGTTGGTGTTACATTCATTATATGATTTGAGAGATACTTAGTAGGCCTGTTTGTAATAATGGCATTGCTACTCGTTTCTGCAGAACTTGAATTTCCAACATTGGAATCATTTCTTAGGTTTGACAAAAGAAGAGTGATGATTTCATCTCCAGAAGAGTACTTACAAATACCTTGGCTATATGTTACCTGAGAGTGATGTTATCTGTGGCTCAAGAATCTTTCCCCACTATTGGTAGAAATAATTGGTTAGGTTCCTTATTAGATTTGAGGGCACAGAGACCAGAACTAAATGAAAGAATAATGTCAGTTAAGTTTGGAGTTAGGTTAAAAGTTGTCAGCCTGGAACTATCAGAAGACCAATTGACACTGGACCAGTTTCAGGAACCAGAAAGATTAATACTAGCCTGAAGGTGCTTAGTGGTAGAGCCAGAAAGGGGAAACCCTATATGATGGCCTTTAAAAAAAACAAAGAGGCAAAAGACAGGGTAAATACATGCAAGGAAAAAGTCTTGCCCCTAGGACCCTGATATATCATTTCATGCAGAATAGAGGTTGACAATAGACTGACCACATAAAACAAGGAGGATGTTACTATTGATACTCCAGTAAATTAGGACAGAATGTGACATAGCAAATAGCAGGCCATTGGTGGGATGGCAAATGTTGACATTGCAGATGGGAAGGAAGTATTGCCTTCTCTTCCAATTAATAAGAAAGATAGAGGGGCACATGGGTGGCTCAGTTGGTAGAGCATTTGCCTGTTGATTGTGGGGTTGTGAGTTTGAGCCCCATGTTGGGTGTAGAGATTACTTAAATATAATTTTAAAAATAAAATTTTAAAAAGGGGGAAAAAGTGATTGAGAAAAATTAGCTCTGGACACAATTTAATGATAATCATAAGGGCAGTCATCAAATTCCGTAGATTTAGACAATATTCTCCATAAACCTAGAGTAATAGTTGTTTTATAAATTTTACTCCTTACAATGATTAGAGGAATGAGGGAGATTAGAGGAATGAGGCAGAGAAATAGGATGATAAAATGATTGGATAGAAAGAACAAAACGGGTGCCTGGGTAGTTCATTCGGTTAAGCGTTTGACTCTTGATTTTGGCTCAGGTCATGATCTCAGGATCCTGGGATTAAGCCCCGTGTCACACTCCACACTCAGCTGGTTGTCTGCTTAAGATTCTATCTCTTCCTTGGCCTCTCTGTACCCCTCAACCCGCTCACATTCCACACTCTCTCTAAAAAAAAAAGAAAAAAGAAGAAGAAGAAGAAGGAACAAAACACTGGGAGCCAGGATTTGTGGGCCTTTGGTTTGTCACTTTTATTGACTAGGTGTGGCATTTATGCATCATATTTTAGGTCTTAAGTGAACCTTGGTACTCAAAAGTACATATATCTTATCTCCTTGAATTTAGAAAAATTTTATAAAATTATGATGAGAAGGAACTTTGAATTAGATAAAATAGGTTCCTCAAGTAAATAGTATTCTCATAGTAATATTGCCCATAGGATGTGCAGGTGGAAATTTAGAATAGATTTTTTATGTAAAGGGGCCTTTAAAAGAGGAAAGGGAATACCTGTGATTTTGGAACTTAATTATATTTTGCTGTCCATTTTTAATAAGCTGTTTTGTGTGTTTCTTTATGTTCTTCTTGACTACAGTGTAATATAAAAGACAGGAGTTTTTTTTTTTTTCTTAACTTCAGAACTAATCTTCTAAGTGCCAAAGTATATCATAAGTGTTCAACAGGTACTTATTTGATTAATGCATAAATACCAATTTTTATAAGGGAATTCAGGAACGGATATTCAAGTACCTACTTTGAAAAACCAAGTAAAAAAAAAATGTATACAGAAGAAACATTATCAGAGCGTCAATTAAGGCAGTGATTATATGAGTAAAGTGAAAGAACATGAATTCATACAGCTAACACTGTTGTAGCACTAAATATATGATGGGAACAAACAATTATTAATAGGACCCAAAGCATAAGGATTCAAACAGAAGAGATTATGGACTGTATTTCTATGACAAGGAAGAAATCCCTTTAGGAATTAAAGGGGACATAAAAACATTCTCCATTGAAGGAAAACTAAGATAATTTGTTGTTAGTAATCCTACCCTTAAAGAATAGACTGAAGGAAGTTGTTTAAACAGAAAAGAAATAACAAAAAGGCTTGGAAGGTCAGAATGGAAAAAAGAACATAGAAATAGATAAAAATAAGGATAATAGACTAGCCTTCTCATTAATTTCTTAAATTGCATTTTATGGTTGAAGCAAAAGGTACACCACCACCTGATGTGGTGCTTAATAGGTGTAGAAGAAACAGTTAAGGTAATTGTATTTTCAAAGTGTGGGTGGTAAAGGAACCTAAGTGGAAGCAAAATATCTGTACTTCATTTGAAATAGTAAGGAAGCAAAACCAATAGATTGTGAAGTTATATATGTATATTGTGTTACCTAGAACAACCACTAATTACATTGTACAGAGATACACTAAAAAGCACTATAGTAAACAAAACACTAAAAATTATTCAAGTAACCTAAAGGAAGGCAGGAAATGAAAAACAGAGGAACAGAACCAGAGAAAACAAACAAGAGTAATAAGTTGGCAAACTTAAGCCATAACACATTAACAACTAACTTAAGTGTAAACAGTCTTAATTAAGATAATTACAGATATTGGCAGAGTGGATGAAGAGAAGATGATCCTCCAGTATGCTATCTAGATGAACTCGCTTAAACTATAATGATATAGGTAGGTTGAAGTAAAAGTTAGAAAAAGATATACTTGTATATATTAAAGCAAGACTGGTTAAACTAATACCAAATAGAGTCGACTTCAGAACTAAGAAAATTACAAAAACAGAGACAAACTTTACTTAATGGCAAAAGGGTCAATATACCAGGAGGAGTTATCAATTATTAATGTGTTTACTCCAAACAGCAGAGCTGCAAAATAGGTGAAATAAAAACTGGAAGGAGTAATAGACACATCCATGGTTAGAGTCGGAGACTTCAAACCCCTCTTGTGGTAACTGATCAACTAGACAGAAGATCTTCAGGTATATCGGGCTTACCACCATTAACCAGCAGGATCCATTCAATATTTACAGAACACTCAACAACTGCAGAATACACCATAAGGTAGACACTATTCTGGGCCATAAAACTAACCTCAACCATTTTTTTTTTTTAATTGAAATTCTACACAGTGTGTTCTCTGGTCAGACTAGATATCACTATCCAAGATAGGAAAATCTCCAAACATGTGGAAACTAACAAGAGACTTTGAAATAATTCATGAGTCTAGAAGGGAGTCTGAAGAGAAATTTTAAAAAATAGAGACTATGGACTCTGAGAAATAAACTGAGGGTTCTAGAGGGGAGGAGGGTGGGGGATGGGTTAGCCTGGTGATGGGTATTAAAGAGGGCATGTACTGAATGGAGCACTGGGTGTTATACGTAAACAATGAATCATGGAATACTACATCAAAAACTAATGATGTATGGTGATTAACACAACATAATAAAAAAATACATTGAACTGAGTGAAAGTAATAAAAAATGGAAAATTTTGTAGTTCAGCTAAAGCTGTGCTATAGGGGAAAATTATAGCATGAAGTGGATACATTTGAAAAGACAAGTCTCAATAATCTAAACTCCCATATCAAGAGATGAGAAAAGAGAATAGCACCATAAACTCAAAGCAAGCAGGAGAAATGAAATAGAAGAGCAAAAACAATGCAAGTGAAAACAAAAAAAGAACTCAGTGAAGCAAAAAATGATACAAAGGTGAATAAATAATAAAACACAAACCTCTAGCAATCCTGACAAAGAATTAAAATACAAATTACCAATATCAGGAATACCACTAAAGATCCTGAAAACATCAGTAGGAAAATGAGGGAATACTATGAAAAACTCGAAAATCATACATTTGACAATTTAGATGAAATACACTCACTCCTAAAACCATCTTGACAAATAAGAATACAGTGGGAGGAATTACTATGTCTGACTGAAGATTTATTAAATAGTCCTGCTAAGATTGTTTGCTGTTTGTGGAAGGATAGAATAGAGAATAAAAAAGTTAACACAGGTTAGCATAATCTCCTCCAGTTCCATCCATGTCAATGCAAATGGTAGGTGGTCATCCTTTCTGATGGCTGAGTAATATTCCATTGTATATGTGAACCACATCTTCTTTATCCATTCATCTGTTGAAGGACATCTCAGCTAATTGAACGTAATAAATTTTAAAAAAGTTAACACAAGTACAGCCAACTGATTTTTGACAAAATTGTGAAAGCAGTTCATTGGAATAGGATGGTCTTTTCAGCAAATGATGCTAGAGAAGCTGGATACCCATAGACCAGAAAAAAAACAAAACTAGAATTAAATCTCATACTTGATTAAACAATTACTTCAAAGTGAATGTAAAACTAGAAGACCTTTGGAATAAGACATAGGAGAAAATCTTTGGGATACAGAGCTTATTGAAGAGTTTTTAGTCATGCCATAAAAACATAATTCATAACAATTTTAAAACTTGGTAAATTTGACTTAATCACAATATAAAACAAATTGATTTGTGAAAGACTCTATAAAAGATGAAAATAAAAACTCTCCAGACATGGAGAAAATATGTGTAAACCATATATTTGGAAAAAAAAAAACCTGTTAGAATATGTGAAGAACTCTTAAAACTTAAGAAAAACAGTCCAATTAAAAAATGGGCAAAAGGCATGAAGCAACACTTCATTGAAGAGGATATAGGGATGGTCAATAAGTACATGAAAATATGTTCAACACCACTAACCATCAGAGAAGTGGATATTGAGACCTCAATGAGATATTACATACCTAACAAAAGAGCTAAATAAAACAGTTTTTTAAATGCAAGTACCACACACTGACAGAGGATGCAGAGAAACTGGATCTGTCATACATTAGTGATAAGAATGTAAAATAGTACAGCCACTTTGGAAAATTCTTTGACAGTTTCTTAAAAAGAAATATGAAATGTATGCAAATGCTGTTTGAGTTAGCAATTGCACTCTTGGGCATTGATCCCGGAGAAATGAAATGATACATCTACACACAAAAAAGTATGATTGTCCGTAGTGGCTTTGTTTGTAATAGTCAAAAACTGGAAGCAATCAAAATGTGTTACAATAGGTGAATGTTTAAACAAAATGGGTAGATGCATAGCATGGAATACTACGCAGCAATAAAAAATAATTACTGATAAACATAAATCGGATGGATCTAGCATATTACACTGAGTGTGTGTGTGGGGGAAGCCTGCCTCATATAGTTACATACTGTGATTCCATTAATATACATTGTAGAAATTACAGAGTTAGAGAGATGGAAAATAATTAAATGATTGCCATGGGTTAGAGATTTTAGAGATGGCGTGGGGGTGGCTACAAAGGAATAGTGCGGTGGAAGATATTTGTGATAATGGAGATTTTGTATCTGGATTGCAGTGGTGTTAAATCCACATATGTGATAAAATGACAGAACTACACATACACATTATACCAATGTTCATTTCCTGGTTTTGAAATTGTACTATATTTAAGAAGTAACTCTTACAAGAAACTTGGTCATGGATACAGGGAACCTCTCTGAATTATCTTGGTAACTTCTTGTGAATTTATAATAATTTCAACGATAATGGTGTGTAATTGTTTTTTATATATTGCTGAATTCTACTCGCTAAATTTTGTTAAGTAATTTGCATCTATATTCATGGGAGATATTAGTCTGTAGCTTTCTTGTTTTTTCTGTTTTTCTTTTTCTAGTTTTGGATGTTAAGGTGATATTGGCCTCAGAAAATGAGTTTGGAAGTAATCTTCCTCTACTGTTTTCTTGAAGAGTGCGGAATTGGTGTTAATTCTTTAAATGTTTGGTAGATCTCTCCAGTGAGATGATCTGGGCCTTGAGATTACTTTTCCTATAGCTTTTAAATTATGCATTCAATTTCTTTAATGTCCACAGGACTATTCATGTTGTCTCTTTCATCCTGGTTGAATTTTGGTAGCTTCTGTTTTTTAAGGAATTGTTTCACTTAAGTTGTGGCATTTATGAGCATAAAATCACTCAGAATTCTTTTAGTATCCTTCTAATGGCTTTGAGATCTATATATTACTAATGACTTGTGTCTTCTCTTTTTACTGTCACTGTTGCTAGAAGTTTATAAATTTATTTTTTTTCAAAGAATTATCTTGTTATGTTGACTGTTTTCAATAACATTTGTTTCTGCCCTTCATTATGTTCTTCCTTTTTCTTCCTTTGGGTTTATGTTCTCTTTTTTCCCCCCTGATTTCTGTAGAAGTCACAAATTTAGCAGAGCGGTGGCTATGGAAATAAAAGGGTAGCATGAAGAATTCTTCTGATGGAACTGTTCTGTGTCTTCACTGTAGTGGTGGTCACATGAAACACACATGTGCATAACATTTCCTTGAACAAAATACACACGGGGGAGAGAGAGAGAGAGAAGTGCCTGTAAAACTGGTGAAATCTGAGTAAGACTATCTCACTGTCAATTTCTTGTTTATGATATTGTGCTATAGATATGCAAGGTGGTTCCCTTGGGGAAAACTAGGTGAAGAGTACACAAGATCAGGGCGCCTGGGTGGCTCAGTCTGTTAAGCGTCCGACTCCTGATTTTGACTCAGATCATGATCTCGGGGTCGTGAGATCGAGTCCCGTGTTGAGCTCCACACTCAGCAGGGAGTCTGCTTGGGATTCTCTCTTCCTCTCCCTCTCCCCCCACCTCTTGCTCTCAAATAAATAAATAAATCTTAAAAAAAATAGAGTACACAGGATCTTTTTATATGCTTTCTTACAACTGCGTGTGAATCAACAATCATTCAAAGTAGAAAGGTGTAAAAAAATGAAGGCAAAATAAAGGTGGTCTCAGTCATTCAAAAAGCTGAGATCATTAATCACCAGTACCCTTTGATACCAGTGTAAATTTGAAGGGGCATTCTACTGGCTGAAGAAAACTTACCCTGGATAGAAAAACAAAAAAAACCAAAACAGGTGGGCAAGAATGAATAAACTTCTCTAATAATAAATGGGTAAGTAAAAACACAACTGACTGTTTAAAGTGGCAATGAATTGTGTAAAATCTGCCATGTGTAGAAGTACAATAATTAATAATAACAAAAAAGGCAGAGTAGAGAAATAAAGGAAAAATAAGACAGAGAAAATAACAGGATGGTAGACTGCATGTTAAACACTTTGATTAAAAGACAGAAATTGTCACAGTGAGGGAAAATGTAGCCCTGTGTTCGGAAGAAAATCACCTTAATTATGATGACACAAATAGGTTGCAGGATTCATGCAAACCGATCCAAAAGAATATTGATATGGCTATATTAATATCAAACAGTGGGGACTTTCAGGCAAGAAATATTTTGAGAGATAAAGGACATTTCATAATGGTAAAATGGGTCAAATCAATAGGAATATGCAGGAATATAAAATTTGGAAACACCTAATATTGGATCTTCAAAATAAGTAAAGCAAAATTGACAATTAAGTGGAAACCTAGAGGAATCAGCAATCATATTGGATATTTTAAATCCTCTCTTTCAGTAACTGGTACAACATACTGATAGAGAGGCTGGGATATACCAGCTCCAGGGAGTGTGGAAGTAAAGGTATGTGGGAGGGAGTAAGGGTAATCATCCAGTAAGAAAATATTACATCTGTTCTTCTTTACCAGCCAGTGTTCTTAGACATTTGGCTGCTTAAAGTTTTGAAAATTGTCTAGAATGTTAGGTATAGTTAATATGATGAGCTTTGTATATTGTTGGGAAAAATTAAAACCTGAAACAGAAAAAAAAAAAAAAACAACTTGCCTGCACAGTCTCCTTTAGCTGTCTTCCTATATATTGGTTCACTTACTCTTCAACCTATTCTAATTTGCCTTCTACCTTTACTCCCCTGAAATGGTTCACTTTCAGCTCACCATATTCTTGATGTTGTTAAGCTCAGAACTTCTTTTTAAAAGAATTTTATTGGGGCGCCTGGGTGGCTCAGGCGTTAAGCATCTGCCTTCGGCTCAGGTCATGGTCCCAGGGTCCTGGGAACAAGCCCCACATCGGGCTCCCTGCTCCGCAGGAAGCCTGCTTCTCCCTCTCCCACTCCCCCTGCTTGTGTTCCCTCCCTCGTTGTGTATGTCTCTGTCAAATAAATAAATAAATAAAAGAATTTTATTGAAGTATGGTTGTCATATAATGTTAGTTAGTTAGGTACACTAGTGATGTAAGAATTCTATACCTTACTCAGTGTTCACCACAGTGAATGTAGTCACCATACAGTGTTAGTACAATATTATTAACTGTACTCTCTTTACCGTACTTTTCATCTCCATGACTTATTTTATAACCACAAGTTTGAATCTCTTAATCCCCTTCATCTATTTTGCCTGTCTCCCATCCCCTTCCCTCTGACAACCTTCAGTTCGTTCTGTTTCTGAGTCTGTTTCTCTGTGTGTTTGGTTTCTTAGATTCCACATATAAATGAAATCATATGGTATTTGTCTTTCTCTGTCTGAATTACTTCATTTAGCGTACTCACGGTCTAGCCATGTTGTCACATATGTAAAGATCTCATCCTTATTTTATGGCTAATATTCCATTGTGTGTGTATATACATGTATTTATATAGAGAAAAAGCTTATACAACTCAACACCAAAAAAAAAAAAAAAAAAAAAAACCCACAAGTAATTCAACTAAACCATGGGCAGAGGACTTGAATAGACGTTTTTCCAAAGAAGGCATGCAGATGGCCAACAGACACATGAAAAGATGCTCCACATCACCAATCATCAGGGGAAATGCAAATCAAAACCACACTGAGATATTACCTCACACCAGTCAGAATGACTAGTATCAAAAGGACAAGAAATAACAAATGTTGGAGAGAATGTGGAAAAAAGGGAACCCTCATGTACTATTGCTGAGAATGTAAATTGGTAACAATGCTGTGGAAAATGGTATGGAGGCTCCTCAAAAAATAAATAAATAAAAATAAAAAACAGAAAAAACACACAATCCAGTAATTCCACTACTGGCTGTTTACCCAAAGAAAATGAAAACACTAATTCAAAAAGATGTATGCACTCCTCTGTTTACTGCAGCATTATTTACAAGAGCCAGGATATGGAAGTAAACCTAGAACTTTTTAGTTGTCATCTTACTTCATCTCTCAATCATATTTTTAAAAGATTTTATTTATTTATTTTAGAGAAAGAGAGAGAGGGAGAGAGAGAGAAAGAGAGAGAGAGAATGAGCAGGGGTAGGGGTAGTGAGGGAGGGAGATGTAGAAAGGATCTCTCACGCAGACTCCACGCTGAGCGTGGAGCCCGACAAGGGGCTCAGTCTCACAACCCTGAGATCATGACCTGAGCCGAAACCAAGAGTTGAATGCTTAATCGACTGAGCCACCCAGATGCCCCTCTCAATCACATTTGATAAAGCTGACAATACTTCTTTCTTTCAACATTCTACCCTCTTAACTTTCAGAATGCCACACTCTATTCGTTATTGGGTTTTTTTTCCCCTTATCTCTGAACATTCCTTCTCAGTATCCTGATAGTCTTGATAGTCATTCTTTTTCATCCAGTCATTAATTGTTAAATTCTTCATGGTGCCATCCTAGGCTTTTGTCTCTTTTCATGGCTTATTCCATCTCTAACTTTTTTCAAACCTATGGCTTTATTTACCATCACATGCTGACAAATCTAAAATGTTTATGTATTTTGAAATTCAGACCCTAATATCTAGCTGTGTCCTCCTTTATGTCTCTGCTTGAATGTCTGTCTCCCAAGATCCTCAAACTCAACAGAAACAATACTCAAGCCATCATCAACCTGGCTTTTCCAGAAAATACTGCCATCAGTCACTCAGTTGCTCAAGTTGAAAATTACTCAAGGAGTAAATATCCCTGAATGCTTCTGTTTCTAATCAATCACCATGTTCTATCAGTTCTCCCTTTTAAATGTCTCTGGAATCTCACTGCTTCTGTCTTTTTTGCTGGCTCTTTAGTTAAATTATGTTGCCTGATACACTGAAATTGCTTCTTAACAAGGTCCCTCTGTACCTCTAGAATTATCACCACCTCATTTTAATCCGTTTTCCCCAGTACATTCAGGCTTGTATATTTGACCTACAGTCTGATCATGTAACTAATTTACTTACTTCCTTTCAGTGGTTTTCCAATATGCTTAGAATAAATTCCAGGATCTTTAATACAGCTGACAAGGAATCCCTCATAATCTAAACCTTGCCTGTATTTAGACCTCTGTCCTGTTCATCATGCTTCAGTCTCTTTGTCTTTCACCTTACTCTTGTCATTGTGGACTTTTTACAGTTTTTGAATGATTTCCTGCCTTATTCCCTCTGCCTGTAGTACTCTCCACCCTTACCCCTTGACCCGTATAATTACCAGAAATCTTGTAGTTCCATATTCAAAGAGAATTTTCTTTGGTAAAATTTGTTCCTCAATTATATGCTTCTAAAAATGTTATGTTTATGCCTGTAGCTCTCACCCCACTTTTTAAATGAGTCATACATTTGGTTATTTGTCCAGTATCTATCTTTTCCACAAAACTAGTAACTCTATGAGGACAGTAGTATTCCCAGCACCCATCAAAGTATCTAGAATAAAGTAGGTACTTAATGAATGTTTGAATGAATTATTGAAATCAGTAATTTGATGCCAAATGGTGATTTAAGTGCTGTAAATAAAAGTGAAGCAAGGCGACTTCTTGCTTGGTGACTGACATAACATAATAAAATTAAAAATAAAAGAATAAAAAAATAGGAATTTATGCTGAGATGACATTGAACAAAGGCTTGGCTGAAGAGGAGTGACCCTTGGAATATCTGTGTAAGGAAGTTGCTGGTTGGAAGGATCAACTAAAGAAAATATCCCAACGTGGGAATAAGTTTGCAATGTTTGAAAAGAAATAAGGCCAGTCAGTGTGATTAGAGAAAAAGAAGGAAAGATATAGGGAGAGGCATGGGAGAAGACAGGAGAAAGAAGTATGAGGGGCATATTACTCAGTGTCTTGCAGGCTGTAGTAAGGACTCTTGTTCTGAGGATGACGAGAAACCACTGGAGAGATTTGAGACCATGACATGATCTTGCATGTGCATGCCCGTGTGTGTGTGTGTGTGTGTGTGTGTGTGTGTTGAACATCTTAATATCTAATATCTTTTGGCTAATCTAGATTGGGGACAGAGACAGTGTTAGATTCAAATTATGAGAAGATTTTCTGCCTTTCATTGATCCAACTGTAACTTCACTGAGGTAATAAATTGTAAAAGTTCAGTGGTCTGGCTAAATTTTTGACCACCTCAACACTTTTAGCACAGCATATGGGGAAATTTAGTGAGGGAACGTGTTTTATTGTTCCATGGATTGGAATGGGAATTTCCATCGAAATACTTAGAGTTTGACATGATATCCTTTGTTATGAAATGAGGATAACTTGTAAAATGTGGTCCTGTAGTATTTAATCATTAACAAAGGAAGCTTATGCCAAGGTTTTCTGTACGATGGAATTATATGGCAACAAGGTAATATTGATTCATACCTTAGATTTTATGTAGCTTACTCTTTTGTAACCAGCCTAATAGTTTACTTGTTTTACTGGCTTATCTGCTCACAGTAAATAAACAAAGTATGTTGAATAGGACAAAATTCTTCTTTGTTACTGGAAAAGTCCATTTCCAGGTTGTTCAGTGATGGCATAAAGGGCTGTAAATAGTAGCTGGTGGGGAAAATTATTTTCCTGGGATGCTCCAGATTATTATACGCAGTTGTTAGAATTATTTAGAGCATACATATTTTATTATGGAGTTTATAGATTAACTTTTAAGAAAGTGATGATAGTGTATTATTTTCTACTTTTGAATTAAATTTATCTGAATGATCTAAGGTCTAATAAGAATGAGGATTTCATAAGAGTTTTTGAAGTATAATTGTTATATAATAAACCATACGTATTTAAAATGTACAACATGATATGTTTTGATTTCTCTTAAGCTACACGAAAGCATCACCATGATCAAAATAGTAGAAATATCCATTATCTCAAAGTGTCCTCATGACTCTTTGTAACCTCTCCTGCCTGTCCTCATCCCTGCCTTCACTAGGCAACCACATACCTGCTCACTGTCAGTACAGATTCATTGCCTTTTCTACAGTTGTATCAGTGAAATTGTACAGTATATACTTTTTTGTCTGGCTTCTCTTTTTTTTTTTTTTAAGATTTTTATTTATTTATTTGATAGAGACACAGCGAGAGAGGGAACACAAGCAGGGGGAGTGGGAGAGGGAGAAGCAGGCTTCCCGCAGAGCAGGGAGCCCGATGCGGGACTCGATCCCAGGACCCGGGGATCATGACCTGAGCTGAAGGCAGACGCTTAACGACTGAGCCACCCAGGTGCCCCTGTCTGGCTTCTCTTAATGAGCATAATTCTTTCATACTTCATTCATGGCGGTACGTGTGTCAGGACTCCCGTCCTTTCCATGGCAAAGTAGTACTATATTGTAGAGATACACCACAGCGTCTTCATCCATTCACATGATGACTATGTGGATTGTTCAAAGTTGGGGTCATTACAAATACAGCTCCTGTGAATATCCATATACAACTTTTTTGATGGACATATGCTTTCGTTTCTGTCAGAATGGAAAGGATGGCTCTTGAAAGTATGTCTACGTTTACCTTTTTAAGAAACCGCACAACTGGTTTTGAAAGTGGTTTTGGCCATTTTACATTTCCATTGGTAATGTGTAAGAGTTCCACTTCCTAATCGAAAAGTCCTTGTAAATCCTTCATATCTCTTTCACGGTTTTTATTTGTCATAATAATTTCATATCTAGCCCTCTCCCTAATAATATCTAACAGCCATTAAAAGTTCAAAAGGTGGCAGGCATTGTACTAAGTATTTTACTGTCATTCTCTTATTTAATCCTCATAGCATGAATGCTTAAGAGCATGAATTACTGTGATTTTACAGAAGAGTACGCTGAGGATAAGTAACTTGCCCTATAGCGCATTAGTGTTAAGTCATGGATCTTCGTTTTGAACCCAAGTTGTCAGACTTGGGAGCCAGTGATATTAACCAGTGTGCTATATTCTCCCGTTCTCTTTGGCGGGAGGTCATAGCATAGGTGAAACTTAAAGCCCTAACACCTTAAGGCCTTTGACAGGTGGCACAGCTTATGTGAAGTCTATTTAAATATACAAAATAAAATAATGAAGATTATAACACAGAAACCAGTTGTATTGAAACAGTTTTCTAAATATTTTAAGTTATATAATAGTATACATACTTCCCTATTCACACATTAAATAACACAATACAGTGGTAGACTTAGCAACGTAATTTCAAAGTAATGATGAATGCAAAAAAAATCGTGGGATTTATACAGCATCTATAAAATGATATGAAAATTTGTGACTTTACTAGCACCCCAAAATTGCAGGTATTGCTAATGCTACTATCTTTGTAACCTACAAACTTAAGTGAAAATAATGCTACACTTGTGTTAGAGGCTAATATCTGAATTCTATCCATGGACCCTTGGACGCTAAGTTTAGAGGTCTTGCCCTCGTGCATAAGCTTCATGAAAATAGGATCCATATCCATTTTGATCTTCACCATATGACCAGTGCTTACTACAGTGCATTGCCCAAAGCAGGTTCTACTGACTGAATGATGAATGGAATACAATTTCCAAAGAGCGCACCAGACATTAGAATTTAACATTGGACGAGACACATGTGATCCAGTCTCAAGAACTAGTAGTATACCAGGAAATATAAAAAATTAAAGTCATGTGACTCTTGCCAAGTTACTCAACTTCTCAGAGCCTCAGATGCTTCACATGTAAATGTGTGTAAAACTGTTATCTTCATGGGTTCAATATGAGGATTGAATGAAAGTATCAATATGGTAGTGGTAGATACACACTTACATACACATACGTGTGTATAAATACACATATACATATATATGTGTGTGTGTGTGTGTGTTTGTGTTATATATGTGAGAACAGTGCCTACCACCGTCTGTTGTATAAGCGTTTGCCATTATTATGATGAAGACGAAGTAAAAGGTGCTGTGAAGTTGCATAGCAGGGAAACATAATTTTATCTAGGGGATGAAAAATGCCTCACATAGCAAATTATGTTCCAAGCTGATAACAAGATTGGATGGAAGGTAGGCAATCAAAAGTGAGGGGAGCTTATGGAAAGGTGAAACAGAAGATGCAATTTCTCAGGGGCGCCTGGGTGGCTCAGTTGGTTAAGCGTCCGACTCCTGATTTCGGCTCAGGTCATGATCTCACCGATCTCACGGCTGTGGGATCAAGCCCTATGTGGAGCTCTGCACTCAGCAAGGAGTCTGCTTGTCCCTCTCCCTCTGCTCCTCCCCCGCCCTGTGATACCCCCCACCCCCAGAACACTCATGCGCATGCTCTCTCAAAAAATAAATAAATAAATAAATAAATAAATAAATAAATAAATAAATAAAATAAAATAAAATCTTTAAAAAAACAAAGATGCAGGGGCGCCTGGGTGGCTCAGTCGTTAAGCGTCTGCCTTCAGCTCAGGTCATGATCCCAGGGTCCTGGGATCGAGCCCCGCATCGGGCTCCCTGCTCCGCGGGAAGCCTGCTTCTCCCTCTCCCACTCCCCCTGCTTGTGTTCCCTCTCTCGCTATGTCTCTCTCTGTCAAATAAACAAAATCTTTAAAAAACAACAACAACAACAAAAAAACCAAAGATGCAATATCTCTGAGACAGTAGGAGTGCAGTGTTTTAGAAGAACCAAAAGAAGTTCACTGTGGCTGGAATAAAGTGTGAAGGCAAGAGGTGAAGCTACAGAGGTAAGCAGAGGCTAAGGGTAGAAACAAAACCACATGATGTTTATTTATGCTGTTCACAACCACTAAGATAGATAGGCTAACCGCAAAAGTGACTTTTTTTTTAAATAACTGTAATTGTAATCCAGTATTTTCACAATTATTACATGGAACTGCGTGTATATTATTTTAGAGAACCTTTGGTGGGTTCAAGTGCACTCAGTTTGTTTTTCTGGGTTTTTTTTCTGACATTTATAAATTAAACATTATAAACCATAAGTTACTGATTATTATGTATGTCCTGATATGTAGGGATGATTGGTGTTTGTTAATAAAAAATTAAAGTGGAGTTAGAATAGCGAAAATGTTTATATACACACATACACACCACTTTACACCCTTTAGGGAAACACTATTGCAGAAGAGTCACATTGGTCTATATCTCACATATGCTAAATAAATTGTTGCTTATACTTTCATAATGTAGGTCTCGACCACATGTTTACTTTTTTGTGGGGCTGGGCAGTAGCTTTTCTACAGAACCGAATATCTATCTGATAGATGGTTGAAAGGGAAAGGAGATTTCATCAATTCCCCCCTTTAAAGTATTTTTCTCATGAAAACACTTAAATATTTGTTTTGTCGTTTCAAAGTATAAATATTAATCCCCCAAGAAAGGCATACTTAGAATTTTTAGATACAATTGCCATCATCTCTGTGATATTTATTTTAATTTAAAAAAAAATACTGTCTCTTGCATGGGTATCTTTAAAACGCAAAATGCATTTTCCTGCCATGAGACTTATTTACTTGGTAAACAAGTTATGTTAGAGAGTCAGCTAATTTAATTCCTTACTTTCTAAAGAAAGCAATTTCCGTAAGTCAGAATATCAAGTATAAAGTCCACTCCTGGGAGAAACAAACAGAAGCAGTTTAAATGTCTCCAATATGCAAAGTAAATATTTTCTAGAAAAAAAAAATCCTCTTATTAGAAAATTTTCCATAGAATCACAGGGGCAAATTCCATTTGAGAAAGTGCACGCTGTATTTTAGAATAAAGCAGAGATGTGGAGCTGAGCACGCAGCATCCTCATTTCAAAAAGTACAATCAGAAAAGAGAGTTTTTACCCTTAAAAGGCTGTGAAGATAAGTGAAAATCAGCCGGAATTCTACTGTGAATAATAGGATGTGTGGCAAAGGAACTCGACTCTTGGTATAGTTACGAAAAGATGTTAATCCAAAGGCTTTGCATCTGTACAGGGAACCGAGTAGATACTGAAAGCGATTTGCAGATGCACGGTTTTTTAGGCAGGAAGAATGCTCGTTAAATGCAGAACGCTGCTCCTGGGTTGGCTCCGAGGTGTAGGTTTTGTTCGACTGACGTATCAGATAGTCCGAGTGGTTACCACACCGACGTTGTAGCAGCTGCATAATAAATGACTGAGAGAATCATGTTAGGCATGCCCACCTAACCTAACTTGAATCATGCGAAAGGGGAGCTGTTGGAATTCAAATAGACTTTCTGGTTCCCAGCAGTCGGCAGTAATAGAATGCTTTCAGGAGGATGACAGAATCAGGAGAAAGATGCTGTTTTGCACTATCTTGATTTGTTACAGCAGCCAACTTATTGGCGTGATGGAGTGACAGGAAAAACAGCGGGCATGGAAGGTAGGATTATTAAAGCTATTACATCATTATGAATCCAATTAGAAGCTGACCATGACAAAGCATATGTTTGAACAAGCAGCTGTTGGTAGCCGGGGTTTGTTGCCGAGCTCTTCAAACTCTGCAAACAGTGTTGCTTTTACGGAAGGGATTTTAACATTTCCTTGTGCTGCGTTAGATTTGGGGGGGTTGTGCTTGCCTCCAACCTCAGGAAAGCACTTCTGGGATAGAAATCCGTGTTAGGAGATTTTAGAATAAAGTGTTTTTCAAGAGTCTGGGTTTCTCCAGGTGGAGGATGACCGGGGGCTGGGGGGCGGATCTATGGGGGAAATCTACCCCAGCTCAGTTACATGACATTTACTTACAAGGACTGACTGAGCTCTTGGCATATTCAGACATTGAGAGAAATGAGGATGTATAGAATGTTTGGAATGGTTGGAAATTGTTACACTTCGTTCCTGTTTTATAAGGAGTTTGGCTGTCAGTCTTTTCTCCTCATCAGTTTTTAGCTTTTGACATTTATTCAGTCATTCTGCATTCTATGAAGAAAATACATCAATATCTCCTGCAGGGTTTTTCAACAACTCCAGCATCTGTTTCAGCTATTGAACTGTATTCACGTTTTGCCAAGTTGATGTCGACCCAGCTGGTCTATCATTTCTCGCTTGATTACTGCTCTTAATTTCTCTGTATCAGCTTGTTTCAGATAGGGCTTTTTGAAAGCTGTTAATGAAAAACGACAGAAAATGATAAATTGGTGAAAATGGGAGCATTTATTTATTTAATTATGTTGAAGCCTTAATGAGTTTTGTCTTACATTCTCTTTTGCCTGCGTACAATTTTTAGCACCCTTGTGCTGTTTTGCAATATTTCTTTCTCATACAGTCACTGGATTACACTTATAAGTACTTTTAAACAAATGAAGCATGAGCCTGGACTGTATCTGGCTCCAAAATAAAGTTTTTGGGAAAAGGGGAACAATTTAAGCTTTTTGTGGAAACTATGCATCGTTTCCATATTCTGTCTTCAGACGCTGTCATGGGGATATGTCAGTGAGTATATATTGGACCGAACGTATTGAAATAATTTTTACCACCACTAGGGTAACACGATAATAAAACACCCAAAGCTGTTTTTAACAAGTGATTGTTTAAAACACATGTCAAATAATATAGAAATAGATTTTCTGGAGTGTGAAAAGCATGGTTGTTAATTATCTATATGATACAGAATCTTTCAGCTCTCTGCCCAGTCTCTCCAATAACCTGAGTAGCTAAATCATCCAAGTTAATAGACTTTCATGTATGAACATCTAGTATGACCTTTCGTTGTATACGGTATTGCTCATATGTGCTGTGTCTTTTCTGTAATAATTGTAATATCCCAGTCGGTCTGGTCAAGGAACACTACTGGCTGTTATGTAACTTTTTTCCCTGAATGTTAGTCCATGTTTTTCAATTACGTATTTCTCTTAGAAAGAGTGACTTAAACCAACATGTATTTAAGTAGTGGTGAATCATTTAGAAACTGATGGGCTAATTATACTACTTGGATTCACCCAAATTAATTACTAACTTATGTTTTGAAAGATAGTCATACATTTGGATGAGTACTTTTTAACCTTGAAGCATAGATGAGTGTAGGTGAATATAAAATCCATAATCCATACATAGAGCATGAAAGAAAATAGCTTTCTGGATGTATGGCTTTAGCAGCAAGCATATTTTAAATAGTGTGGTTCGGACAACCTAATTATTTCCTGTTCATACTTCTGAGTGCTGTATGTGCTTTTCTACAGCCTGTCACAGTACTTGTTTAATCTTTGGGAAGCTCAAAGACTGGCAGAGAATTTTGCATCCAGATGATAGAGGGTTACTTCTTGGTTGGTTGACAAAAATCAGCTATGTCTATACTTTTGTTTAAAATGCAGTTCTTTCTGTCAGTTTTATTTCCCAACTTTATAACCATCTTAAGTGACAATTCAAGTCTGGAAAAACTCTTTTGCATTACATATTTAGTGGGACTCTCCTTTTGTGAATTGTCTCCTGTGAGAAAAATTCGAGCTTCCTGTTAGCCTCACACTCCTGTTACCATAGTTACTTAAAAAAAAGAAGGTTTTCCTTTCAATGAAGATAGTGTAATTTAAATCAGCTACTGGACTCCCCAAACTGTGGGTTTTTTGTTTGTAGTTCAGGCTGCTTCGTTTGTGACTGGGAAGTCCTCTGTATTTGATTCCACTGATGAATGGAAAGGACAGACACTAGGTGGCACCAGCTGTTGATTATTAATGAAATCTTAAAGGCTTTGGGCCACACACCTGAAGAGCAGGCGGACCCTTCTTGACAAATGCCTTTGTAAGATTTGGAAATGCTGGCCAGTCTTTCCAGCTCGGAAGCATGATTAGCATGCAAAGTGATGGGACCATGTGAAGTCTCCAAATCCCAGTTGCTTAATTCTGTGTTTTCTGAAGAGGTTCAGGGGGGAAAAAATGAGGAAGAAATACATGCAAACAGAAAGAGTGTGTGAAAGGGATGGGAGAGGTGAAATGGACTATAATAAGCATTTAAATATTTTTTAATATGGAACTGGTTACTTGCGAATCTCTGTGGGTTTCACCCGGTTCTCTACAAACCTAGATTGTTTTTCCCAAGGCATTCATATTGTCAAAGCAGCTGTAGCAACTACTTGTCTCTTTTAGGTAAAAATCTAATTAAGCATCATTATTTTTAACTCAGTAATGTCCCTGAGTTCTTCTTTAATGGGAACACTGTGCAGTGAAAATGCCCACTTGTGATTGAGTTGCCCACCTTCGGATGTATCCCTGCATCCAGAAAGATGAGCAAGGGGAGATGCTATCAGTTAAGAAATATTCCCAAACTGAGAATATAAATTTCTGTTCTTTAAGCCACTCAGTTTGTGACATTTTGTGGTGACAGCTCTGGCTAACCAATACACCTGCTATTCCTTGTTTATCAAGTGACTTTTATCATGAAAATGTGTTGAATATTAGTGAAATGCTATTTCTGCATCAATAAAAATGACCACGTGGAAAAAAATTCTTTAAAATCTTGTTCCCGAGAAGCTTGTTTCTTCCTATTATTGTCCAATTCTTATGTCATCTAAATCTGAGGAAGGAAAAAGCAAATAAAAACAAACCACATAGGCATGTGCACACACACCCAGAGACGCACACATACATCTGACAAAAGAATCAAAACTATTTAAAAAGAGAGTGCCATGACAGTATTTCAAATTGGTCCTGGAGTTAACACACCAAAATGAGCAAGAAGGAAGGAAGTCCATAATTAGGGTGGGGATATTAAATAACTATTAAATTCCCTCAAATTGGAATTTTTTTTAGAAAAATAAGCAGTATTTTTCCCTCACTGGGAAGAAGCACAAATTTCTGAGGAAGATGGGCTGGTTTAGAATGAGCGGAAGGGTAACGTAGACCACAGTTCTTCAAGGTTCTAGGAAACAGTATGTGATTTAGCTAGTTATCTTGATTATACTGTGGGATTTGCTGAAGATTTTTATGATTTAGTCAAGATGGAGAAATGTTTTCCATTTGATATGTCTGAAAGATTAATTAAATTACTAAATTATTCTGCCTTTGGTGCATTAATTGAATCATTGTAAACCAGGAAGCGTCCTCTCTCAGGACTGTGATGTAGTTCTATTCATTTGGCTCTGTCTGATTAGGACCTAATTTCTCAGAGTGTGCCCTGTAATTCTGACATTGGCCCTGCTTGGTTTGTGAAATATTAATACCCAAAACATGAAGGAAGATCAAAATAGTTTAGCTGGAGAACAAATATATTGAATTATTCGAGTACTGAAGGATTATGACCACCTGGAAAATGCAATGAGACCAAAAAGATGAATGTTAATCAGAATAAGATCCTGCACTAAGTTTCAAAAATCAATCCAAGTACAATATGGGCGAGAGTTAAAGCTTAACAATAATTTGTTGAAAGAGACTTAATGATTTTGTTGGCCTTAGCTTCAATATCAGTCATAGTCTCATATGGCATCGAAACAAAATAAAACAGAGATGTTGTTGGGCATGTATCCTTTTAGGAAGGAAACAAAAAAGAATGCATTTTAGAAGGAACTTTTTTTTTTTTTTTAGAGGAACATCGTGGTCTCAGGGACTTTAACATTTGGTAGAGTATTCAGTGAAAAATGTCTGGATGGTGAAAGTGCTAGGAACTACAACGTTTGAGGGGCATCGAAGGTACCAGAAAAGGGAAAAGTTGAAGAATGCTTGAATGAACAAGAAAAAGGAAAAAGTGAACTTTCTTCAAATATTAAATGGGCTATAATGTAAAAGAGGGATTAGACTCATTGGTATCTCTCTGAAAGAACAAAAAAATAGTCTTCTAATTAATTGTATAAGCAGAGAAATGACTGCTTTGTGAGGTACGGTACTCCTTGTTCGAAAAGTGTTCAGAGCTAGGAGTTGATTTCCTGCACTAAAGAGGAATTGAAGAAGAAGATGTCTGATATAGTTTCTAATTTTGAGAATCTGTGATCCGAATCATTTCATGAAAAAAAGTGTTCCCCTTTCCAGGTCTTTCATTGTGTGTCTCTACTAACTCCTCTGGAACCCTCCAGGCTAGGAGTCAGCCAACTGTGGCCCATGTGCCATACCTCTTTCTGTTTGGCCAGCCAGCTGAGGATGGCTTTTACATTTCTGAGTGAGTTTTTTAGAAGTAATATTTTGTGGTAATATTTTGTGACATATGAAAATGACATGAACTTTCAATTTCCGTGTCTATTAATAAAGTTTTAGTGGGAGATGGCCACACCTATTTGTTGACATATGGCATAAGGCAGTTTTCATGCCCATACAGCTGTGAAGTAGTTAGGACAGAGACCATAGGGGCCACAAAGCCAAAACTATTCACTCTCTGGCCCTTGGTAGCAAGAGTTTGCTAGCCTCATCTCTAAATGGTACGAGAACTTCACTGTTTGCTCATTAAGTCGAGTGTCAGAAACAAGCTAGGTCACAGTTAAATATCATGCAAAGACCACAAACGGAATTGCGACCACCCGTAGTGTTGAAGTACTACAGACTTGGAAAAGTGGTTCAGATTTACAGCTGAGGAGCTCCTGATGGGACCATTTTGGCTGTTACTGTATTGAGAGATTTGACTTGCTGAGGAATGTTTCTTATTTAATGTCAGGAGAAAATTGGAGGTCTCGGCAGTCACTGACTTATACCTGCTTTGCCTAGTCTCATGGATTTTGCTGAGCTTATCTATTTGCTCAGATTCCGTTATTTTTATGGTTCCTCTTCAGATAGTCTGTGATTTCAGTAGACTTCCTGAAAATGCAGAAGTCAATGGAAAACAAGGTAAAGTGAGTGGAAATCACTTCTTGCAGCTATCCTTCTACCTCTTCATAGGTCTATAAACTCTGCAAGCAGCTTTTGCCTTACTGAATTCCGAACAGGTTGTCAACTTTTAGAAAAGATGAAGGTTTTCTTGATCAAATATGGTCTAAAGGGGATCGGAGAATAGCAAAATAAAAATCTGTGTGCTGCAATATGAAAGAACAGTTGAGGCTGTTAGAACATGATTGATAAGACATGCTAGAGTTAAAAGTTAGCGGTGAGATATTTTTATTTCCCTGAACACGTGGATATAAGAGAAGGGATTTTTTTTCAAATCATATGAGAAACCATAATCAGGTTCTAAGCATAAAATTAAGGGATTCTGGATTTACCATCGGAAATGACAGTCTCCACAATTCCACGATTGTGAAACTAAAATCCCTGCATTTTTTTTTCCCAGGGCAGGGTATCATTTCTGCTCCCTGGGAGCACTTGAAATTCCTGTAAAACCCATAGGATTCTTATTTTATTTCCATGAGGATGTTACTGAACAGCTATCTTGTGATGCCTGTCTCTATGGTAACAGATACGAGGCTTAAGGGTCTGAAGGAAATTCTTCCTATTGGTTTAGGGATATGGAGCGATGAGAGCGACTCACCGAGGAAGAGGATAAAGCTAAGGGAAGGCAAAAGAGACAACTGAGAAAAAACTGTCACAAGGGAGCTGTTTTGTGTGTGAAAACAATTTCATTTCCTCTGTATCTTAGAATGAAATAGAAACGAACATGTAAGTAAAGTTAAAAAGAGAGAGAGAGAGAGAGAGAAGATTCTTAAAAAGTATTGTTTCCAACCATCCAGTCAATTTTATGTAATTGTAGGTACACTGATCTTTTTCTTAGTTGACTTGCTTTTCGCTTTGCAGGAAAAGGTTGCTTCTTGCCTGACATTGATAAGAGGAGGACTTCTACCCCTGGCAAATTTAGTTCTGGTTATTGCTATCAAAGATTTTGATCTTTTTCTTGATTCCAAGGGTAAGAATATTGAGCTCTGGCTGGCATTCCTCATAATCACTGAGCTTCTCAGGGAATCAGGAAAGTACACAGTCCTTCCAAGATATTCTTTTTAGGTCTGTTTCTACTAAAGACCACTAGTAAGTAAAACAACCATACTGCTTATTTGAAAATTGTGCATTTTGTAGAGTGTGTTGGGTAAGATTTTGTGTTTTTCCATGTTTTGTTTTGTTTTTTATTAAAATAATAAAAGCAAAACACCCCAGAGATTCAAAAGTATTGATAACCATTTATTTCACTTTTTCCGTCTCTTTTAGTTTAGCAAATAAGAACTCACTGTGGTTTAGTTTTAGAAAGGAGATAAATGGGACTCTCCTTTCCCTTTGATTTAAAGTATATTTCAAGGTGTTATCAAGTAACCAAAAGTATTTAAAATATTTGTGTAATTTAGATGTCCTACGGGAAAATATAAGTCCCAGAGGGCAGAGATGGTTGACTGTGGAGCTCTTACATGTAGTCTCTGCATTAACACAGGTGTTGCTGTTTCATTTTCCCTGATATCTTCATATAGTAGAGGTTAGGGTCAAAGGAAAAAAAAAATAATAAGATAATAGCAAGTGAGCAAAGAATCACAACTTGAAGGAAAATTTATTTTTTTTTGAAGGAGAATTTAAATTTGGGGGAGTTGGAGATAAGTACACTTCAAATGACATTTTATAAATTAACACATATTTATTGTTTATTATTCCCAGGTCATAGTGCTTAAAAGCTTTAAAGATTAAGTCTTCTTATTTTTTTAACCTTAAGAAATGTGTAGATTCTCTGTGTAGATATAGCATCACAAGTTTAATGCACTCTGTAGATATTAATAAAAAATGTTTTCAGGACTTGTTCACACTGGCTTTATATGAAATAAAAAAAAAATAGAGTTAGCTGTAAGGTTGCGGTGCCTTCTTTGATAATTTTGGAAAATAAATTTTTTGAAAGGAAACCTTCATTGTAACTCTATACATTTTGAACCATAGCAGTAATTGCAAAAGAAATTGGGGTGTCTGAATAAACACATGGCGACTTGAGATACTACACATATGCACTGCTTTTGGCAATGTGACTTTAATTTGAAAGGTAAGACATTCCCAGTGTATGTCTAGCATGACTGGCCTCCTCAAAGCTAATTTTGTTGGGTTTTGGGCTTACAGAGTCCAAAGTGCACTGCAGGGAATATACAAATGGGTAAAAAGATTGTCTGGACAAAAGTACTGTAGAAAGTAAAGATGAAGAGATAATCTTCTGGACAAACGTTTACGCAGGAAGTGGGGGGATGGCTGAAGTGCAGTGTTGGATAGCGCACAAAGATGAATCACTATCCGTATACACTAGAAGGTAAATAAATGGTGCCTACCAAAGTTCCCAAATAATATTGTCATTGCGTGTCAATCTGGAGACAAATACAAATACCAAGGAAGAAAAAGTGGGGGGGGGTGCGGAAACCTCAGCAGCATCAATCTGCTCTGCTAATGGCATTGTCACAATTGATTGTAATGCTCCCAGGATAAAACATAAGGACCATCATATTCTCTTTTTTAAAATTGCAGTGTAGTTGATGAATATTAGTTTCAGGTGTACAGCATAGTGATTCAACAGTTCAATACATTACCAAATGCTCATGACAATTAGTGTAGTTACCATCTGAAGGACCATCGTATTCTGATTTTACTAGCACACGTCTCTGTCTTACATATTATGGGTGGAATTATGCATTACAGCACTAACTAAGCTGGATTATGGAAAATGACGCTAATGTTAACCTGAAATTTGATGGGTTTTAGGCAAGTTGTAGGACTTAATTTATGTTCTGTGACAAGTACGATAAAGAGGAGATTGAGTCAAAGGCTGCCTGTGATAGAAATGTTAATGCAGTGAGTAGGAATCTCAGGTTCATCTCCCTTTGCCTGCTGACCCATTCATGGGCTGGCTCTGGTGGCCCATTTCTCCGTTAGGTCATCCAGAACATGATTAGAGGCCACTAACTGAAGTGACACATTTCTGTTCCTTTCCATTCATCCAACAAATGTGTATTAATAAATTCTGTCAGGTTCTGTGCTAGGGCAAGATGACTAAGATATGGTCTCTAAGGAATTTAGATATGAATGTGCTTTACGTGGACGAGGACAGAAAAAACATCTATGGTGACAGCTAACTAGAAGGCAGCGGCAGCTGTGAATCCAGACAGAAAAGCCAGTGTGGGAATGAGCTCTAGAGGCTTCCAGGGTTCCTTATTTGAGTGATGGAGAAGAACTGGCAAGTCCATCAAAGACGAAAATGATAGCTGAAGGGAAAGAACACAAATTCAGTGAAAAATTATTAGTAATTCAAAGTAGACAGTGAAGTAGCATAAAGTTTCACTGGAAATAAGGAGGAGCATGCCTACCAGCCATTGCCTGTCTTCACTGAAATCAGATTTAAAAGGTAGAGTTTTACACTGTTGTCAAAGTCAGTGGCAGGTAATGATACTGCACCTTTTTCAACCTAGGTGAACTTGGCCATACAAACTTTCTCTCAGGAGGTTTATAAAAGAAAGCCAACGATTATTTCTCTTGGTAGGCTATGTACATCTATCCTTAGGAGCTCTTCCATTTGCTGTCTTTAGAGAAATAATCATATTGTTTTATCTCAGTTTATATGCATCTTTAATCAGAAGCTACCTGAAGGGGCGCCTGGGTGGCTCAGTCAGTTAAGCATCTGCCTTCGGCTCGGGTCATGATCCCAGGGTCCTGGGATCGAGCCCCACATCGGGCTCCCTGCTCAGCGGGAGGCCTGCTTCTCCCTCTCCCACTCCCCCTGCTTGTGTTCCCTCTCTTGATGTGTCTCTCTCTGTCAAATAAATAAATAAAATCTTAAAAAAAAAAGCTACCTGAAAATATTTCACCTATGTTTACATTCATCACAGATTATACAGGAGGGCTTTTTACACAGGATGTCATTTTATATAGGATAGGTCTAGTGTTACATAGACCTGTAACATGAGGAGATAGCATTAAATCACGAAGGTCTCATCCAACTTGGGCAGCATCCCATTTAACTGGCCTTCACCTTCACTCCTGATTCCTAGGAACTTAAAAAGACATGTTTGCATTAGAATTTGGAATAAAAGATAAGAAGGATATTTTCTGAATGATGGAATAGTCTAGAAAGTGTTTCCTCCATCCTTCTTCTTCCTCACTCTTTCCCGGTATACCTCTTCCCTCTTCATACAATAGAATTGTGTGTGTGCACGTGCACACACACATTCATGCATGTATGTGCATCTCTCTCTGTCTCTGACTCAAGTAATTTATATATAGGGTATGGCAAGGAATATAGGGTAAAGTCAAGGAAAATTTCCTCCCAACATTCTTTATTGGACCAATTTTCCTTTGTAGGTGAAAGCATTTCTGGGTGCCTTGGTTTATAAAGCTCTTTTATTGATATATAACACAAATAAAAGTGCACAAATCAGTAAGTGTCCAACTTAAAGAATTTTCACAGAGTGATAACATCCCAGTGATTATTCAAAGTGAGAAAATGATATTACCAGCATCCCCAAACCTCAGTCTCACCCTTTCTCAGTCAATATTCACCCAATGAAAAGTGTCATACTGACTTCTGACATACCATAGATAGGCCATTTCTAAAATTTATTTTATTGGGAATGTGTAGTATGTCCTCTGTTGTGTCAGACTTCTGTTTCTCATCATAATGTTTGTGAGATTTATCTATTATGTTGCTTGTAGTTGTGATTCAGTCATTTTCAGGGTTGAATAGTATGTCATCACATGAATGTACCATAATTTGCTTGCTCCATTTACTCTTGATGGATATGTGGATTGATTACACTCGGGGCCTCTAAAAACAATGCTACTCTGAACATTGTTGTATGTTTTACACATACACATGCACTTCTGTGAATATCAAGAAGCGAAATTGTTGGGTCACCAAATAGCCAAGTACCTGCCTTTAGTTGATAATGCTAAGTAGTTTTTTAATGTGGGTAAGCCAACTTATTAACCATCAGTTTATGAAAGTTTTGGATATTGTTGCCAGTAATTAGTATTACCACTGTCTAATTTTAGCTATCTGGTTGTTGTGCTGTAGTATGTCATTGTCGTTTGATTTTCCTTTTTTCTAATGACTAATGAGCTGGAGAACCCTTTGAAGTGTTTGATGGTCATGTGGATGTTATCTTTAGTATGCAGACTGTTGTAGACTCATCCTTAATTTTCTGTTGAGATGCCATGTGTTTTTTTTTATTGATGTGGAGTTCTTTATTTTTTCTGAATGTGAACATTGTGTTTATTGCATGCATCTAGATAGATGCATTTTACAGAAGCCTAGAATTTAAAGCCCATAGACTCTTAAAGAATACTTAGTCCAGTCTCTTAATTTGACTGAGGAAACTGGGGCCTATAGAGATGAAGTCACTTGCTTAAAACTTCTTGTAGTTAGGAGTAAGACCAGAAATAGAACCGAAGTCTCTGAACACTGAAGTATGACTTCTTCTATTAAACCATGTGGAGTCTTTAGTCCCTTCTAATATGGTGACAAACTCCTTGTTTGTCTAGAAAGGCCAAGAAATGCATGATACAGTTATTGTAATAGCAAGTGATGCATGATTCATCTCATTGATTCTCTGAACAGAAATATCCCCAAGTACCCAACTGTTGAATAGCATGGCCATGTAAAATTTAAACTTTGATTTCTTTTTGGTATCAGATTTTATTTGTCCTCTTTCATATCTTTATTATTGCATTCAGCTTGTCCTCATATTTATTCTTATAACTTTTATCTTCTCATTCAATATTTGGTTCAAATTCAAGAAAGTCCGGTTTTTCCATGGTGGATTAATAAGAACGTTATTTTTCGAATGCTTTTCTTTCAAATGAGAGTGAACTTAGGTTGCAAAACATCATTGCTAATACAATAATACCTAATGTTTATTGAAAAAATGTTTATTCTAGAGGCACTACTTGGTACTTTCCATGCATTATTTTAGATAGTATTTTGAACAACCCCAACATGTTTTGTTATTGCCATGTTACTGATCTAGAAAGTGAGCCTCAATGACTTTAAGCTACTTGTGAGACAGCTGGAAATTGAACCAAATTTATCAAATTTCAAACATCGCACTCTGTGCATGATTACACTCTACATGCTTGGAAGGAAACTGACATGACAATCGAGGTTTGGGGCACCACCTGCTTCTACTGCTTCTGCAGTAGGTCTCATGGATATTTCTCGTCTTCTAATCTCATTAAAATATTTCATGTTTGTGTTCTTTTTCAAAGTGGTAATCAGAGCTGTCGCTTTTTTGGTGTTGACTTTATTAATTTCGTTGAGTGAACTGAACTCTTGATAATGGAACAACCTAAATACTGACAGGTAGGTTCATATCCATAGACGACCTTTTAGCTGAATTTTCTTCCGTTAAGAGGCCGGACCTATTTTAAGAGTCTTCGATTTCAATTCTTTTGAGCAGTTTATTCTAGGATGTGATTATTTCTCACCTAGATTTTACTTCCAAGTATTTCTTGTTCCTGTTCATGGAAGAACTTTCTACAGAAGGCTGAGAATCAGTGTGCTTTTTCCTTGCTACACCTCCCTGGTTTCACGCAGAGCGGACACATACTGGTGTCTCCATCCAGAAATCTGAACCTACATGAGTTCCCTAGCATGTTCTTTTTGTCTTGAATGTGAGAAGCACATTTAAACAATAATTTTGTGATTATTTTACCGGGTCTGAACAAAGAGGGATGGCTTTACACCCAAGATCTCTAATTCATAGGCATTTGGTAGTAGTAATTGCTCAAGTGTAGAGAGCTTTACAATGAACAAAACACTTTGATGTTTATTGTATTCACATAACAACCATATGCAGTAACTTTAGTGAGAAGTATGATTTTCTCTTCATTCAGATCCAGGTCTCTTTGTGTTTTAGGTTTCTGTGAACTTCGCTTTCTGCTTTCCAGACCACCTGTAGTCGCTGCCTGAGTTCAGGTCCAGGTAGCTCACTTTGAATACCATGATAGCTTCCTAATGTACCTGCGGGTCTTGGGTCTCTCCCGTTTACACTTCACAGAGGCTGCTAGGCTCATATCTCTCAAAAGCCAAATTTAATATGTGACTCCCATGCTTAAATCCACAGGTGGCTCCCCTTTGCTTTTAGGATCTAATTCAAATAATTTGTGCGGAAGAAAAGGCCCCTTGCCACAGTTTTCCTGCCTTTTTGTCAGGTCTGATTTTTCAGCCACCATATGAATGCCTTATTCTGTTTGTTTGTTTGTTTGTTTTTTAAGATTTTATTTATTCATTTGAGAGAGAGAGCCAGAGCACAAGCAGGGGGAGAGGCAGAGGGAGAGGGAGAAGCAGGCTCCCCGCCCGACATGGGGCTCCATCCCAGGACCTGGAGATCATGACCTGAACCGAAGGCAGAGGCTTAACCATCTGAGCCACACAGGTGCCCTGCCTTACCCTAGTCTTATGAATAGTTGTCTGAATGGCATACACTTCCCTGCCTTGTGCCTTCGGGTATGTTGACCCCACGTCACACTCTAAAGCGATTCTTACTCCCACATGTTCACTTGTTGCACATCTTCTAATTCTCCTGAATAGAGTCGATGGTGCCTCTTCAGTTTTGGATGAATCATGTACCCCTGTGTATACTCATGTAACATCCTTCTCATATCTGTGTCAATGCTTAGCTATCTCTGCTATACTTTTCATGTTTATTTATATAGATTATTGGTGCCTGAAGACTGTGAGTTCTCCTTTCATGCTTTATCCTTTGCAAAGCACCTGGGGAAAGAGTGACTCAAATTTTACTTATAGGTGGTATGAATTACACAGCCAGAGGTAATAAGATTTCTTTCAATCCTATGAGAGCATTATTTTTATTTCACCCTCCTTCATTCCAGTGTCCTTAATAGATAAGTCAAACCAAGTTACAGTTTTGGTATATTCCGTGCTGGTGGAAGTTGGCATATTTAGTTTTGCTAGTATAATAGTTATCCTACGTATTGGGAACGTATAGAGCGCAGTACTTTAAAGCTTATTTCCTTTGTGATTTACACATTCACTCAAATTATCCACTAAGAAACCAATAAAAATAATTTAATGAAATGATCAAGTAGGGTCACAGAAGAGTAAAATGACAGTTAAGACTGAGGTAAACAAGTTCAGGCATATAGTAATGTAAAACACAGTGAAAATGTGGTCATTTGATTCCTTCTTCTTTTTTAAGATTTAATTTATTTATTTGAGAGAGAGAGTGAGTGAGAGAGAGAGAGAGAGCCCAAGCAGGGAGCAGCAGAGGGAGAGAGAGAAGCAGACCCCTCGGGGAGCCCAACATGGGGCTCGATCCTGGGACTCCAGGATCATGATGTGAGCCGAAGACAGAGACTTAACCAACTGAGCCACCCAGGTGCCTCTTGATTCCTTCTTCTGTCACTCACAGGAAATGATGGACTGTGCCAGTCCCCTAGCTGTGCTGTATATCATGGCTGTTGTAAAGTATTCCTGCAGTTAAAAGTATATCTCCAATTCCATTTCCCCACGGAATTTTCATCAGGAAATGAGAGTCCCACATTTGAAAGGATTTGAGTTTGGAAAGTAGGGGATATTCAATGCCAGTGGTAGCACAGCGGAACTAATGTGTGATTGGTTTATAGCCGAAACCTCAGGTCCACATCTGGACAGTCGGCCACGTCACAAGTTCCTGGCAGCTGCAAAGGGAGGAAGAATTCAGTGGATGTGTCCAGTGATGTGGGATGTTCACATCCCCCCCTTGCTCTAATACACAGCGTTGTGATATTAGGGAATTAATGAAGGGGTGGACAAATTTAGTTTTTTATGATCTGTAAAATCATCTCTATGGAGGGAAGAATTTTAAAGATGCATGAATGTGTCACACAGTGGTTCCAAAATTTATCCATTCTTTACAGTTCCCTGTGACAAAAAGCCACAAGCCAGGCTACGCATATTTATTTATTTAATTTGATGCTTTTCATAGAATTTCTATTCATTCTTTTTTTTAATTTAATTTTATTATGTTAGTCACCATACATTACATCATTAGTTTTTGATGTCGTGTTCCATGATTCATTTTTTATGGATATTTATATACAGTCCTTTTCACATGTAGTGGAATTTAGTGCACTGTGTTTAAGAAATACATTGACAGAATTCATTTGTGCACATTACAGTATTTATTAGGGAATGAAACAGTCATTTGTAGAGTTATAGTAACCAAATCATTTGTAGAGTTATAGTAACCAAATGTATAGATACATTTTATTGTCTTGTTCAGGAAAATCACATATTGTGACTACATTTACAAAACAAATGTGATGACACTTGTTGTGTAGTCTATGAATAAACGTTGACCTTGGATACAACAGTGGGTTGGATGAAAGGTAAGGGAATGTGTAGCCATAATCTCTAGCAGGAATGCATTCAAAACCTCTGATTGCATATTAAAGGAATGATTGCTTGTTTTCCATTTTTGAAAAAATAATGCCTCTGGATAATCATTTGTGTCCAGATGAATCAAAGGAAAATCTTTACAACCTTTAATGTAGCAGAGCTAGGGAATAAATGCTGGTCTAAAATACGTGGGAAAAGCGAGAGGATTGGTCATGGTAGAGACCAATGACCTCCATCACTATGTCAGTCAGTGTGCTGGTGTCAGCCAATATGGGACACATCAGCAGTGGATCCAGGTGGAAACCTTTTCCAACCAGATGGATTTGCTGGTATTTTTAATTGAAGGAGTAGCCCATTTTTATCAGAAACATTTCAAATGTAAAATGGGACCTTCTCTGAAGGTTGAGAAAAGTTTGTACGCATTAAGGCTCATTCTACTACAAATACAATATAATTAATAATAAATTAGCCAACATTCTAATAATGATTAAGTCTATAATTTTTTTATTATTATGTTATGTTAATCACCATACATCACATCATTAGTTTTTGATGTAGTGTTCCATGATTCATTGTTTACGTATAACACGCAGTGCTCCATGCAGAATGTGCCCTCTTTAATACCCATCACCAGGCTAACACATCCTCCCACCCTCCTCCCCTCTAGAACCCTCAGTTTGTTTTGATTTCAAGTACGGTATCATGTCAACCAAACTGTTTGAAAGTTTATTTCATTCTTTTGAAAGGAATTAAAGTGACATACTTCTAACAATGCATGCACAATTACTAGACCCTTGTAACAGGGGGTCTTGATGCCTTCCCCTCTATTCTGGGAAACCACCATTCCCATATATGCCTCCAACTTCATACTACACCTTGGTTCTTTGTCTCATGGTTTCCATCTGCTTTGGGACTGTCTGAGATTGTCCTGGAGGTAAGATCACTTGGAATTGCCCATGACATGGAATAGGTGAGAAGCAATAGCAAATACACCATTTTTCTTGTCTCTCACGTGAGACAATTCTGTCTCCTAGAGGTCCCAAGTGGTAGTAAGCCTCATCAAGGCCAATGAGCTCATCAGCTTACACTGTGCTGGCTTCATTTTCTTGTCATCTACTTCTTTACTGCACTTCCTGGGATCACCTCTGAAATACATTATTTGCATTCAAATCCTCTTCCCAGGGTCTACTTTTGGAAAAATCCAGCCCAAGAAAACCTATTATCAGTAGTTTCACCTCTGATTTAATTTTTCATCCATTATTTGGGAAAATAATAAGGGCAATTATCAAAAGATGCATAAATTTGGGAATTAAGGAACCTTAGAAGTAACACAGCAGTTTTGCCATTTGTCATCTGGCAGTAGTCATTACTGTTCTGGGCCTTGTCTTTTCATCTGAAAAAGGAAGGCATCTGGTCACATATGGTAAAAGACAAAAAATTAATGGAAAGGAGAAAACACTACCATCACACCATGTACGGTTGCTTAATAGTAGTTTCCAGAAGTGCTGTGACAAAATTTTGCACTGTGTTTGTCTAAAACTAGTGGGAAAAGATGTCATTGTTTAATGCCATGTATGCTAGCATATATGCAATGGGAATGAAAGTGGATATTCCATATTTTTGCCATCTCTATAATAGATTAGATCAGATTTCATATTTTTTAATATTCAGAAAACATTCTCTAAAAGAAATTTTATGTGGAAGTCCCCCAACAACAATAACAACAACAACAAAAAAAACGAGTTGAAAATGTAGGCGTTCTAGATGAAAAGTGAGAAGGGAAATTAACTCCCACCGGCTTCCACTTCTGCCCTACAGGCAGCGCAATCATACCCTTAGACCTTGAAGAAAGCTACTGTATTAGATAATTATCAGTGACTGCTTCCAACCCTATCAATCTAGAAATTGCTTTACTTACCTACTTAACTACAACCTGGAAACAGCTAACTTTAAACTGGTAAAGCCTGAATATACCAAGTGAGACTGAGTATAGGAATGTATCCAGCAGCACAAATAATGCTGCATAAAGCTGGCAAAGATAGGATGTCTGAGACCACTGGGGGTGGGGGTGGGGCGGAGAACTACGTGGGATAATGCTAAAGGCTAAATTTTCTAAGGGGTCCACATTTCCATTGAAAGATTTCTTTAAATTCAACTATCATAGTACCTGTCTTATGCTGAGCATTGAAAGCTTTTGGAAAGATTAATCAGAGATGATTTCTGCCCTTGAAGCTGACAATGATTAGAAGAGAAATGTCACACTCAGAGTATATGACTGCCGTGATATATCACCACTCCCCCTTCCCCTTCGAATCCTCTCTCTCCTGCTCTTGTGGCCCTGGTCCCTGACATCATGGTAAAACAAAACATCAGTGTGGAAAAAGATGCAGAATTTCGAAAGGAAATAATGTAGTGGAATCGTTGGTACATCGTGTCCGTCATGCCCTAACAATCAGGCCCCATCCTTCTTTGTTCAAGCCGAACTTAGGGGAAAGCTTTCACTGAGGTTTTATAAGCACCGAGAAATACAGGTCCTATGACTCCCCTGTGTGGCTATTTTCCTGTGTTTTTACAGTATCATGAGAACTGCAAGAGAGGCTCCTGGTCCTGCCATGTATAGCACTGGATGGTTTTTAATTCCATTCAGTCTTTGAACTCTTTCTCACCCATTCACCAAAAATTATAATTGACTGTGTTTGCACATGGAAAATGGTGAAATACACATTTTCTTACTTTTCTATTCTAGATTATTGTTCACGGAGGGCCTATAAGTGACCCCCAGCAATTCTCTGCCCTCACCTTGATGAGAGTATTATGATGTAATTAGCTGGGGAGATTGAAAGGACGAAAGAAACCATTATGAACACACTACCCGTTTAAGTCAGCTTGTTAGATTTTAATAGAGGGAAAAGGTTGAAGGTTTTCTTATCTGAGTGCAGGTCCCATTTTCTTATAATACTTGTCTTCCATATGATTCACATCTGTTCTCTCTGTGATGTTAGCAAAGATGATGAAGGTGATAATGATGATGATTCCTCATAATGGATAACTATAATAGCAGGTAGAATGTGGTAAATACTAAAAAAAGAATGATAGATAAATCTCAGGGATGTTCAGAGCAAGGGGAGGATGACTCTGAATTTTTCTTTCCTGTCTCTCTAGGCATTTTTAGACACATCCACTGTGTGTGTCTGTGTGTGGGTGTAGGAAGGAGGTTCAACTCAACTTATGCAATTTTGTCCCGTATTCCTACATACATTACGCTTATGACTATCTATTCATTATCATTTCCCTTCCTTTTTCTGATTATGGATGCGTTGATATTCTTTTTGATAGTGCTCACTGCGAATTAACTACCACTGTATAACATATGGTAAGTCAAACTAGGATAATGTATTGGGAGTGTTCTGTGGATAACAGAGTGTTGAGGAGAGAATCATTAGATTTGCGAAGAGAGTAAGGCCAATTCTCTAATTCTTGAGAGAATATGATTAAGACTGGGAAGTACATGTGTAAATATCTACTCTTTAAGCTCCTAAAATTCTTTTTAAAAACTTTAAACTTTAAATCAGCTAATCAAATGTATATACCAACATAAAGCAATTGTTCAGTAGAATAATTGTGTCCAGAGAACCTCACGCCTCTGGACACATGTTTCCTTAATTCATCTAATCACACGGACACTAATTATTTCATTCACACCTCTCTCTCTCTCTCTCTCATTCTCTCTCTCTCTCTCTCTCTATATATATATACACATATATATATGTATATATATGTGTATATATATAAAAGCTATCTAAGATAAATATATAAGTTGAACCATATGAAATGGCTATTTGATCATTCTCGACCTGAAAATTACAATTTCTTTTTTTCTCCATTATTAATCTGTTTTTTTTTTAATTTTAATTATGGGGTGCCTGGGTGGCTCAGTCAATTAAGTGTCCAACTCTTGATTTTGGCTCAGGTCATGATCTTATGGGTCGTGAGATCAAGCCCCACATCAGGCTGCATGCTCAGTGAGGAGTCTGCTTGAGATTCCCTCTCTCCTTCTCCCCCACCCCACTCACTCACTCTTTCTCAAATAAGTAAATCAATCTTTAAAAAATTAAAAAAATAAAATTTTAATTACAGTGTAGTTAACTTACAGTGTTTTATTCATTTCAGGTGTACAATATACTGATAAACATTCCATGTATTACTCAGTGTCCATCAAGATTAGTGTACTCTTAATCCCCATCACCTCATTAACCCATCTCCCGCCCACCTCCCCTCTGGTAACCAGCCATTTGTTCTCTATAGTTAGGAGTTTGTTTTTTGGTTTATTTGTTTTCTTAAATTCCACATAAGAGTGAAATCATATGGTATTTGTCTTCCTCTGGCGTATCTCACTCAGCATTATACTCTCTAGCTCCATGCATGTTGTTGCAAATGGAAAGATTTCATTCTTTTTTATGGTATAATATTCCATTGAATGTAAATACCACATTTTCTTGGGTTTTTTCGACTACTGAAGTTTTAATTCTAGTTTCAGTATAGTCAACGTACAGTGTTATATTAGTTTCAGGTGTATAATATGGTGATTCAAAAATTCTATATATTACTCAGTGCTCATCACAATAAGTGTACTCTTAATCCCCATCACCTGTTTCATCCACCCACCCCCCATCCACTTCCCCTCTGGTTACCATCAGTTTGTTCTCTATAGTTAAGAGTCTGTTCCTTGGTTTGCCTCTTGCTCTCTTTTTTCCCCCTTGTTCATTTGCTTTGTTTCTTAAATTCTACATATGAGTGAAATCATTCAGCATTTGTCTTTCTTTCACTGATTTACTTCACTTGGCATAATACTCTGTAGCTCCATCCATGTCATTGCAAATGGCAAGATTTCTTTTTTATGGCTGAATACTATTCCATTGTGTACATATACCACCTCTTCTTTATCCATTCATCTATCAGTGGACACTTGGGTTGCTTCCATAATTTGGCTATTGTAAATAATGCTGCAATAAGCCTAAGGATCCATATATCCTTTTAAATTAGTGTTTTTGTATTCTTTGGATAAATACCCAGTAGTGCAATTACCCAATCGTAATGTAGTCATACTTTAAATTTTTTGAGGAACCTTCATACTGTTTTCCACATTGGCTGCCCATTTGCATTCCCATCAGCAGTGTACAGATGTTCCTTTCTCTCTATATCCTCACCAATACTTGTTGTTTCTTGTGTTGTTGATATTAACCATCCTGATAGGTGTGAGATGATATCTCATTGTAGTTTTGATTTGCATTTCCCTGATGATCAGTGATGTTGAGCATCTTTTCATGTGTCTGTTTGCCATCTGGATGTCTTCTTGGGAGAAATGTCTGTTCATGTCTACTGCCCATTTTTAAGTGGATTATTTGTGGGTTTTGGTGTGGAGTTGTATAAATTATTTACATATTTTGGATACTAACCCTTTATTGGATATGTCATGTGTAAATATCTTCTCTCATTCCGTAGGTTGTCTTTTAGTTTTGTTGATTGTTTCCTTCGCTGGGCAGAAGCTTTTTATTTTGATGTAGTCCCAATAGTTTATTTTGCTTTTGTTTCCTTTGCCTCAGGAGACATATCTAGAAAAAAAGTTGCTATGACCACCATGAGAGAAATTACTGCCTGTGCTCTCTTCTAGGATTCTTATGGTTTCAGGTCTCACAATTACATCTTTAATCCATTTTGAGTTTATTTTCATGTACAGTGTAAGAAAGTGGTCTAGTTTCATTCTTTTGCATGTAGCTGTCCAGTTTTCCCAACACCATTTGTTGAAGAGACTTTTTTCCCATTGGATATTCTTCCTCCTTTGTTGAAGATTAATTGACCATATAATTGTGGGTTTATTTCTGGGTGTTCTAGAAAATGGTAATTTCTTACGCTTCTAACTAATAGCTGTACTCTTAGTGTGCTGATTAAGTGGGAGGTCAAAAGGGCCTGTACTGGCACAATATCACTCCACTTAATCAACACAGCAAGGCCAAGATACATAAAACATAGTGAAATTTAAGGAAAATAGACAGATGATTTTGTAATATAAAATCTATATGCTCCCCTACTGAAATCAGAAAAGTGAAAAAGTTCTCTTCTGTGGCACTCTTATTAATCCCACGTGATTTTTATACTGTTAGTAATGGACTGGACTGCAAAGAAATAGACAACTGGGGAGTTAACCATGGGTATAAATTTTTCTATATTTAATCAAAGTTACCTAACTCTAAATCAAATAAATTTGGCTGAAACCAGGCAGACTGCTTTCCTACTGAGACATCGGGCTCTATTAAGTGCTATGTCTGCCTAGACAACATTATGATTAATTTTGCAAATGCCATTTAGTATGCATTTAAACTAACAGAGTAATGGAAGAAGGATTGATATGAAACATAACTCTTAATTTCAGGAGTAAAAAACTTTCTCTTTCAATCATCTCTTTGGTATAGTTAAATAGCACATATTTTATTAAATTGTAGATGTAAATTGTGAGAGTGTATGGGAATCTGAATAAATATTGCTGGAAATATCACTGTCTGGGGAAGTTGTTACTTTTAAACACTGCTGTTTTCTAAAATGTAAGAGTGGAAACAAAATAAAGATAAAATTCTTAACTTACAGAAAAACATGACAGTGTTTGCAGCATGAGAGGATTTTATATGTGGTAATAAACACTTAATGATTAAAATCTAAAGAATTCTTATGGCCAGTCTTCTTTTAGAACATGGGTTCTGATAAAAGAGCAATATTACCACTTTAAGAGCAATTAGAGCTCTTAATGTTTTCAAATCAGTATGAAGGTTTATTTTTGATTGTGAGGTTTAACGCCACTTAAAGGAAGAAAAAAACAATCTAAAAAATGTATGTATTACTTATTTTCTTCCATTATTGCTAAAAGGAGCGTGAAATTTTAACTTTTAGGTAATCTTAAAAAAATTTTAAGAGTTAGAATTACAATTTTATTTACATCTATTCCAAAGAAAATTAAGTATTTAGGTAGAAATCTAATAAAATATGTATAGGATCTATATCTTGAAAAATCACAAAATGTTGACAGAAGAAATCAAGACCTGAATAGTTTCAGAGACATAACACTTTCATGGATTAGGAGACACAACATAGTAAAGATGTATCAATTCTTTCCAAATTGATCTATAGATTGAGTACTTTAAAAAGAAAAAAGTGGGAGGAATCCCTCTACTCAATATTAAGACATACTATATAGGTACAGTAATCACAACAGTGTGATATTGTTGGTGTGATAAATACAGATTGATGGAATGGAATAGAAAGTCCAGAAATAGACCTAAATATGCCTAACTGATTTTTGACATTGATATAAAAGGAATTTGATGGAGGAAAGATGTCATTTTCATCTGTTAAGAGGGTAAAAAATAAAGCTACAGAATGTGAAAACACATATACAAACCATATATCTGCAAAAATATTTTTACCTACACTATAAAAAGACCTCTCACAACATTATAACACACACACACACCAAAAAAAGTCCAATTAGAAAATGGGCAAAACACATGAATAGACATACACAGATGGCAAATGAGCACATGGCAAATGATTCAACATCACTGCCATTAAAGACATACAATTTTAAAAATAAAAACAATGAGGTATCACCACACACTTACCAGAATGTCTAAAATTAAAGATAGTGATGGCAGCAATGCTAACAAGAATGCAGAAGAACTAGATCACTCATGCATAGCTGGTAGGAATACTCAATGGTTACAGCCACTCTGGGAAAGAGTATAATCGCATTGTGAAACAAAATGTGAGCTTAACATATGACCCAGAAATTAAACTCTTGAGCATTCATCCCAGAGAAATGAAAATGTGTGTTCACGTGAAAACCTGTACATTAATGTCCATAGCGACTTTATGTACAGTAGCCAAAACCTGGCAGCAAACGAAATTTTGTTCAATGAGTGAATCATGCAACAAGCTGGTACATCTGTACTGTGGAATCCTGTTCAGCATAAAAAGAAGTCTTACCATATGTAATAACTTGGATGGATCTCAAGGGAATTAGTTGAAGATAAAAAGTTAATCTCAAAAGGTCACATACCATATTATTGCATTTATAGGGCGGTCTTAAAATGACAAAATGGTGGTTCTAGAGATCACAGTTGTTGCTACTGGGGGTTATGGAGGGTGGGTGAGAGGGGGACTGTGTCTCTAAAAGGACAGGAGGTGGGTCCCATGATAGAAATATTCTGTACCGGGATGCCTGGGTGGCTCAGTCGTTAAGTGTCTGCCTTCAGCTCAGGTCATGATCTCAGGTGGTCCTGGGATCGAGCCCCGTATCAGGCTCCCTGCTCAGCAGGGTGTCTGCTTCTCCCTCTACCTCTCCCCCTGCTTGTGCTCTCTCTCTCAAATAAATAAATAAAATCTTTTTTTTTTTTTAAAGAAATATTCTCTACCTTAACTGTGGTGGTAGCCATACAGATCTATACATGTGATAAAACTGCACAGAACTAAATACACTAACACAAAAACACACAGAAGAGTTCAGATAAATGAATGAATGAGTAAGGCTAGTGGATTCTATCACTGTTAACTTCTTTATTGTGATATTGCACTACAGATGTTATTGTGGGGGACCCTGGGTGAAGGGTATATTGTTATCTCTCAGTTATTTCTTAGGGCTTCATGTGGATCTACAGTTATCTCACAAAGTTGGAACAGAGATTAAATTAGGGAGAGGGAGAGAAGAATGTGGAAAGGGCGAGAATGAGAGAGAGTTTAGATATACAGTGTTCAGTTGCAGTACTAGTTGCAATAGTATGACTGTTATTGGGCCTCTAAGGTAATTTTATCCTTCAAGTGATTCCCCTATTGAATGTGTCCAGCTTCAAAGCAGAAATTAAAGACTCTAGTTATCCAGACATATGAAGGCCATGCTATTTGTTGAAATTACTGTTATAATCAGTGGACAATGGAGACATGAAGTCAACAGCAAGTCATATTAACTGGAATGAAAAAGCACCATGACTCTGTTTTATTCATTGGAATGAAAGGATTGGTATTTTTGTCTTAGATATAATTGTAAGATGCTGTTATTTTTTTCCTCATGGCTAATATTTATGTAAGAGTGAATTGCCAAAACCTCGGGCACCTGTAAGAAATCTTCTGAAAAAGCATCACTACAGCACCATGACAGGGTTTCTAAATGTGAGAAATGCTTTACTTTTTTGAGAATGCGAAGGATGTCAGAGGACATATAAATGAGACAAACCATGAATGGAAACTGGATTGCAAGTCAGGATAGAATTCATTTGAATTTTTAAAATATTTTGAGGTTTCCATCGACCCTTATAAGACTTTCATGGATTTACTTCTGTGAAAGCAGCCCAATGTTTCCGTAGCCCAATGTTCAGTGTTTTTTTTTTCTCTTTTGCACAAGGTTGTGTAGGTGTGTGTTTGTGCACGTGTGTGTAAGTGTGTACATGTGGACATGTGTGTGTGGCTTTGATTTTTGTAGTGACTTAAATATTTGATTAGATGGCTATCTTTGTGTGAGCCCCTTCCACCAAGTAAAAAAGAATGTCGTTGTCAAAGCTCAGAGAGAAAGCTTAAAATGTCACATGTTTATCGATTGTTATATCACCCTGCTTTATACACTCCTGACTTCTTTTTTTTTTTAAATTCTTTTTTTTTTTTTTTAAAGATTTTGTTTATTTATTTGACAGAGAGAGACACAGCGAGAGAGGGAACACAAGCCAGGAGAGTGGGAGAGGGAGAAGCAGGCTTCCTGCTGGGCAGGGAGCCCGATGTGGGGCTCGATCCCAGGACCCTGGGATCATGACCTGAGCCAAAGGCAGACGCTTAACCGACTGAGCCACCCAGGCGCCCCTATACACTCCTGACTTCTTGAAGTTACCCGAGATTAGATACAGTCAGTTGAATGCAGCGTAAGGAAACTGTGTTATTGTGTCGATTGACACCTTGTTGGTTTCTTTGTCCCCAATAATCATTATAGAGAAAGAGTGTGTGTGCACGTTTTCTTATCACCCCAGTTTTCCCCAGCCCCTATAGTTCACACACAATATATTTTCCTGGACCCTTTTCACTTGTCAGTGACATTTACATCAGTAGTGGGTATTGTTTCATGTCATCTTTTTCTCCCTACTTTCCTTGCCATCTGTTTGCGAATATTCTGGCCTAGTGGTTGCTGTTTGTCTTGAAACTACTGGAAAGTTTCAAACAGTGATAACTTCAAGCATGAAGTCACAACTGTGACAAAATTGATACACAACAGGGCAAAATTGATAAGTCATCTCATCCTTCAGCATTAAGCCTTGCCTCTGAAATCAGGTACAGTTTAATAAACCAGATACAATATTTTCTCTTTCCAGAAGGCTAAAAAATAATAGTCAGGTTTGATCTGATTTCTAGAAATGCAGAAAGTTCCTCTTGGAGACACACTCATCTCTTTTCTCGGCATTTCATCTTTTTTAGTTACAATTTACATTAATACTTTTCATGCCTTTGAAGATACCAATATGGGGGGATTTGTTTTTTTGAGTAGCTGTTTTGCAGTCACTGGTGGTTAATAGAGCTTTTCATTCCCTTCTTACCTGTTCTCATAGATGAAAGCTGAGTATATTTTTTCATTGTCTATTGCTAGGCAAAGGTTAATTGCATAGTCATTTATTGATAACTAATGTAAAAATAATATGACCTTGTTTTTTTCTTGTAAATTTGCTTTTTATTTTCATTCTATGTAGAGGAAAGGGTAGTTTGTAAAAGTTAGCATATTATAAAACAGTTGGTAAATATTTCTGGAGAAAACCTAATCTTGACTCAATAAAGGATCATACTTGTCCAAACTCTTGTGATAATATTTCTAAAAACTAGTCTTCCACTCAAGGAAAATGAGGATGTTTGTACAGAATAGTCATGTGTCTATGTAGTGTGGTAGGCATAATAATGGCCACCCAAAGAGGTCCATGTCCTAATCCCAGGAACCTGTGAATATTTTATCTTAGGTGGCTGTGTTTGAGGGTCCTTAAGACCACCGTCAGGTTCTGTGATTCACTAGAAGGACTCACAGAATTCAGAAGAACAGATATACTCATGGCTACAGTTTTTTAAGGCAAAAGGATAAACACTAAAATCAACAAATGCAAAAGGTGCATAAGGCAGAGTCCGGGAGAGGCCAGGTGCCAGCTTCCAGTTATCCTCTCCCACTGGAGTCATGGGGACAACGCTTAATTCTCCCGGTGGTGATATGTGGTGGCTCACAGAAAGTATTGCTGACAAGACTTTACCCATGTCTTGGCTTTCCAAGATGGTATTGGGGATGGTAATGTGGGCGTGGAATACTCATGGGGCTAACTTGAGTTCCTAAGTGTCTAGTCTCCCCAGAAATCATACTAGCGTGTGACCTAAGGGCCACACTATAAATCACATTGTTAGTATAAATTGTACCGTGGCCTAAGGCCTGAGGTAAACAAGGGCATTTTTATTTTTTATTTTTTATTTTTTTTAAGATTTTATTTATTTATTTATTTGAGAGAGAGAGAGAGAGAGAGAAACAGCATGAGAAGGGATAGGGTCAGAGGGAGAAGCAGGCTCCCTGCCGAGCTGGGAGCCCGATGTGGGACTCGATCCCAGGACTCCGGGATCATGACCTGAGCCGAAGGCAGTCGCTTAACCAACTGAGCCACCCAGGCGCCCAACAAGGGCATTTTTAATCAGACAGGGTATCACCAGGGCTTACGAGTTATCTCCCAGAAACCAGTTAGGAGTTAGAACTTTCTTTGGAATGTGTAGAGTTTGAACAACCCAGGCCTACTGAGTTAATTTTTTACTGCCTAGTGGCAAAGGGGACTTTGTAGGTGTGATTAAGTTAAAGATCTTGAAATGGAGAGATTATCCTGCATTTTCCGGATGGGCCCAGTAAGATCACCAAGATTCTTAAAAGAGTCAGAGAAGGAGATGGGAGAATGAAGAGCGGAGCATCAGAGTGATGTGACATGTAGATTGGAAGATGCTATGCTGATGGCCTTGAAGATGAGGAAAAGAGCCATAAACAAATGGAATGGATGCAGGCAGCTTCTAGAAGGTGAAAAAGGCAAGGAAAAGAATTTCCTTCTATAGCCTCCAAAATGAACACAGCCTTAGTGACACTTTTTAGCCCAGTGTCAGATTTCTGACCTCTAGAACTATAGGAAAGCCACTAAGTTCGTAATAGTCTGTAATATAAACAATAGGAAGACAATATGGTAGAATATAAATATGTACATGAAAATATATACATTTGTGTTTGACATGTGTGTTTACATACAAATGTATATCTTTGGGTAATTTAAAATGAACTTTATTAATGCTCATCTTACTACTTGCACATCTTACCCTCAAGTCAACAAACACACATTGAGACACATTTACTTGCACACTTGCTTGCACACACATATAAAACACACCACATTCAGATCTATCTTCTTCCCATGACAGCTAACAAATTTGTGAATAGAATACATTGGGTTTGACTTGGGATTATGAAATTCGTGGTAAACATCATCAAGGCAGATGGATATCTAGGTTTTTCATTTCATTGATGAACAGGTTTTAGTATACAAGGTGACAGTTGCTATTAAAATTTGGATTTTATACCTACTTCAAAGTAAATTGCACCTACAGTCCATTTGCAAGCTCCACATTTTAGAAATTCAGCTTTGTATTTGCTGCATTTATTACATTCTTTTGCATTTTTCTTACATCTGCTTTGCTTAACAAGAAGACACTGAAGTTTTAAGTAGTTCTGTATGTGATGGAATTAATAATACAGTTCTTCAGTTGGTAACAGGAAAGCTCTTGAAATTATCTTGTGCATTTTTCTTATTCTAGTTACTTGGTAGATTGAACAGTTTTTAAATCTTTTGCTTAAAATTTCAGTACAGCTTAACTAACAGTATTTCTTAACCATGGTGCTTGATAAAGCCTGGATATTAAAAGCTTGGTATACAATTTGGCCCAGCAGTTAATCTATTCAGATCATGCGAAAGGGTAATTAGAGAAAGTCAACAACATACGTAGGTCTATAATTTAGTTTTCTGCACAAATGACATAACTAAAAGGGATGAAGAGAGCATTAACCATTTGCAACAAAAAACAGTATAGTGTTTTACAAAAAGGGTCTAGTCAAGAAGTACACTGAATGCTTATACAGACGGTTTCATTATTCATGGGCTCCACATTTGTGAATTTTGTGACTTGCTAAAATTTATTTATAAACCCAGGATCCCTCATGTCACTTATGCCGTCATTCAGATATGAACCTAGTATCCAAAAATTTGAGTCACCTGACACGCACACTCCCAGATGAGGTCAGAGGGATGCTCTGCCTTCTCATTTCAGCTCTCGTGTGTGTCCTTTTCACGGTCTATTTAGTGCCATATTTGCCACATTTTTGTGCTTTTTGTTGTTGATTTTGCTGTGTAAAATGGCCGCCAAGCGCGGTGGTGAAGTGCTGTCTCGTGTTCCTAAGTGCGAGAAGGCTGTGATGTGGCTTACAAAGAAAATATATGTGTGAGATGAGCTTTGTTCAGGCATGAGGTTATGCTGTTGGCTGTGTGTTTGGTGTTAATGAATCAACTATTTATTAAATAAGGTGTCTGTAAACAGAAGCACACATAAAATAAGATTATGTATTGATCGATTTGTAAAAAATGTGAGCAGAGGCTCACAGGAACCTAATGCTGTATTTCCCCTAGGGTAGGTACTGAGGCCAGTATTCACTGAATCGATGTTTGCAATTCCTTTATAGAACATAACTACTGCGAATAACAAGAATGACTGTATTTGGTTGTCATCCTTCCTCCTGAGCCACATGCACAATGTAGGGTCTACACTTGAAACAGTACTGAAAATCCACAGTGGCTTTCAAATTTCCCAGGTTCGTCATTTAGCTGTATTTAGACTTGTAAGAAATCAGTGAAGTCACATGCTAGTTAAGTCCCCAACTATATGTTATTTATTCTTTTATTTTTTATTCCATTATATAAATATTGTACCACATGAATCAGGAATGTCATGATGCTGAAATGACACATTTCTGTTTCTGAAATGAATGTCATACAGGTTCTGTGACGAATGAATCCTTTTTTTGATAGAAAAACTTGTTCTCCTTCTTCTCATTTTCTCATCATCTTATTTCTCATCTTAAATGGTCTTCCTCCTTAACGTTTTTCTCCACTTTTCCTGTTGAGTAGTTATCTTAGCCATCTGTTTTGCATCTCATTTTTATTATCTTCATTCTCTTTTTATTATGCTAGCCACAAAAATGATAGAATCCCTAACCTCCGACTCCCTGCAGCATTTGACACATGGCAAATGTCTCTCGTTCTGTATTTATCTTTTTATATCTGTGTCTTTTTTATATGTCTGTGTCTAAACAGAGCCCTGTGTATTGGAGTGAGTGCCCAGTAACTAGTGGCATTGGTAAATTGCAGAAACTTCTATCTCTTCACAAAAAAATGCTTTGAAGAAATTCCCTCTACCATTCAGAAAACCATGAGCACACACACACACACACACACAACAGATAAAAAATTCTGACTCAGACATTCATATGTCATTTAAACACAGTATTTAGTTTAATAGACATGCCATCATTCCATTTGCTAGTTCAGTATAAGTTTTATACAATTAAAATATATTACTTCCAAAGCTTTCTCAAATTGACCAACATCTCATTTTATATCACCCTACTAGATTACCTTGACTGCAACCCTCCCAGGAATAACCATGGGGAAACAAAAAGCAAGCAAGCTTGCTCATGCATGCGCACTTGCTCATGCTCTCTCTCTCCCCCTCTATGTGTGTGTGTGTGTGTGTCTCTAGTATGTATATGTATGTATGTGTGTATGTGTATATATATATATATATGAAGGTATGTGTTTATATGTGTATATATGCACATAAAATATTAAGTGTATGTATATCTGCGTGTTAGATATGTATGTATATAAAAATTTATATATGTATATTTAAAAAATTATAAAGGTTTATATTGGTGGAGTACAAAGTCTTTGTGACCTTTGCATCATTTTGAGCAGCAAAGTTCCCTTCATTTGCCTGTCACTCTTCAAAATCATTTCTACTTTATTTTTTCAGTATAGGAAACAGCATGGAAGTCCGTCTCCTTGCCCTTAGTCTCTCCAAACCCCATGCGAGATATTGTCAGTATTACAGCAGTAAATATATTAGAACATTTTAGAACATCTCGAGGTCTTTGAATTAAAATATGAACTACATTAAAACAATAAACCTAGACTTACGATCTTTATTTTGGACTTGACTTTATGTGGTTTAGCAATTTGGAGACAGAGAATGGAATAATCCATTTTTACAGAATTAGAGCATACTTAGGATGCAAAACTTACATGGATAATTTCTTAATTCACTGTGTCTGCTAAGAGAAAAATCAGGAAATGACTTAATTAAAATGAATAATTTAGGTGATATTCTCTGTATTGTAATCCATTTTTAAAGTAGTGAGCTTCTCTGGGAAGGAGGAAAATATTTAATCACTGATTCAATGTTATTATAGACCTTATGTGTTCTTGCAGAACATAATAATGGTTGGTAATTTGACTCAGATTATCTCCAATCTACTGGACAATTGTGGTTATGGCAGGTCACATTTTTTTAATTTAATACATTGATATAAAATATTCAGTCTTTTGTAACAAGCAATTAAGGCTTTTGTATTTATGAAGTCACTTCAACAAAAATATTATAAAACCATTAGGCAGCTAAAATAGGCTCCATGCATTTTTAAATACAGTTTACACAGAGTAAATTATTTTTCTTTTCAAAATATCTTTTTAATAATATTGTTTTAAAGAAACATCCAAGATATATTATAAGTTATTTGAAAGGAAACTGAGTTATGTGGAAGATTTCTGTTGTTATTTAACTCCTACCTCTTTTGAGTACAAACAGATACCTTAGTTTCAGCTTTGTTTCCCCAAGGAGCACACGCTAATTTTCATTCCATGTTCTAAATTTTTTTAACGATTTATTTTTAAGTAATCTCTATGCCCAGGGTGGGGCTCGAACTCACAACCCTGAGATCAAGAGTCGCACACTTTTCCAGCTGAGCCAGCTGGGCACCCCTACATATTCTAAATTTAAAACACATTTTGCTTTTTAATTGCAGTCATGGATGGGGCCATTATAGCTAATGAATGAATAAATCAAAACATCACACTAAATACTTCTAGACTTTATTATTGGTGGAAGTAGAAATGGAAGATAGAAATTGAAGGCTTTCTATTTCTATATTTGGATTTTAGTATAATAATTTAGTCACTCTGTATACACGTATTTAAAAAAAAAAAGAATATTCCTCTTTAACAAATTGCTCAAGTCTTGAGGTAAATATGCCTTTTCACCAAAGGTCAGTGAGTGACCCATCTACTGGTAGCTTGTATACAAACTGTTGCATCTTGTATATCCTTACAATTTTTAAATAAAAAAAACATATGCTGTTTCTTACCTATCACTTATCCTGAAATAAGAAATATATCATCTTTTTGCAAAAAAAGATGCATATTTTATATCTATATCTCTATATATTTATTACAGATATAGACAGATCTCTATAGATACAGATATTTATATTTATACTTTAAAATAGACAAATTTCCAGATGTTCAAATGCCTTTATTCTTCTCATTGAATATTGAGGGATTTACACTGTATACTCATTTATCATTGGGGCATATAAAGAAAGGTTTAGATATGTAATGTGTGTTGCTCATATTAACTAGAATCATTGTTTTGAAGTACAGATTTTAGTTCAATAACATAGCACATTACAGCAGACCAAAGTTATTAACTTCAATTGATAAAGAATTATGAATATAATTATAATCCTGTTAATTATTTAAAGCCATGAATTATGCAAATGCAGCAGGTATTATTAATCATCTGCAAGAACCAGAACAATTTCCCTAAAAGAACATATAAATATTAAAAAGTCTGACTTGGCTCTCTTATGTACTTTTAGAGCTTTAGTTTTCCCTTATGAACAATGTTTGGATTCAGTTCTCCTTTATAAAATGAAAAATGCCCCAAATGCATCTTCTACAAAGGCCAAATGAATGTCATTAGATTTGTCTTCTCGTCTACAAAATATTTACTGTGTGGTTCCACATGTTTGTTTACATTAAAGATAATTCAATTCTTTTAAGCTAATAATAGTCTGCAGTGGCTGATGTCCTCCTCCTGGATAGCAGACTGTATAGATACCCCTGCTGTGAGACTAAGCTACATGTAATGGTCTCATAGCATTTAATAAAGTCTGAGAATTTCGAAAATTAACATATCATGAACCTTCCCCCAGTTCTAAGGAACAACAGAGCATTTCATGGAGTAGTTATGACTAATTTCTATAAGTATGCTTGCTCACCATTTATAGAAAGGCCATAATGAAAAAAATAGCAAGAAAAGGATTTCCAAATTGGAACTGTTGAAGATGCAGTTAGTAAGAACCTTGAATATCTTGTTCTGTAAACAGATCGTCGTAAATTTCCCTGAAATAAATACTAGACTTTTCCTTTAAGGAGCACCTTGTTGAAATATTTTTTAAATTGTTTTACTTCATTGCTTTCTTTTTTTTTAAGCTTTCATTTAATTATTTATTAGAGAGAGAGAGGTGGAGAGAGAATCTTAAGCAGGCTCAACACCCAGCGCAGAGCCCAACACGGGGCTCGATCTCACAACCCTGAGATCATGACCTGAGCCGAAACCAAGAGTCAGATTCTTAACCGACTGAGCCACCCAGGCACCACTTGTTGAAATATTTTTAAAGGATTTTATAACCAGGGACTCTATTTGCCTCAGAATAGTAGAGTTTAATTCACATTTTCCTTTAAAGCCAGGGTTTTTTTTAATTATTATTTAAAATAGAACTCTTCAGGGTGCCTGGGTGGCTCAGTCAGTTAAGCATCTGCCTTTGGCTCAGGTCATGATCCCAGGGTCCTGAGATCGAGCCCCACATCCGGCTCCCTGCTCACTGGAGAGCCTGCTTCTCCCTCTCCTGCTCCTCCTGCCTATTGTCTCTCTCTCTCTCTCTCTCTGTCAAATAAATAAATAAAAATTTTTTTAAAAAAGGTAAAATAAAATAGAACTCTTCATAATTGACTCTTAGAAGAATTTTGTCTTTTAAAATCTCAGAACTTTTCCAAATACCGGAAGATTTAGTTATGTGCTTGTGACCTTGGAATGTGATCCTTATTTGGAAAAGGTCACTGTTGCACAGGAACTAGGGTAGGAGTTAGGGGAGGGGCATAGGGCCATGTAGGAAGGCAGCGTGGGGAAACATTGTGCTATTCAGACTACTGAAGTGTTAGCCTTTAGAATAACGTCTGCATAAAGTTCCAGAAATAATGGTTTGCTGAATGTCATAAGTAGCTGGCAGTTCATGGCACATTCACAATAAATGACAGGATACATCAAATGTTGTTTGGTGGAGGTATCAGAGACATGACTGTGTAGACATGCACTTTATCCATACTTTTTCTAGTACTGTAATAGCCCAACTTGATTTTGTGCTGGATTACATTTGGATCTGTGTTTCGGTGGTGTCTCACAGTTTTTTAAATTATACCTAAAAATTTGGTGTCTGTCCAGAATATTAGAGTTTGGGAAGGAGATTGGAGAAAGAAATTTGAAGCAAATGAGATTCTTAAACTGTAAAAGACTTTTGTTCTTGTCTTTCTCGAATTTCTACCTGTGACTCTTTCTGCCCTGCTGCTGGAGGCTCTGTTCTCTGTGCTGCCTGCTGACTGCCTGAACCTGAGTACTCAATAGCGTTTCTCATCTTGTTCTCTTGTTCAGGACTGTCCATGAGTTAAATGTCAAACTCTTTCATCTTAGAATGTTTTTTCAAAATTAAAAAAAAAATTGTATAATCTACAAGACATTATAACATCTGATTTTTAAAAATTTTTAAAAATTTTGTTGTTATAACATCTGAATTTTTATTACTTATGTGTCTATTAGGTGACAGGCAGAAAACTAAGATCCATGAAGAGAACTTGAGCACTTTGCATTAAGGGGAAGAGATTTAATTTTGCCATAAGAAAGAATTGTCTCATATAGAACATGGCTACAGTTAGAGTGAGCATGCATTCTGCCCTTCTCTAGCTCTTTTGCCACTACTGCATTTCAGGACTCATCATCTAGAATCTTTCTGCTCCAATCTGCACTTGACATTTATTTAATAGGTGCTGTTATTTAAAAGATACTGTCTTGGGTCCTTTACAAAAATTGTATCAGATAATTTCCATAATAATCCAATGAACCAAATAGTATTGTTATCCCCATTTTTCAGGTAACTGAGGTATAGAAGGCATAAGCAACTGCTCCAAAGCAATTCGCTCTTCAGTGGCACATTCAGACTTAGGCGGTCTGGCACCGTAGTCTGTCCTCTTCATATCTAGTCTTTGCTTCTGCCCTCAGTATCATAGAGACGGAGTCTGAATCCCATGGTTTAGAGCTACTCAAGACTCGTCATGGTTTGCCCCAGCTTACTTCTCTGGCCTCATTTTCCGGCATTACAGCCATATTCCTTTGATCCAGGCACATGGACTCTCTCACCTTCCACCCGAATATTCTTGGAGTGTTCAGATATCTGTGCCATTTTCCCTCCCACCTGTATGGCCGCCACACTTGCCACAGCCCTGCTTCTAGCATTCTCCCGATGGGAATCCGCCACACACTCCTCAGTCAAATAGCGCTGCCTCTAGAAAACTTTCTGCAAATGGCAGGCCTACTTAGTTACTCCTTGTTTTAGCTCAAACTTCACACGTTCATGTTTCTTGTGACCCTACAGCATATTAAATAGTTTCTATATTTCTCTTCTGTTATAAACTGGAAGCTCTGTGAGGTCCAAAAGCACGTCTTTTTCTTTTGTGTACCCCCAGACCTCAGTAAGGAAATGCACTGAAAAATTGTTGAAACGAATGGAGCACACATAGTACAAAGCAAAAGTTCCTTAGCCTGTTAAGTGTTCAGGCAGGAGTTAAATGACCAGCCATCACAACTCTGGTAAAGGAGATTTCTGCATGGGGAGAAAGGTTAAGCTGGATATTAGTCTCTATGGCCTTTTTGTTAGCTCTCTCATTCCAATTCCATGTCTTGCCTCATAGCTAAAAAGTGCCAGTCAGAAGTACCTATCCATTGTACGTAGCACAGGCTACTTGATTATGATCCCCAGGGCCTCGTTTTTAGAAAATGTGTTTGTACTGTAGTCCAAAAAGAGCTACTCTCTCTCTCTTCCTGACTAAATTCCCTTTCATATTTTTCAAGTCCACAGAAGCTATTTTTGGGCACAGACTTCTGCAATTTACCTCTGTGCACAAACTTTCCAGCAGGAGATGTTTATCCCCCCAGAGATGGCAAATATGGTATTTTCTTAAATTATTGCTAAGATTTCATACTTTTCACCCTGGAAGAGAAACAAAGGCTCCGTAATGTCACTTGGAGGCTGAGATTTTCTTTATAACCTAGGATTAAATGAAAAGAGAAAACTTTGGAACACATACCTGTAGGAACTTAGGTGAGTATGCAAATGAACTTCTGATCCTACCTTGTTTTTTCTACTAAATGACATACAGATTTTTAATTGATGGAGAGCTGATTTTACTATTTTTGGTGCCCTTTATAAATGATCTGATGTAAAATATTACATATACTAAATATATACTAGAATTTATGCATAAATTCAAAAGGTATTTATTAGTATTTGTAATAAATAATTATAGAGGAATTCACTGATTTAATGGGAAAATAGTTAACACAGTTTAAAAAATGCATTGAAAAGAGAGGGAACAAAGGACATCAAATCAATTTAAAATGATAAATACCCAAATACTACAAAAGCATATTAGTTATCTACATAATCCATTTGCAGTTCTTCTTATCCCACATTTGCATTACCCAGAAGACAGTGGTAAACCAGATGTTCTATTTGAAAGTTGGCATTATTTTATCATTTTAATCTTGCAAGTTGTTAAAACCATGATTCTTAGTTGAAATTCACTTTTGTCTTTGCTTTATTTTGGCTTCTTTTATTTGCCACACAATGTAAATGTAAAAATGTACAATAATATCATTGTAGAAAAATTGGAGAGAACAAATAGCTCACAAAAAAGAAACATAAGTGCCTAATAAATATGAACATATGTTCAAACAATTAGTAGAACTATAGTAAGTAGCTGTTTTGTTTTGTTTTGTTGCCTCTCAAATTGGAAATGGTCAGTAAAGCAGGGGAGTCCATGAGGTGGATGGGCCTTTTCTTGTTGGTGGGATTATAAATCAGTCTAATGGTTTTTGAAAGCAGTTTGCCAATATGCATAAAGAGCATATTTGATCCTTTGACCCAGCAATTTGTCTTCTGAGGCTCTTCCCCAAGAACATGATTAAATAACATGGGCAAGGTTGTTCTTTGCTGTGTTATTTTTTTAAAATTTTTTTATTGTTATGTTAATCCCCATACATTGCATCATTAGTTTTAGATGTAGTGTTCCATGATTCATTGTTTGTGCATAACACCCAGTGCTCCATGCAGAACGTGCCCTCCTCAATAACCATCACCAGGCTAACCCATCCTCCCACCCCCCTCCCCTCTAGAACCCTCAGTTTGTTTTTCAGAGTCCATCATCTCTCATGGTTCGTCTACCCCTCCGATTCCCCCCCCTTCATTCTTCCCCTCCTGCTATCTTCTTCTTTTTTTTTTTTTCCATAACATATTTTGCATTATTTGTTTCAGAGGTACAGATCTGAGATTCAACAGTCTTGCACAATTCACAGCACTTACCAGAGCACATACCCTCCCCAGTGTCTATCACCCAGTCACCCCATCCCTCCCACCCCACCGCCCACTCCAGCAGCCCTCAGTTTGTTTCCTGAGATTAAGAATTCCTCATATCAGTGAGGTCATATGATACATGTCTTTCTCTGTTTGACTTATTTTGCTCAGCATAATACCCTCCACTTCCATCCACGTCGTTGCAAATGGCAAGATCTCATTCCTTTTGATGGCTGCATAATATTCCATTGTATATATATACACCACATCTTCTTTATCCATTCATCAGTCGATGGACATCTTGGCTCTTTCCACAGTTTGGCTATTGTAGACATTGCTGCTATAAACATCGGGGTGCATGTACCCTTTCGGATCCCTACTTTTGTATCTTTGGGGTAAATACCCAGTAGTGCAATTGCTGGATCAGATGGTAGCTCTATTTTCAACTTTTTGAGGAACCTCCATACTGTTTTCCAGAGTGGCTGCACCAGCTTGCATTCCCACCAACAGTGTAGGAGGGTTCCCCTTTCTCCGCATCCCCGCCAACATCTGTCATTTCCTGACTTGTTAATTTTAGCCATTCTGACTGGTGTGAGGTGGTATCTCATTGAGGTTTTGATTTGGATTTCCCTGATGCTGAGCGATATTGAACACTTTTTCATGTGTCTATTGGCCGTTTGGATGTCTTCTTTGGAAAAATGTCTGTTCATGTCTCCTGCCCATTTCTTCATTGGATTCTTTGTTCTTTGGATGTTGAGTTTGAGAAGTTCTTTATAGATTTTGGATACTAGCCCTTTATCTGATATGTCATTTGCAAATATCTTCTCCCATTCTGTCGGTTGTCTTTTGGTTTTGTTGACTTTCCTTTGTTTTGCAAAAGCTTTTTATCTTGATGAAGTCCCAATAGTTCATTTTTGCCCTTGCTTTCCTTGCCTTTGGCAATGTTTCTAGGAAGAAGTTGCTGCGGCTGAGGTCGAAGAGGTTGCTGCCTGTGTTCTCCTTTAGGATTTTGATGGACTCCTGTCTCACACTGAGGTCTTTCAACCATTTGGAGTCTATTTTTCTGTGTGGTGTAAGGAAATGGTCCAGTGTCATTCTTCTGCATGTGGCTGTCCAATTTTCCCAACACCATTTGTTGAAGAGACTGTCTTTTTTCCATTGGACATTCTTTCCTGCTTTGTCGAAGATTAGTTGACCATAGAGTTGAGGGTCCATTTCTGGGTTCTCTATTCTGTTCCATTGATCTATGTGTCTGTTTTTGTGCCAGTACCATACTGTCTTGATGATGACAGCTTTGTAGTAGAGCTGGAAGTCTGGAATTGTGATGCCACCAGCTTTGCTTTTCTTTTTCAACATTCCTCTGGCTATTCGGGGTCTTTTCTGGTTCCATACAAATTTTAGGATTATTTGTTCCATTTCTTTGAAGAAAGTGGATGGTATTTTGATGGGGATTGCATTGAATGTGTAGATTGCTCTAGGCAGCATTGACATCTTCACAATATTTGTTCTTCCAATCCATGAGCATGGAACGTTTTTCCATTTCTTTGTGTCTTCCTCAATTTCTTTCATGAGTATTTTATAGTTTTCTGAGTACAGATCCTTTGCCTCTTTGGTTAGATTGATTCCTAGGTATCTTATGGTTTTGGGTGCAATTGTAAATGGGATCGACGCCTTAATTTCTCTTTCTTCTGTCTTGTTGTTGGTGTATAGGAATGCCACTGACTTCTGTGCATTGATTTAATATCCTGCCACTTGACTGAATTCCTGTATGAGTTCTAGCAGTTTGGGGGTGGAGTCTTTGGGGTTTTCCACATAAAGTATCATATCATCTGCAAAGACTGAGAGTTTGACTTCTTCTTTGCTGATTTGGATGCCTTTGATTTCTTTTTGTTCTCTGATTGCTGTGGCTAGGACTTCTAATACTATATTGAATAGCAGTGGTGATAGTGGACATCCCTGCCGCATTCCTGACCTTAGGGGGAAAGCTCTCAGTTTTTCCCCATTGAGAATGATATTTGCTGTGGGTTTTTCATAGATGGCTTTTATGATATTGAGGTATGTACCCTTTATGCCTATACTCTGAAGAATTTTGATCAAGAAAGGATGCTGTACTTTGTCAAATGCTTTTTCTGCATTTATTGAGAGGATCATATGATTCTTGTTCTTTCTTTTGTTAATGTATTGTATCACGTTGATTGATTTGCGGATGTTGAACCAACCTTGCAGCCCAGGGTTAAATCCCACTTGGTCGTGGTGAATAATCCTTTTAATGTACCGTTGGATCCTATTGGCTAGTATTTTGGTGAGAATTTTTGCATCCATGTTCATCAGGGATATTGGTCTGTAGTTCTCCTTTTTGATGGGGTCTTTGTCTGGTTTTGGGATCTAGGTAATGGTGGCCTCATAAAATGAGTTTGGAAGTTTTCCTTCCATTTCTATTTTTTGGAACAGTTTCAGAAGAATAGGTATTAATTCTTTAAATGTTTGGTAGAATTCCCCTGGGAAGCCATCTGGCCCTGGGCTTTTGTGTTTTGGGAGATTTTTGATGACTGCTTCAATTTCCTTAGTGGTTATAGGTCTCTTCAGGTTTTCTATTTCTTCCTTCTTCAGTTTTGGTAGTTGATACATCTCTAGGAATGCATCCATTTCTTCCAGGTTATCTAATTTGCTGGCATAGAGTTGCTCATAATATGTTCTTATAATTGTTTGTATTTCTTTGGTATTGGTTGTGATCTCTCCTCTTTTGTTCATGATTTTGTTGATTTGGGTCATTTCTCTTTTGTTTTTGATAAGTCTGGCCAGGGGTTTATCAATCTTGTTAATTCTTTCAAAGAACCAGCTCCTAGTTTCATTGATTTGTTCTACTGTTCTTTTAGTTTCTATTTCATTGATTTCTGCTCTGATCTTTATTATTTCTCTTCTCCTGCTGGGTTTAGGCTTTATTTGCTGTTCTTTCTCCAGCTCCTTTAGGTGTAGGGTTAGATTGTGTACTTGAGACCTTTCTTGTTTCTTGAGAAAGGCTTGTATTGCTATATACTTTCCTCTTAGGACTGCGTTTGCTGTATCCCAAAGATTTTGAATAGTTGTGTTTTCATTTTCATTGGTTTCCATGTATTTTTTTAATTCTTCTTTAATTTCCTGGTTGACCCATTCATTCTTTAGTAGGATGCTCTTTCGCCTCCATGTATTTGAGTTCTTTCCGACTTTCCTCTTGTGATTGAGTTCTAGTTTCAAAGCATTGTGGTCTGAAAATAGGCAGGGAATGATCCCAGTCTTTTGGTACTGGTTGAGACCTGATTTATGACCTAGGATGTGATTGATTCTGGAGAATGTTCCATGGGCACTAGAGAAGAATGTGTATTCTGTTGCTTTGGGATGGAATGTTCTGAATATGTCTGTGAAGTCCATTTGGTCCAGTGCGTCATTTAAAGTCTTTATTTCCTTGTTGATCTTTTGCTTAGACGATCTGTCCATTTCAGTGAGGGGGGTGTTCAAGTCCCCCATTATTATTGTATTGTTGTTGATGTGTTTCTTTGCTTTTGTTATTAATTGCCTTATATAATTGGCTGCTCCCATGTTAGGGGCATAGATATTTACAATTGTTAGATCTTCTTGTTGGATGGACCCTTTAAGTAGGATATAGTGTCCTTCCTCATCTCTTATTACAGTCTTTGGTTTAAAATCTAATTTGTCTGATATAAGGATTGCCACCCCAGCTTTCTTTTGGTGTCCATTAGCATGGTAAATGGTTTTCCACCCCCTCACTTTAAATCTGGGGGTGTCTTTGGGTCTAAAATGAGTCTCTTGCAGGCGGCATATCGATGGGTCTTGTTTTTTAATCCAATTTGATAGCCTGTGTCTTTTGATTGGGGCATTTAGCCCATTTACATTCAGGGTAACTATTGAAAGATAGGAATTTAGTGCCATTGTATTGCCTGTAAGGTGACTGTTACTGTATGTTGTCTGTGTTCCTTTCTGGTCTATGTTACTTTCAGGTTCTCCCTTTGCTTAGAGGACCCCTTTCAAGATTTCTTGTAGGGCTGGTTTCGTGTTTGCAAATTCCTTTAGTTTTTGTTTGTCCTGGAAGCTTTTTCTCTCTCCTTCAATTTTCAATGACAGCCTAGCTGGGTATAGTATTCTTGGCTGCATATTTTTCTCATTTAGTGCTCTGAATATATCCTGCCAGTCCTTTCTGGCCTGCCAGGTCTCTGTGGATAGGTCTGTTGCCAATCTAATGTTTCTACCATTGTAGGTTACATATCTCTTCTCCCGAGCTGCTTTCAGGATTTTCTCTTTGTCTCTGAGACTCGTAAGTTTTACTATTAGATGTCGGGGTGTTGACCTATTTTTATTGATTTTGAGAGGGGTTCTCTGTGCTTCCTGGATTTTGATGCCTGTTTCCTTCCCCAAATTAGGGAAGTTCTCTGCTATAATTTGCTCCATTATACCTTCTGCCCCTCTCTCTCTTTCTTCTTCTTCTGGGATCCCAATTATTCTAATGTTGTTTAGTCTTATGGTATCACTTATCTCTCAAATTCTGCCCTTGTGATCCAGTAGTTGTTTATCTCTCTTTTTCTCAGCTTCTTTATTTTCCATCATTTGGTCTATCTCACTGATTTTCTCTTCTGCCTCATTTATCCTAGCAGTTAGCGCCCCCATATTTGATTGCACCTCATTAATAGCCTTTTTGATTTCTACTTGGTTAGATTTTAGTTCTTTTACTTCTCCAGAAAGGGTTTCTCTAATAACTTCCATGCTTTTTTCAAGCCCAGCTAGTATCTTTAAAGTGATGATTCTGAACTCTAGATCTGACATCGTACTAATGTCCATATTGAGTAGGTCCCTGGCAGTTGGTACTACCTCTTGTTCTTTTTGTTGAGGTGTTTTTTTCCGTCTTGGCATTTTGTCCAGAGGAGAATAGATTAATGAGAGAACAAAATGCTAACAGGGTAACAACGTTCCCAGAAAATATACTCTAAACAAATCAGAAAAGACCTGAAGCAGTGGGAAAAGAAAGGGAAAGAGAGAAAAAAGAAAAAGAAAAAAAAAAAGAAAAAGAAAAAGATAAACAAAAACAGAACAAAACAAAAAAAAACAGAATGTGATCAAATATGATCAGGCTGGTATATAGATCAGTGCCACACACTAGATTTTGGGTTTATTTTGGTCTGTTAGAAGAAAGTGCCTCCCAAAATTTTAAAGAAAGAAAAACTTATATATGTACAAAAATAAGGGTTGATATGAAGGGATGGAATATGACTGTAAAGATGGAAATTATAAAAAATTTTATAAAAGGAATTGATAAGAAGTTTGAAAAAAGAAAGAAGAGGATTTAAAAAAAAAAGAAAAAAAAAAGGGAGAGAATGTGATCAGGCAGGGGAGTAGAAAAAAACCATACACTAGAGATTTAGGGTATATTTTGATCTGTTAGAAGAAACTATCTCAAAATTTTAAAGAGAGAACAACTTATATATATATATATGCCAAAAATACGAGTAACTACTATGAAGGGATAGAATATGACTCTAAAAATGAAAAATAAAAATGAAAAATAAAAATTTTTTTTAAAGGGATTGATAAGATGTTGGTTGAAAAAGGGAAAAAGAAAAATTCAAAAAAAAAAAAAGTAAAAAAAAATTAACTTTGAAAGACTAAAGAATCATGGTAAAACAGCCATGAATTCTATGTGCATTATTCCCCTAGTGCTGGAGTTCCGCCGTTCTCATTGATCGGTAAACTTGGTCTTGGCTGGCTGTTCTCGCTGATCTTCTGGGGGAGGGGCCTGTTGCCATGGTTTCCAAATGTCTTTGCTGGAGGCGGAATTGCCCCGCCCTTGCCCGGTCCGGGCTAAGTAATCTGCTCGGGTTTGCTCTCGGGAGCTTTTGTTCCCTGCAAGCTTTCCGTACAGCTTTGGAGGCGGAGAGTGTAAATGGCAGCCTCCCGATCTCCGCCCCGGAGGAGCCGAGAACTCGGGGCCCCACTCCTCAGTGAGCCCCCAGAGAAAAGCTGTCAGTCACTCCCGTCTCCCCAGTCTCTGGCCGCACTCCGTGCTCACCCAGCCTGTGACCGAGCATTTCTATCTCTGGCACCCGACCCCGTGTGGAGTCTCCAAACCCAGCAGATCCCTGCCGAGCGCTCCCGTGCCTCTCCTCCTGGGGGAAGAAGGTGAGTCTCCCCGGATCTGCCGCTTGTTGGGTCCCTGCTGGAGGAGCAGGGGCCCGACTGTGCCGCGGATCCCGGTTTATGGCAACCCCAAGCTGAGAGCCCGCACCTGGGCTCCGTCTCTGCAGCCGGCTTCCCCGCTCCAATACCTGGGAGCTCTGCCTCACTCAGGCACCCCCGGGCTTTCTGTGACCCCGAGGGTCCTGAGACCACACTGTCCCACGAGGGTTCCACCCCCCGCTTAGCCACCAGAGTGACGTCCCTCAGCGGAGCCGACTTCTAAAAGTTCCGATTTTGTGCTCCGCGGCTCTATCACTTGCCAGAAGCGGCCGACGGAGGCCCCTCCCCCGCCGTCTATCCTCCCAAATATCACCTCGGATTCACTTCTCCGAACGTCCTACCTTCCAGAAAGTGGTCGCTTTTCTGTTCAGAGAGTTGTTGCTCTTCTTTTCTTTGATCTCCTGTTGAGTTCGTAGTTGTTCAGAATGGTTTGATCCCTATCCAGCTGAATTCCTGAGAGGAGACGAAATCCAGGTCTCCTACTCCTCCGCCATCTTGCTCCGCCCCTGCTGTGTTATTTTTAATAGGAAAAAAAGGAAACAACCAACAACTGAGTTGTTGGCAAATAAGGCATCGGTTAGACAAACCTTGATATATCACTGCAATGGAACATTATGCAATTAATAAAATGTTTTGAAGAATATTTAGTAAGATGAATAAATATTGGTCATATAGTACCAGTCTGAAAATATATGCAATACAACCAGTATATTTAGTCTTTAAACATATCTCTGTAGAGAAATTAATATAAAAGAAAAATTTCCAAATGCAGTGAGATTTAGTATAATATTTATACGTTATCTTATAGAAGTTTTCATATAATAAGAAAAAAAAACCCTAAAGTATAATTTTGTAATATCCAAAAGGATTATAGAAATATGCTGTATTTACAATAAAAAGAAAAAAGATTTCACAAGATCATATCATTGGGCTTGGTATATCCTCCTTAGAAGAAAAACTATACCAAGCATTCGATCCATTCAGTGCTGTTTAGAGGAGCACCTAATGTTTTCTAATGGAGGAGGGGGGCCAGGGTTCCCAAATATGATTTCAAGGAGGGTCCTGCAAAACTGAGGTGAGATAATGAGTAAGTACAGTTCCTAAGGCCTTACCTAAAAAGTGAATGTTGTTACCTGATTTCAACAAACAATACTACCAGTAGGCTAACTCATACTTCTCCCAAAACCAGATGTGTCTGGTCTTGAGTTGATGTTGGGGTTCTGATGATAATGGTTCTTTTACCCTCCTGCTTTTCTTCTTTCATCAGATTCTGCCTTGGGTTTCACACAAATTCCCTAAGGACAAGGAGCACGTAGATACTGTTTTATTGCACCTGGTTAGTTGATCTCTTCACTGCAAGAAAGACATTGTCTCTGAAACTACAACAGCAATGTAACCAGTCCTACATTTTAGAAATCTTTGATTTTGTGCAGTGTCTGCTATGCAGCTATTACGTTCAACCTCCCTTGATTAGATTACAGGGGTTTGCAGTGTTAAGTAGTAAGTAAAAGAGACAGTAATTACTGCCAAGTCCTCCTTGAACCTGGACATCTGATAGTTTTAAATATCCTGTGTCCACACTTAGCCTTGTTTCAAAATTCTCTTATCAGCAAACCAGGAAAACTGCAGTTGCAGATTAACCAGAAATTTTTACTTGGTCATTTTGACATAGATGCTTGATAATTTCATGCCTTTACTCATTCATTATATTTTTCTCATTAAAGACAAAGAACTCCATCTTCTACAAATGATGCTTTCAAAGTAGTGAATGGGTTCTGGGTATTAATGTTGTGTGGAAGCAAATGTTACATGTGCTGATTTGCATGTAATTTACAATAAATATAAAACACTAGCTGGATTAAAATTTATGTACCACAAAAAGCAAACTGCAGAAGTTTTATTCATCTATGCTGTCTTGTCATTATGAAATGGCTGCTTCCACTAGGAATATATAGGTAGCATGTAAAACACATATCTCTTTTAGCGGAGGAGGTTTTTGTCAACACGTGACCACAGCCAAGCCATTTGGTATTTTGAAAATGTATTCAAAATATTAAGTATAGAAAGGAGATGGGAGGAAAAGTTAAGTGGAAAATAACAACTCTATGTGAAAAATGACAATGTTAAATAATGTTAAATAAGCTACTACTTGTCGAAATAGCTTTGAAAACATGTTCTAGTTCTCCATCTAAACTTTCTCACGTGTACGTCTCCCTGTTCTTTACCTGTCCAACCCCAGGCTGTACCTTTCTAGATCTTTCATTATATCTTGCATATAACTTGGAGAATTACAACTGCCAACCTCCTCTTACCGTACTAGGCTTTCCCTTTAATCTGTCCTAAGAGTCACATCCATGGTCCCTTTGAAAAGGTACAATTCTTTTTCAGTGGTTTTTCAAGAAGCTAAAGGAAAAAGGAATAGGAAGTAATGTAGAGTACCTCCTGTAGGCTATGCATATATGTAAACATTAGCTCATTCAATCACTACAACAACCTATTTTTTTTTTTTTTTTTTTATGAGAGAGAAAGAGAGGGAGGTGGGAGTAGAGGGAGAGAGAGAATACTAAGCAGATTCCACACCCAGTGCGGAGCCGGGTGCAGGGCTCAATCACAGGACCCTGAGATCATGACCTGAGCCGAAATCAAGAAAACTGACTGAGCCACCCAGGTGCCCCACTACAACAACTGTTTAAGGTAGATGGTATCAGTCCCATCTTCCTGAGGAAACATGCAAATCAGCACATGTAACATTTGCTTCAACACAACATTAATACCCAGAACCCATTCACTACTTTGAAAGCATCATTTGTAGAAGTTGGAGTTCTTTGTCTTTAATGAGAAAAACATAATGAATGAGTAAAGGCATGAAATTATCAAGCATCTATGTCAAAAAATCTGCACATTGTATACCTGATACTAATATAACACTGTATGTTAACTATACTGGAATTAAAATAAAATTAAATTAAAGAAAAATCTTCTACAAAGTCCTACAAGTACCACGGGAAAAAGCCAAGGGTTTTATCTAGAGCGCTCTTGCACTGAGACCATCATTTTTCTTTTCCCTCATTCTGGTTTCAGTTACAGAGTAACATCATTTCTACTTGCTGTAGGATCGAAATTTGCTTACAAATATTCAATTTATTATTTAAACAAACAGAAAATATCTTGGAAGTTTAAATTATTCTCAAAAGTTTGATTTTATTGTCTATAGCTATTATGAAACATATTGTGTTGAGTTGTAGCTATCTAATAAATAAGGTCAAGATGGTGATTATTAGGGCTGTTGGCAACTATTCTGCCTCTCCTTCCTGATACATGAGAACATGACCCCACCCACTTGATGATAGATCTGGCTCTATGACATTTTCGATCAATGGAATGTGAGTGGAAGCAATTGGTATCACTTCTGGACAGATGATCTAAGAGCCATTGAATGCCTTACCAACACTCTCTTCTCTCCAAGTGTTTGCAGCAACATTCAAGATGGTGGCTACTCTGTCCTCCTGAATGACTGCAAATTGTGACCATCCCCTGCTACAGTGTGGTGGGCACAGAGCGTAAGCAAGAATTAGGATACTGAGGTTTTGGCATTTGTAGTTATAATATAGTAGCCTAAGGTGACTGATACACTTAACATCAATGATTAATTTACAACTGAAACTGCAAACATGTTTAGGAAATGTTTTCCAGGACCTATCTTAGATCTTTCTAAGATCTGTGAATTGTATCTGTGGCCTACCTTTGGTGTGATTAAAACTTTTAATTTCCTAAAAAGTGGAAAAAACAAAAATTTATTTGAATTTTGTTACAGGCTCTTGAAACTAAAACGTCCGGCAATAAGTTTATCTTCCTGAAAGGAAATTGTTTGCCATCACTAAAGATACTCAAGTAAATTTTGAGTGATAATTGAGGTATATGAGGCAAAGACAGGTAATTTCTTTGGTTCATTTTATCTCATCTTTTAGGATAAAATGGAATACAAAATCACAGGGGAAGTGTTTACCTGTTGTAGTATTAGAGAGGTAACTTGACACTAGTGAACAAGAGTGACAGTAATTTCACCATCAGACGCTTGTTGGTAATTACTAGTTCGCCTTTTTATTTATTTATTTATTATTTATTTTTAATTTTATTATGTTATGTTAGTCACCATACAATACATCATTGGTTTTTGATGTGGTGATCCACGATCCATTGTTTTCATATAACACCCAGTGCTCCATGCAGTACGTGCCCTCCTCAATACCCATCACTGGGCTAACCAATCCCCCCTCCCCCCTCCCCTCTAAAACCCTGTTTGTTTCTCAGAGTCCATAGTCTCTCATGGTTCATCTCTCCCTCCAATTCCTCCCCCCCACTCATTTTTCCCTTCCTTCTCCTAATGTCCTCCATGCTATTCCTTATGTTCCAAAATAAGTGAAACCATATGATAATTGACTTTCTCTGCTTGACCTATTTCACTTAGCATAATCTCCTCCAGTCCCATCCATGTTGATGTAAAAGTTGGGTATTCATCTTTTCTGATGGCTGAGTAATATTCCATTGTATATATGGACCACATCTTTATTCATTCATCTGTTGAAGGGCATCTCGGCTCTTTCCACAGTTTGGCTATTGCGAACATTGCTGCTATGAACATTGGGGTGCATATGGCCCTTCTTTTCACTACATCTGTGTCTTTGGGGTAAATACCCAGGAGTGCAATTGCTGGGTCACAGGGTAGCTCTATTTTTAAATTTCTGAGGAACCTCCACACTGGTTTCCAAAGTGGCTGTACCAACTTGCATTCCCACCAACAGTGTAAGAGGGTTCCCCTTTCTCCACAACCTCTCCAACATTTGTTGTTTCTTGCCCTGTCCATTTTGGCCATTCTAACTGGTGTAAGGTGGCATCTCAGTGTGGTTTTGATTTGGATTTCCCTGATGGCTAATGATGATGAACATTTTTTCATGTGTCTGTTAGCCATTTGTATGTCTTCTTCAGAGAAGTGTCTTTTCATGTCTTCTGCCCATTTTTTGACTTGATTATTTGTTTTTTGGGTGTTGAGTTTGAGAAGTTCTTTATAGATCTTGGATACCAGCCCTTTATCTGTAGTGTCATTTGCAAATATCTTCTCCCATTCTGTGGGTTGCCTCTCTGTTTTGTTGACTGTTTCCTTTGCTGTGCAGAAGCTTTTTATCTTGATGAAGTCCCAAAAGTTCATTTTTGCTTTTGTTTCACTAGCTTTTGGAGATGTATCTAGAAAGAAGTTGCTGTGGGCAATGCCAAAGAGGTTACTGCCTATGTTCTCCTCTAGGATTTTGATGGATTCCTGTCTCACATTGAGGTCTTTCATCCACTTTGAGTTTCTCTTTGTGAATGGTGTTAGAGAATGGTCGAGTTTCATTCTTCTGCATGTGGCTGTCCAATTTTCCCAGCACCATTTATTGAAGAGACTGTCTTTTTTCCATTGCATGTTTTTTCCTGCTTTGTCAAAGATTATTTGACCATAGAGTTGAGGGTCCATATCTGGGTTCTCTAGTCTGTTCCATTGGTCTGTATGTCTGTTTTTGTGCCAGTACCATGCTGTCTTGGTGATCACAGCTTTGTAATATAGCTTGAAATCGGGCAACGTGATGCCCCCAGCTTTGTTTTTCTTTTTCCACATTTCCTTGTCGATTCAGGTCTTTTCTGATTCCATACAAATTTTAGGATTGTTTGTTCCAGCACTTTGAAAAATGTCATTGGAATTTTGATCAGAATGGGATTGAAGGTATAGATTGCTCTGGGTAGCATAGACATTTTAACAATGTTTATTCTTCCGATCCATGAGCATGGAATATTTTCCCATCTTTCTGTGTCTTCTTCAATTTCTTTCATGAGTGTTTTGTAGTTCCTAGAGTATAGATCCTTTACCTCTTTGGTTAGGTTTATTCCGAGGTATCTTACGGTTTTTGGTGCTATTGTAAATGGAATCGTTTCTTTAATTTCTCTTTCTACAGTTGCGTTGTTAGTGTATAAGAAAGCAACTGATTTCTGTGCATTGATTTTGTATCCTGCCACATTACTGATTTGCTGTATGAGATCTAGTAGTTTGGGGGTGGAGTCTTTTGGGTTTTCCACATAAAGAATCATGTCATCTGCGAAAAGAGAGAGTTTGACTTCTTCTTTGCCAATTTGAATACCTTTTATTTCTTTGTGTTGTCTGATTGCTGTTGCTAGGACTTCTAGTACTATGTTGAACAATAGTGGCAAGAGTGGGCATCCTTGACGTGTTCCTGATCTTAAGGGAAAGGCTCTCAGCTTTTCCCCATTGAGGATGATATTCGCTGTGGGTTTTTCATAGATGGATTTTATGAACTTGAGGAATGTTCCCTTTATCCCTATACTCTGAAGAGTTTTAATCAGGAAAGGATGTTGTATTTTGTCAAATGTTTTTTCTGCATCAAGTGAGAGGACCATATGGTTCTTCTCCCTCCTCTTATTAATGTGTTCTATCACATTGATTGATTTGCGAATGTTGAACCACCCTTGCGTCCCGGGGATTACTCCCACTTGGTCGTGGTGGATGATCCTTTTAATGTATTGTTGGATCCTATTAGCTAGGATTTTGTTGAGGATTTTGGAATCCATATTCCTCAGGGATATCGGTCTGAAATTCTCCTTTTTGATGGGGTCTTTGCCTGGTTTGGGGATTAAGGTAATGCTGGCCTCATAGAATGAGTTTGGAAGTTTTCCTTCTGTTTCTGTTTTTTGAAACAGCTTCAGTAGAATAGGTATTATTTCTTCTTTGAATGTTTGGTAGAATTCCCCAGGGAATCCATCAGGCCCTGGACTCTTGTTTTTGGGAGGTTTTTGATCACTGCTTCAATCTCGTTACTGGTTATTGGCTTATTCAGGTTGTCAGTTTCTTCCTGTTTCAGTCTTGGCAGTTTATAGGTTTCCAGGAAGGCCTCCATTTTCATCCGGATTGCTCAGTTTATTGGCATATAGTTGTTGATGATAATTTCTAATAATTGTTTCTATTTCCTTGGTGTTAGTCGTGATCTCTCCCCTTTCATTCATAATTTTATTAATTTGTGTCCTTTCTCTTTTCTTTTGGGTAAGTCTGGCCAGTAGTTGATCAATCTTATTAATTCTTCCAAAGAACCAACTTCTAGTTTCTTTGATCTGATCTACTGTGTTTCTGGTTTCTAATTCATTGATCTCTGCTCTAATTTTAATTATTTCTCTTCTAATGCGTGGCTTAGGCATCGTTTGTTGCTTTTTCTCTAGTTCTTTAAGGTGTAAAGTTAGTAGGTGAATTCGGGATTTTTTATGTTTTTTTTTTTTTTTTAATTTTTTTTAAGATTTTATTTATTTATTTGAGAGAGAAAGTGAGAGAGAGCACAAGCCAGGGGAGAGAGAGAGAAGCAGGCTCTACGCTGAGCGGGGAACCCGATGCGGGGCTCGATCCCAGGACCCTGAGATCATGACCTGAGCTGAAGGCAGACGTTTAACTGACTGAGCCACCCAGGCGCCACCGATTTTTTATGTTTTTGAGTGAGGCTTGGATGGCTATGTATTTCCCCCTTAGGACCACCTTTGCAGTATCCCATAGGTTTTGGACCGATGTGTTTTCATTCTCATTGATTTCCATGAATTGTTTAAGTTCTTCTTTGATTTCCTGGTTGACCCAAACATTCTTGAGCAGAGTGGTCTTTAGCTTCCAAGTGTTTGAATTTCTGCCAAATTTTTTCTTGTGATTGAGTTCCAGTTTTAGAGCATTGTGGTCTGAGAATATGCAGGGAATAATCTCAGTCTTTTGGTATCAGTTGAGACCTGATTTGAGAGCCAGTATATGGTCTATTCTGGAGAAAGTTCCATGTGTGCTCGAGAAGAATGAGTATTCTGTTGTTTTAGGGTGGAATGTTCTGTAAATATCTATGAGGTCCATCTGGTCCAATGTATCATTCAAAGCTCTTGTTTCCTTGTTGATTTTCTGCTTAGATGATCTGTCCATTGCGGAGAGTGGAGTATTGAGGTCTCCTACAATTAACATATTGTTATCAATATGACTCTTTATTTTGGTGAACAGTTGGCTTATGTAGATGGCTGCTCCCATGTTGGGGGCATAGATATTTACAGTTTTTAGGTCTTCTTGTTGGATAGACCCTTTAAGAATGATATAGTGTCCTGCTGTGTCTCTAATTCCAGACTTATTTTAAAATCTAATTTGTCTGATATAAGAATTGTTACCCCAGCTTTCTTTTGAGGTCTGCTGGCATGGAAGATGGATCTCCATCCCTTCACTTTCAGTCTGGATGTATCTTTAGGTTCAAAATGAGTCTCTTGTAGACAGCATATGGATGGGTCCTGTGTTTTTATCCAATCTGCAACCCTGTGCTGTTTTATGGGAGCATTTAGGCCATTCACGTTGAGAGTGATTATTGAAAGATATGAATTAATTGTCATCGTGTTGCCTGTGAAGATGTTGTTTTTATAGATTGTCCCTGTAAATTTCTGTTGTAGATCACTCTTGGGGTCTTTCTCCTTTTATAGAACCCCCCTTAATATTTCTTGCAGGGCTGGCTTAGTGGTCACATATTCTTTCAGTTTCTGCTGGTCGTGGAAGCTCTGCATCTCTCCATCCATTCTAAATGATAGCCTTGCCAGATAAAGTATTCTTGGCTGCATGTTCTTCTCATTTAGTATCCTCAATATGTCTTGCCAGGCCTTTCTGGCTTGCCAGGTCTCTGTGGATAGGTCTGACGTTATTCTGATGTTCCTCCCTTTGTAGGTAAGGACTCTCTTCCCCCTAACTGCCCTTAAGATGGTTTCCTTGGTTCTAAGATCTGCAAGTTTTACTATTACATGCCGGGGTGTTGGCCTGTTTTCCTTGATCTTAGGAGGGGTCCTCTCTGCCTCTAGGACTCGAATGTTTGTTTCATTCCCAGATTAGGGAAGTTCTCAGCTACAATTTGCTCAAATACATCTTCTAATCCTCTCTCTCTCTCTCTCCACTCCCTCCGGGATTCCAGTAATTCTGATATTGGAATGCTTTATGGTGTCACTTATTTCTCTGATTCTATTTTCATGGATTCTGAGTTGTTTTTCCCTAGCCTCCTCTTTTCCCTTTTTATCTATTATATTGTCTTCCAGGTCGCTTATTCGCTCTTCTGCCTTAGTTACCCTAGCTATTTGATTATCTAGATTGGATTGGATCTCATTGATAACATTTTTAAATTCTGCCAATTCACCTTTCATTTCTGCCCTTAGAGACTCTATGTTGCCATTAATTGATTTCTCCATTCTAGCCATTGTCTTCACAATTGCTAGCCTGAATTCCATCTCCGACATCTTGATTATATCTGCATCCATTTGTAAATCTACAGCATAAGTCATAATCTCTGAGTCTTTTCTGTTTTGGGGGCTCCTCCTCCTAGTCATTCTGTTGATGGGTGTTTGAGGGAATGTATAGAGTCGAAATTATTGACCAGAACCCAAGCAAGATGCACCTGTTTTCTTGGGACCTTAGGGTTGCTGGCCTCTTGTTTTCCCAGCCTGTCTTCTGGGGGAGGGGCCTGCCGCGCTGTTACTCAGGCAACCCTGTTTGGGCGGAGTTGCCCTGCCCCCCTGTGGCGGGGGATGGGCTCAGCGGGAATCATTCTGGGGGTTTTGTTCTCTGGCAGCTTTCCCTGGCGGCTTTCCGTGTCTCTTCCGCGAGTCAGAGCAGAAGAGACCGTTTCCAGCCCTCTGCCTCAGAGCAGAGAGATCCCAGTCTGTTCTTCAGTGAGCTCTCCAGGCCACACTGTCTCCGTTTCTGTCCGTGCTGCTATAAACTGCAGCGTCCTGGGTTGTGCGCCCCTCCACGGCGCCCCCAGTCCTGCCTCCAGGTCGGGGCTCGTCTCTGCCCTTTGTGCTTCTAAAACCGCCAGCCGCTCCCAGTTCACCCGCATGACCCCGCCGCTCCGGGTTTCTGTCCCGGGGGCTGCAGTTCGCAGGCGCGACCCCACTGCTCCGGGTTTCCGCCCCGGGGGCTGCCCTAAAGTCCTTTCCCGACGCTACCGGTCTGCGAGTCTGTGCCCCGTCCGCAGCATTCAAGGCTGTCACTCACCGGCGGTGTAGGATCCCCATGGCCAGGCTCCCTCCTGCTGCCGTTTATCCTCTGATATCTGCCCGCAGAATCAGGGCTCCCTGCTTCCTACCTCAAAACCAACCGCCTGCGATATTCTGTTTGTAGAGATCCAGATCTTCGTACATCTCAGGCTGGTTTCATGTGTGCTCAGAGTGGTCTGGTAGATATCCAGCTCAGTTCCAGGGACCAGTTGAAATAGGGTCCCCTACTTCTCTGTCATCTTTCCTTCCCGCCACTCGTTTGCCTTTTTGTAGCTGCTGTGATGGCATGTTATTAATATTATTTAAAGTTATATTTTTTAAACTATAATGAGACTTAATCTTTTCATTTCAAAACTTGAACAGGGATTAATGTGACTGATGAACCTAAAAGAAGAATGTCTACTCCTTTATGTTCTCTTACTTAAGGCATTTTTTTGAAAAAAGGTAACAAAAATAATGATGTCAACTCATATGTCCCTGTATTTTTTTTTAATTTTTATTTTATTATGTTATGTTTGTCCTTGTATATTTCACAATTTGGTATATATTGTCAATTTGGTTTATTTATAAATTACACATAATAATGAACTCTTAAAATGTGTCAAAGTGCTCATGAAATAGACATTATGACTTTATACCACGCATATACAGAGATGAAAACTGAAGCATGGAGATATCACTCAAAACATTCAGTGTTTTGATCCCAGGTATTGTCACTTTGGAGCTGTTATTCATGACCATTAAACTATTCAGCCACCGTTTCTAGAATGATAAATTGGTAAAACAATTTTTTAAATGTTAAAAAAGCCAAAGTGAATATAAGCTTATGTAAGTTTAGATTCAGGTATTTCTCAAGGATTAAACTAATTTTTTTGGCCAAAAATTTTAAATAGGAACTAAAGGTATTTCTTTGTCTTCCTTTAATGGTTAGAATATGTGTGTATATGTTATATTAAATCAACTAATTGAATCTCTCCAATTATTATGTATTTGAGAAACATCGTTGGGTCTGACTTTATGATATAGCAATCATCTCTTTATAATATAAATTATATGCCAGAGTGCTCAATCTGGAAGATACTCAAAAAATATAAATTCTCTATTATCTGAAATGTAATGATAATTGACAAATCAGAACATCTGGTATCTTTTAGACATCCCATATTCTATATTCTCCTATGATAATAAAAATGGAATTCATATTATGTTTTAAAGGCTTTTTTGTTTTTGTCTTATTTAACTATATTCTACAGTGCATCCCAGAAGACATAATTTCAAATATGTAAATAGTTCTGAAGAGGTTATTATGAGATTTAACTTTTACTTGAAAAAAAGGTTATACTTCCTGCTCTGTTTTCTGAATTTAGGAAGCTACCTATTTATTTTCTCATTTTGCTTCATTTGGGCAGTGATTTCAAGTAGGTGGACTCACCAATAATGTATTACCTAATAACCAAGTAGACGTGGCTTTTAGCATGATTTTTCTCTTACCTTTTTCATCTGCAAAAGCCTTCCTATTTGGTGCTGGTAGGTTTACTTTGCTGGGTAATTGCGGTGCCTAACTTAGAATAACCTTGCCTACTGAGATGCACGTCTGACTTCTGATCTATGAAACTGTAAGATAATAATTTTGTGCTGCTTAAGCACCCCCAAAAGAATAATGTTGCTTTAATGTAATTTATATGTAACACCTTTCATAGCAGAAGTTATTCCTAAGAGAGATGCCAAGAAGGTTATGAAAGAAAATGAGTGACATGGACAGAAGTTAATAGCAGAATAGGCATATAATCTATTGTGGTTATTGTGATGTTATTTAATTTCTCTGGGTCTGATATGCAAAATGGGGCAATGATACTTGAATATGAGAATTCATATAGAATTAACTTGGGATGATGCAAATAAGTTTTCTAGTAGCTTATTTGTCATGCAGTAGATGGTCAATATAAATACTAGTTCACAGGGAGAGGCAGAGGGAGAGGGAGAATCTTAAGCACGCTCCACACCTAACAGCACAGAGCCTGAAGTGGGATGTGATCTTACGACCCTGAGATCATGACCCGAGCCGAAATCAAGGACCAGACACTTAACTGACTAAGCCACCCAGGTACCCCTAAGATTTTATTTTTAAGTAATCTCTATACCCAAGGTGGGGCTCAAGCTCAAAACCCTGAGATCAGGACTTGCATGCTCTTCTGACTGAGCCAGCCAGGTACCCCTTTACTGAGCATTCTTTTTTTTTTAAATTTTATCATCATTTATTAATAGATTTATTCTTTTTAAAAGTAGGTTTATTCTTAAGCATTTTATTTTTAGAGCCAACATATAGTACATCATTAATTTTTGATGTAGTGTTCATCATTAGATTCATTAGTTGCATATAACACCCAGTGTTCATCACCACATGTGCCCTCCTTAATGCCCATCACCCAGTTACCCTGTCCCCCCATCCCCCTCCCTTCTGTAACCCTCAGTTTGTTTCCTGGAGTCCACACTGTTTCGCTCTCTTGCTCTCTCTCTATAATAAATAAATACATCTTTAAAAAAAAAATTCCACTTGTCACTTTTTAGCGTGGCTACAAGAAAATTTTAAATTATATGTGTGATTTGCATATTATTTTTATTGGATAGTACTGCCTTGTACCTTGGGGAGGTAGAAGGATGAGATGAAATTGCAAAGGGTAATGAGGACCCTGAATGGTGTCAGAACCTGTAGGCTAACCAGTCATTCCATCCTTCCATTGAAGGAGGTTACCTGACCTCCAGCAGAGACTGGAGTTGGTATTTTACCCCCCTAAACAGATAGAGATAATCCAAAATGAGATCATTTTGAAATGAAAGTGCCTAAGATACTTTTAATTGAAAAGTTTTCATCTTTCTTCACTACCCTGCAAGAAGGGGTCTCATAAAGAAGTTGAGATCAGTTATTATTCTTCACACATTTGGGAGTGGTGTGAGTAAATATTCGACCTCAGTATAAAGTGCAGTCTTTTATAGAATTGATATCATACTTTATATAAATTTTGTACCCTGCTTGGTTAATCATCCTGCATACATCAATCTCTCACCAACAGGAAAAAAGTATATATTGCCCTAGCAAAACAGATTGAAAAAGTAATGCTGAAATGGAATGTTATTTGGCAATAAAAAAGGAAAAAAAAAACACTACATGCTATAACGTGGATGAGCCTCAAAAACATTGTGCTAAGAACTGAAATGCATTACATTTATACACAGTGCCCAGAAAAGGCAAATCTATTGAGACAGAAAGATATTAGTGGTCATTTGGAGCTGAGAGTGAGATCAGGGATTAATGGAAATGGGCATAAGAGATCTTTCTGGGATGATGTAAAACTAGATTATAGCAATGGTTGTATGACCATACAAATTTACTAAAAATCATTTAGTTGTACACTGAAAACAAGAGAGTTTGTAATATATAAGTTGTTCTTCAATAAAGAGGTTTTTTTAATGTTAAAAAAAATACTAGTTCATCCATCATAGATTTCTCTTGTTATATGGTTTATAAAATTCCATGTCCATTTGTGGAATTTGAACTTGCTATTGGTAGTGACTGTTTCTGACTCATTGTTTTTTCTAGCATAGAAAGTGGTAGGAAGTAATCAGTTACGCGGTCAATGTCCAATAAATTAATTTCACAACAGCCCTCTGTAGACATCTGTAGATGTGGTCTGTTTATTGTGTGTTACCATAGCTCTCATGGTCATTCTCTAGGCTCATTTCTCAATTTGTTTAGAATAGACTTTATTTTTACTTTGCCTATTATTACTGTTATTTTTCTTGTAAAAATAGAGAACATGAGATCTGCACTCTTAACACATTTTTAAGTATACAGTACAGTATTGTTAACTATAAACACAGTACAAATGATCTGTAGAACTTGCTTATCTGAAAATTTATACCTATTAAACAGCATGACCCATTTCCCTCTCCCCCCAGCCCCTGGCAGCCACCATTCCCTTCTCTGTTTCTATGAGTTAGATGAACTTAGATGTCTCATATAAGTGGAATCATGAAATCTATGCCCTTCTGCAGTTGACTTATTTCACTTAGCATAATATTCTCAAGGTTTATTCATGCTGCGACATATGTCAGGATTTCCTTCTTTTTATGGCTGAATAATATTCCATTATATGTATATGCCACATTTTCTTCACTTGTAAGGTGCTGACAAATTTTCAGTTTTCAGTTTTCACTTACTTGTCTTGCTGGTATAGGTAGCTGAATTTATATATTTAGATCTATATCAATATCTATATTTACCTATCTCTATAAATCTATATCTATTTCTATATCCACTACCCATGCCTGTCTCTATACCTGTGTGTGTGTATAGTGTGCTAGTAAAATTTTAATGACCAGCTTACTGAAGAAAAAAAAAAAGACAAGCTCTGATTTGTAGTGTTTGCTGATTTCTGTGATGTAAATATTTCAGCCATATCCAAATTCATACTACCAACATGACACTGCTGAGAGTGGATTTTGGAAGAGATGTGTAGTGGAATACCATAACATAGCATTTTTACTACCCAGATACAAAGACGTGAAGAACCTTACAAGCATAGGGAGGAGTAAAATATAGTAGTAAAATCATTAGAAAGTGGTGGGTTTTTGAACATATTATTACAGGTGCTTTAATATAATTTATTTAATGGTAAGTTTATATAATTTAATTCTTACAAGGGCTATGTTTAATAGTAGGCTTGCAAAATTCCTTAAAATGTAACATTCAGCTCTCGTGAGACAGTAAAAAAGCCAGCTCCTGAACACGACTTTAACGTCAAAGTGTCTAATGTTTTCTCATTTCTAAAACCAAAATTTAATCAGAGGTTTAACTCTTTTTGACTCTTATATCCTTTTAATTCTTGATGTTTAGTAAGTTTCTACAGTGAATATTCATAAGTAGAAACTTACCAAACCATTCAAGAATTTGCCTTTTGTTTATGCACTTGAAATAGTGTACACCGCTTTAATGATTCCTATAATATATTGCCAAAGGTCATAAAAGCTAATTTCCAAATCACTAAAGCACTTTAGTACCCTTTGATTCTTTTTTTTCTTGTAATGAGGCTGAAATAATTCTGTTCACCGAAGATAAACTATATGTTAAGTAAAAGACTATCAGCTGTGAAATTAAAAATTTCTTAAAAATATTTGCAAATGTTTTCCTGGTATTAAACATTTCAGTATTTAGTATTAAATATATACTTTTTCAAAATATATGTAATAAAACAGAGCTTATAAATGCAGTGTATATGTCCATTTTTTCTTACAAATGGTGGTTATATAACTTGAGTTTTCTTGATTAAATGTAACTTAATTCTCCCCAAATTTTCCTCCCACACAAACATATGCCCCAGCCTTGCTTCCTATTGGTAGTGACTGTTTCTGACTCATTGAGTGACTTATTAGAGTGAAGAGAGAGAGGCCACGATTATAAAAATGGAAAAGAATCATCTTTTCAGCAAATAATGATGGGACCACTGAAGATCCACATGCACAAGAATGAAGCTGGACCCCTACTTCACATAATATACAAAAATTAACTCAGGGATGCCTGGGTGGCTCAGTCGTTAAGCATCTGCCTTCAGCTCAGGTCATGGTCCCAGGGTCCTGGGGTCCAGCCCCACATCGGGCTCCCTGCTCAGCGGGAAGCCGGCTTCTCCCTCTCCCACTCCCCCTGCCTGTGTTCCCTCTCTCACTGTGTCTCTCTCTGTCAAATAAATTTAAAAAAATTAACTCAAAATGGACTATAGAACTGAATAAAAGAGCTAAAACTATAAAAATCTTAGAATAAAATGTGAGTAAATCTTCTTACCCCTGGATTAGTCAGTGGTATGTTAGATATGACACCAGAGGTACAGACATCAAAAGAAAAAATAAATTCAATTTCATAAGAAAAAAAAAACTTTTGCATTTCAGATGATACTATCAAGAAAATGGTAAGACAACCCACAAAATCAGAAAAAATAATTGCATTCGTATATATGACGAAGAACTAGTATCCAGAATATTTGTAAACAATTACAACAGAATTTTAAAAGTTAAATAATTGACTTTTTTAAATGGGCAAAGGATCTGGATATACATGTCTCTAAAGAAGATCTAAGAAGGTCTACATTTCTCAAAGAAAAACACCAGAAAGACGTTTAGCATCGTTGGCTATTAGGGAAATGCAAATCAAAACCACCGCGAGGTACAACTTTGCATTCACTCAGATGGCTTTAATAACTGTGACAAAAAACTAATGTTGGTGAGCATGTGGAGAAATATGAATCCTCATGTGCTTGGTTTTTGTTTGTTTCAAGTTTTTATTTAAATTCCAGTGAGTTAACATATAGTGTACTATTCGTTTCAGGAATAGAATTTAGTGATCCATCACTTCCATATAACACCCAGTGCTCATCCCAGCAAGTGTCCTCTTTAATCCCCATCACCCTGATGGGAAAGTGAAATGGTGCTGCTACTTCTGAAAACAGTTTGGCAGTTCCTCTAAATTATAAACACCAAGTTACCATATGACCCAGCAATTCCACTCCTGTGTTATACCTAAGAGAAATGAAAATATACATCCGTATGAAAACTTGTGCATGGATATACATAACAGCATTATTCATAATAGCCAGGAGGAAGAAACTCAAATAACTGTTAAGAGTACATTAAAAAAAAAAAAAGTACATAAACAAAAGTGGTATATTGACTAAATGGAGTATTTTTGAGCAATATTAACGTAAAGACATACTAATATATACTACAGCATGGCTGAACCTTGGAAACATTGTACTGAGTGAAAGAAGCCAGCCGCAGAAGACCATATAGCATATGATTCCATTTATGAAATGTCTAGAATAGGCAAATCTATAGAGACAGAATATAGATTTGTGGTTGCCTAGGGATGAGAGCATGTGGGTGAAGGAGAAATTGGGAGTAACTGCTAATGGATATAGGATTTCTTTGGAGGATAACAAAAATGTTTTAAATAAAACTGTGATCATTGCAAAACTGTGTGAATATACCAGGAAAAAAAAAGAACTTTGACATATACACTTTAAATGGATGGATTGTGTGGTATGTGATTTATATCATAATAAAGCTGTTTTTAAAAATATAACAACTTGGAAAGAGTGACAAAGGAAGAATCCCAAGCAAAGCCCAGGCAGGGACCCAAGTGAGGCTTCCCCCCAAAATCTCCTGCTATGTGCTGTCTTGTTATTTTCACCTCACTTCTTACAGTGTATTAACTGTTTACCAATTACATGCTATATAATATAGTTATCTCCCTGCTAATATATGGAGTTACCAGTCTACACATTAATGTGAAAAATTTTGGCAGATATCTATCTTTGGAACACATATTTGATATCAGCTATGCTATATGAATTATTGGTTAGGGGTGGAAGAGGGAAAATATATTCATATTAAATGTTTAATCCAAAGGCAGAAGTGTGGAATGGGCTTTAATTGATAACTTATAAAGAGTGGGCATCCGGAGCATCTTCACTGTGAGAAAAGTGTTACAGAATGTTGTTTATTCAACCATGAGTAAATTAAGCAGAGATGACCAGTTTCACCCCAAGATCTGTCCTTTTATGGAAGTAGAATCACTGACTTTTAGCTTAGCCCTTAGTTTTACAAAGTAAAATGTACATTTCTCACCCTCCACTGCAGCTGGGTATGCTGTATGGCCTTGTTCTAACAATTGGGCCAGAATCAGAATTCATGTGTGAAGTTCCAGGAAGATAAATCATGATCTTTTTCTTCTATCTTCCTCATCCTTCTTCACTGCTACTTGGAATGGAAATATGATGGCTGGTATAGCCATTTGGACTGCAAAAGGAAGTCACCTGTTGAAGACAAATCAATAATATGAATTTTCTATGTCTGATGTTCATGGGGCCACTCTACTGGCTCTCAACTGTGTCTTCTTGTTTGAGAGACAAGGAAATTTCCATTGTTCTTAGCCTCTGTTATTTTCAGTTTTCTGCCACTTTGAGCCAAATTCTAATCCCAGTGAATTCCAGGAAGAATCACTGACAACTGCTATGGGCAGTTAGAAAGTACTCTCTTAGTCACTGGGAAGTTTAGGGTGAAAAAGAGACAATGCTATGTTTTACAGAGCTTACATTCTAATGTGGTAAGATAGAAAATAGCACATTTTTAATAATATGATTATGAATGACCATGATACAATTGATAGAGTATGAATCTGGATTTTAGCAGTTCTTCATAATTGAAGGGAAGGTCTCTATGAAGCAGTGATATTTGAGCTGATACCTAAACTAATTATAAACAGATCAATATATATGATAATCTGGATCAAAGAACTGCAGACAGAAGAAGCACAAAGGGAAGGATGAACTTGGCCTGATCAAGAAATAGAAAAATATGGCTTGTGTGGTTTGAGTAGAGAGAGCAGTAGAAAGAGCAGCAGTGGGAGATGATGTTAGACAGTAGTGTGGGAGCCAGATTAAACAGGGCTTGATAGGCAATGGATGAAAGCAAACCCAAAAAGACATACTTAAGAATTCTGTCCCAGCATCTTTTCTCTCTCTACTTCTCCCTTTTCCTTTCATCTTTTCCCCTCCTGTTTTCTTTCATTCATTGTACAATGTGGTCTACTATTTCCAGAACCCCAAACCCAGAGCTCTGTTTTACTGTTTTAGGTGTACTTTCACATATTCAATTATATAGGAAGGCCTAGCCTAGGGGATTTCCCCCACTAGTAATTTGTATTACAAATTTCAAAGCGATATCTTTTTTTTAAATTTTTTTTATTGTTATGTTAATCCCCATACATTACATCATTAGTTTTAGATGTAGTGTTCCATGATTCACTGTTTGTGCGTAACACCCAGTGCTCCATGCAGAACGTGCCCTCTTTAATACCCATCACCAGGCTAACCCATCCTCCCACCCCCCTGCCCTCTAGAACCCTCAGTTTGTTTTTCAGAGTCCATCGTCTCTCATGGTTTGTCTACCCCTCCGATTTCCCCTCCTTCATTTCAAAGCGATATCTTTTAAATCAAGTTTTGGAATAGAAACAAATAATATATATCAAAAAAAAAAAGAAGAAGGTAGCAGGAAGGGAAAAATGAAGGGGGTGCAAATCAGAGGGGGAGATGAACCATGAGAGACTATGGACTCTGAGAAACAAACTGAGGGTTCTAGAAGGGAGGGGGGTGGAGGGATGGGTTAGCCTGGTGATGGGTATTAAAGAGGGCACGTATTGAATGGAGCACTGGGTGTTATATGCAAACAATGAATCATGGAACACTACATCAAAAACTAATGATGTAATGTATGGTGATTAACATAACATAATAAAAAAAAAGAATGCATTATTTTTGTTTATAAATGCATTATATTTGTTTATAAATAACATAGATTTCCAAGCATTAACTTAGGGTCTTTTGTTGATGAGACATTTCAAATTATGGAACACAATATTCAGGATAAATACGTTTGATTCATTTCAATGTAGATTTTACCTACACCACTATTTTAAAATAGTTTTGAGGTTCCAATAGGCAGATAGTGTTGAGAGGCATCTGCATCTTTTGTTGGTGGTGAATGTAATTTAATTGACTTAGAGCCTTATAAGAAAGGGTTTCAAAGTGGATTCTAAATTCAGTTGTTTCAAAGGTGAGTAGGAGAGAAGGGGGAGATGACAAAACCCATAAGATTGTTATAGAAGTTTGGGTAGGGGGCTGAGAACAAACCCACAGTCATCACTTATTCCATTATTGGCAAAAATGGAAGTTCCCATACACTACTGGTGGGAGAATAAGTAAATTCTTAGAAGTATATTGGAGATTATATAGGCAATATGAACTAAAATTTAAAATGGGCATGTGTCTTAAATTTGCATAGATGTGTACATGGGATACATCCTAAATATTCCCTACAAAAATAGAGTTAAGTAAGTTATGACAGAGTGGTGAATAGGAAATTGTACAGGCATCAAAATATTGAAGTATTTTTATAAATACAAGTAGAAAAATGTCTGTGACCTATTGAAGAATTTTGAAAATAGATTATAAAATACTATTTGTAGTATTATTTTTAGGATAAGGTATATTGAATAAGAATGTAAGATAGAGATACAATGTAAGACAGAAAGCCTCTCACAAATGAGTACTTTTTGGAGATGGTCTTCAAATAATTGAATGTATCTCTGTGATATAGTTATGGGTAATTTTTAAAACTTTTTTCTAGTGAAAGTTACTATTTTATAATGTAAAACTTTTATATTTAGAACAAAACAGTGAACTCACAAAAAACATTAATGTGATTAGAAGGCAATATATAGGGATAAATGGGAAATGGGTGAGAAAATAATGTATTGAAAATATACTACTTGTTTGAGAAGAATGATTTTCATATTGAAAGGAGGTAACTTTTGTTTTATGGAGATGCATTTTCTCTTTTAGGATGAGGGAGGCCTCAATGTATTTTTAATCTAAGAGGCAACACATTTAGTCTTTTGGCAACTTTACACTATTTTGTGATCATGTGAACCAAGCAAACAAAAACTTTCACCTATAGCCAAGTTTCTGGTGGTCATGAATTCATTTGAAGATGAAAATTGATCATGAAATAAGGATATGAGATACACTTTTCTAGTTTATATTAGGGGTGGTGGTGAGATATATTCTGCTTTATAAGACATGCACGTATTAAGGACCTGAGATGTAAAGGAGCAAGTACATTTCGGGAACGAAAGGCAAGCATGGCTGGAGTAGGGAAAGATGAGTAAATTGACATGGGTCTTGAGGGATAAACAGAGACTACTTCATGTAGCATCCTACAGATTGTTTACCATTTTGGATTTTATTTCAAGAGAAATAGGGAACCGCTGGTGAGGTTTAGTCAAACGGATTGACATGATCATCTTTATTTTTTTGAAGATCATTATGACTCCCATGTGGAAAAGGGACTTGAGTAGGAACAGAGGATACCTGAATGGGGACTGGAGGCTCACCAGGCTGAGTGAGGATGCAAAGAGACCAGTTAGGAGGTCATAATGATTGTCTAGTCATGAAAATACTGTGCTTTGGACTGGAATAAGGGCATTCGACATAAAAACTTTTGGCTAGTAGAATCTTTCGAGATTGAGGCTTGATTAAATGATGGGAGGGAGAGAAATCCCAGACGACTTGAAGAATCTGATAGGAGAGGTTTAGTAAAGGGCACTTTCATTTAAGATAGGGTACACCTGAGGAGAAGCAGATTTGAAATGGAATGTACTTTATTTTTAGATTCTGGTCATGTCAAATTTGAGGTGGAATTAATTCAGTAAGTAGTAGAAAATAGGTGTCTGGAGTACATGGAGCTCATTTTAAAATTATTTCCTCTTAAATCATTATTTATCCTACAGAAAAATGGCACTGACTCTGAAAGTCAGCAGTTTCGTTTTTGTTTTGTTTTTGTTTATTCAAGAGATCATTCTTGAAATGATGACATCCAAAAATCTATCATACCAGGAAACAATTGCCTAATGCAAACTATTGTTTTGTTAATAACTCTCATAGAGAAAAGCATAGAAACTCTTTCGGGTGTGAAATGGAACTATCTGGCATGTTATATTGAGGGATACAGACCCTGAATGAGTATTCTCCAATGAAAGAGTCTTGGTTGACGGATATAAAAATGTCTTCTGTTATGAATTCATCTTAACTTAGTCTTTCTTAAAAAAGATTTTATTTATTTGAGAGAAAGAGAGAGAGAGAGAGAGAGAGAGCTCGTATGCACAAGTAGGGGCGAGAGGCAGAGGGAGAAGCAGGCTCCCCACTGAGCAGGGAGTCTGTTGCAGGGCTCGATCCCAGGATCCTGGGAACATGACCTGAGTCAAAGGCAGACGCTTAACTGACTGAGCCACCCAGGTGCCCCTCATCTTAACTTAGTCTTAAATTGAAAAGTGTGGTCCTTCTTGAGAAACTATCTCAGAAATTTCCTTATTGTCAACCAAATTAGCATACAGGTTTTTTTTTTTTAATGTGCAAATTGGTATTGGAAATGTTATGGAACATGTATACAATTTAAAAATTTATTAAATGTAAGTAGTGCCTTTTTGTGTGAAATAAACAAAAATATCTCCAACAATATCTTATTCTGAATTTTCCCTAGATTGAAAAAAATTACTCAGATCCTATATTCTGCCCACATATTCTGCCCATTTATTGCATGATGACTTCTGACTCTTCCATGAAAGAACATTTGTACATGATTTTTAAAAATCATGATATGAAAAGAGTTGTTTTCAAGGAAAAGATGAGAGTCTGGGGCCCAGGAAGTTTTATTTACATTTGAGATATAAAGTTGTTTTTCCTGCAGCATTTTCAACAAGAAAGGTTTTTTATAAAGAGCTGTAAGTATATTTTGTTGTTGTGAGATAAAAAATAATAACTTGATTGGTGAAAATAGAGAGAATCAAGCTTAAAGGCATCCTTGTTTGACCTTGAGTATACAAACTCAGAAACCTCACAGTCCCACCTTTCTCTTGAGTCTATGGATGCAAGTGTATTTACAGCTCAGATCACATTTGCTTGTGTTTGCAGTAACTGAGCCCTTTTGGGCTCCAAGCATGGTACAAGATAATTGGTATATACCGCAAGGATAAAACAATGAAACCAATAAGCTATTGAAGTGCTTACAATCCTCAATGATCTAGTGACCTTGACATTTATGCTGAGAAGTTCTAAACTATGAAAATTGAGGAGAAGAAGGGGGAGGGCGGATATTTACTACAGAGAAATAGCACGTACAAAGGCCCTCGGGCTTGAACATGTTGGTGAACTTGGGAAACTGAAAGAGGCCAGTCAGTATCTGTGGAGCTTAGGGGTTAGCCTGAAATAAATTCCATGTAATGAAGTAGGAGAGTTTGACAGGGAACTTCTGAGTGTAGAAAGATTTTTTTTTAAGATTTATTTATCTATTAGAGAGAGAGAGAGAAAGAGAGAGAGCAGGGGGCGGGGCAGAGGGAGAGGGAGAGAGAATCTTCAGAAGACTCCCCGCTGTGCACAGAGCCCACCTCGGGGTTCGATCTCACCACCCCGAGATCATGACCTGAACTGAAATCAAGAGTCAGACACTTAACCAACTAAGCCACTCAGGTGCCCCAGAGTCTAGAAAGATTTTTAACTTCATTCTAAGGTGAATAAGAAATCACTGAAGAATTAGGGAGAATGTAATGATGAAATGTACACTTTTAAAGGGGTCACTCTGATGCTGTTTGCCATGAAGAGGACATTGGGCAGAAGGTCAAGAGTATAGAGTTACAGGGCAGTTACAGATTGACTAGAAGAAACTGTGCTTACCTATGCAATCAGTTTAGACAGAGTTTCCAATTTAGTTAGCCCAGGACTTTCAAAAACTGGATGACCACATGGACAGGAATAGATAGACTACTTGACAATATAGATTGCCTTGGCCCATCAGAGTTATCAGTGGCATAGGTACGCAAGACAACTAAAGACCCAAGGCAAGGTATATCCAGTTCTAGGAAGTACAGTCCTTAGGACCCTGCCCTGTTGAATTTGGATATGACATCGCCATTTTAGAAGAATTTGAACTACTAATCTGTGTACTTCCATTTGGGCAATGTTTTTATAAATATCTATTTTTTCCTGGTCCTTAAACTAAAGTTAGCATCATCAAGGCCATGTTATCATCAGTGGATGAAAATTCTCTCTTTGGGAGTCCCTTTCATTTCTGCAGGTGGCTTGCATGAAAGGATATTTTGCAGCGAGCGATGACAGGATATAAAGATGAGTTGGATGGTAGTGATTGGTTTGGAGAAAGTAAAAATCATAGAGGAATACCAGAGAAATAGATGCTGGGGCCATTTACCTGATCTTCCTAACTTAAAAGCATCCATTCCATTAATTAACAACTAAGAAATGAACATGTCCCAGTGTAGAATTCAGCATCATTTTGCACTGGCTTAGCACTTTAAATTTTACTCCCCTCATTTATCTGTCCCTTACTTTTCAGAACTATATAATTTAGTGCTTTCCTTTTCTGGTATGGAAGAAAAGGAGCTTCTTCTCAGATAACTAGTTTGAGTAGCACAACTTAGCTCAAAATCATTTGCAATGATGTTGATTGCAGCAATGTTTTAATGGTGAAAATACCATAAATATCCTTAATGCATGTGATGGAATGCTATTGAGTGGCTAAAAGGGATGTGTCACATGAGTCTTTCTCAACTGAGTGTGCTATTGCTACCTAGGGGACATTTGGCAGTTTGGAGATTTTCTTTTTTTAATTGTATTGACTGCAGAGGAGGATGTTCTACTGGCATCTAGTGGGTAGAAGCCAGGGCTGCTGCTGACCATCCTAGAATGCAAAGCACAGTTCTCCTCCCCTGACACCAAAGCACTGTCCAGACCAAAATTTCAGTAGTGCTGCTTTTGAGAAACTCTGTATTATGTCTGCACATTGTAGTAATTATATATCCCAAATACATAATGTTGAATGAAAAAGAGGAAAGTCTTAGAATGATAGGAAAGTATGCTAGTATATGCATTATTTTCATGCTAGCTGCTAAAACAAACCAAACCCCAAATTTCAGAGAGTTAACAGCCATGGACTGCGTGCTCATGCCCCAGTCCATGGCAGTATGTGGCTTTCCTACATGGGGTGATGCAAGCCTCCAGACTTCTCCTGTCTGTTTGATCCACCACCTCTTTGATCTCAGAATCCTCTGCATTCAGCCATTGGATGGGGAAGAAAGAGTGGAAAAGACACATTAGCTCTTGAAAATCACAAACACAGAATTGACACAAATTACTTCCACTCATATTCCACCAGGAGAAACTAATCAAGTAACCACACATTTGATGTGAGAAAGGCTATGAAATGTTGTTAGAGGGTGAACAGGCTCTCCCTCAGCAGTACTACCAGTTTGAGGAGGGGAACATGGATTGCTCTGGACAGCTGCTTAGTTCTGGGAAGGGCACCCAGCACATAAGTAAATTGGTAAAGGTCTTACACATACACACACACACACACACACACACACACTACCATGAATTATTTTTGGACATAGAAATGTATGCGGGGGCGCCTGGGTGGCTCAGTCATTAAGAAATGTATGTGGAAAATAGAACAATTGGACTGGATTGATGAGCATAAAATTCACATCTAATGGCCATCCATGAAAGGGGGGAACAGGAGAATAGATCTTGAGATAAGGGAGCAAGACTGTCTTCCAACATGTCTGTATTGCTTTCTTTTAGGATTGAATTACAAACACTGAATTAGTTAGGACAAGGTATTAGTAATTATGATTTCTTGAATATGTGTACATATGTACCTGTATAATTCTGGACTTCTCTATCTGATTTTACCTTCTTCAAAATAAATAATGAACCAGTTGAGTAAGTCAAACTTGTTTTATGTCAAATAATTTATTTTTAAATTGAAAAAATGAGATAGAACTTGTATATTATTTTTAAGTCCTATGTAAAAAGTGTGGTCATATGGAAAAAATTTTATAAAAGCTTTTACTGATATAAAAGTATAACTTGGAGGAACATTATACAGCAATCCTTCCTATACATTCCTTTTCAGGTATATCTACAGAACATAATACTGACATGCTCCAAGGCTTTTTGAAAAAATTCTACGTACAACGTGATAATACAGTAATCCCCCCTTATCTGTGGTTTTGTTTTTTGCAGTCTCAGTTATCCGCGGTCAGTGGTGTTATGGAAGCAGACGATCCTCCTTCTGATGTATAATCACAAGGTCACTAGTGGCCTAGCACTACATCACAGTGCCTGTCATTTATTTCTCTTCATCTCATCCCATAGGCATTGTAGCATCTCACATCACCACAAGAAGGATGAGTACAGCCCAATAAGACACTTTGAAAGAAAGATGACATTCACATAACATATTACAGTGTATTGTTATAGTTGTTCTATTTTATTATTAGTTATAAATTTCTCACTATGCTGATTTATAAATTAAACTTTATCATAGGTATGTACGTATAAGAAAAAACAGTGTCCATAGGGTTTGGTAGTATCCATGGTTTCAGACATTCCCTGGGGGTCTTGGTACGTATACCCCATAGATAAAGGGGATCTGTATTTCGTTGAAAATACCCTTGTCCCTTGTTTACTTCAATCTCTCTAGTAGCATCGTGGTGTTTTTTTCCTGAAATATACCTGATTTTCCAAGCCATGTTGTGAATATTGGTAATATATCTTCCTTGCAAGAGATAGAAAAGCAAATCAAATACACTTTAGTATTCAAACCGTGTGTATGTGTGTGTGGTTTCTATAGTAGTAGAATTAAAGGAAAATTAAATAATCAAGCTGTAGGAATTGTGAGGACATGGACCTTTCCCCTAGTTGTCTGCTTTTGAGGATGACTGAGTGTACACGTTCTCAGTTGTTGAGTCTCAGGTAAAACACTCCAGGCAGAGCATCTGTGTGTGCCACTTTGAGTCAGGTATCAATAATCTTGGTCCAATCAGCCCTGGCTGGAAGGCATTGTCACTCAGTACAAGCATGACACAAGGGACTATGCTTATGGGTTTATTGGAATGGAAAAGGTGTCAATTTTCAGAAAAGGGAGACAAATGGGTGGGCTGGGCAGGCCTTCCCACATCTCTCTCTTACTTGGTGTGATCCATGCCCCACACTATTTAGGCAGAAAGAATTCTGAGCTTTGTCATTTGATCCCCTAGTTTTCAAAATCTATGCAAATGAAAAATGTGTTTCAAAGGCTTCATGTATATTTTTCTTCCTCTTAGGATGTCACTTTGAATTAGGAATGCATGACTATGTAGTGTTAAAACGTGAACTGTATCAAGTTCATCCTTCCCCGATATTACAACACATAAGAAGTAAGGAGTAATTTAAACTCTTTGTAAACTCTGATTTTAATAAGGGAGTGAGAATAAAAATGACTAGTTTATTATGTTACATTATCTAAGGTTTTGTATTTGGTTTTATTTTTAAAGAATATACTTTATAAGTTAATAAAGAAGGCAATTGAAAATATACCTGTGTAAACTGTAGACATAATAAACTAAAATTGTATCAGCCCAGTTATAAAGGAGCACTTAGAAATAGCTTAGCTAACTCTCCTTTTTAGGTCCTTATGCAAACCCCAAATCCTGTTGTTATTTATCACTTATTAGGAACCAAAAAGAGTCCCAAATGTTGCTTTGATGAGCAGGATGCAATGAAGTACTGTTTTAAAGGCCTTATTAAACACTTCAGTGAAATAGGAAGTCATTTATGCAGCATCGTTAATACCCCTCACTGAATTTATGATTTTCAAAGGAAAAAAGTGCTCCTCTCTCATAATCTCATAAGTAAAACTTACTCTCTTTCTTGTCAAATACCAATGCATTTAAAAAGAGTCTATTTGAACTTGTATGTGCTATGCTCTGTGTTAGCATTAGGGCAAAAGGAGGAGGGAGGGAAGAAAGGGAAGGGAGGAAAGGAAGGAAGGAATCTTTGCTTTTGAATTTCTTGCACAATGACATGAGACAGAAAACCAAAGTAACAGACATATAAAAGGGCCTATGACTTGAGAGGTAGAGAATGGCTTAAAAAAAAGTGACTGAATTGAAGAAGGCATTAATAGTAAATAAAAATGTTTCAGCAAGATTATGAAAGTTTGTGTAAACCTTAATAAAAAGCTTAGAAGGAAATATCTAACATAAAAAAGTAGTTCAGCAAAAATTACTTTGTATTTAACTATGTTAAAGCATTTTTAAATAGTTTTCTCCTACATATAATTGGGATTTTTGGGAAAGTAACACCTTCTAAAATTCATGAATTATTTGCTATGTATTGTTATTTCCTTTAGAAAAACATTCTAATTATTGGAAAAAAGAGATTGTTTTAATGTATTTTTATATTCAAACCAAATGCGCTTAACTCAGAATTGGGGTTCCTCATTAACAAGCAGTCTTGACCTTGACTAAAACACTTAAAATATTAGGCAATGTGGTAGCTGTATATTGTACTGCCTACCTGGTTCAAACTAGACATGTGTAATTAATGAATATATATATATATATATATATATATATATATACACATTCAGTATATATATTATGTACTTGTCATATACTGGTCAACAATTCCAAAAGATGGGGATTTTTTGTTTGCTTAGTTTTGACAGAGTTTTCATTAAATTAAATAGAAAAATACATCTCCATATTAAAGTTTCAAATATTTCAGTGAACTGGGATTTTTTATTGCTGGCATTATTTTTAGTTTGGTTATGAACATAAATGCTAAATACATAAATTTTTTGAAGTTTTCAAATTTCCCATTAGGTAACATGCAGTGTAATATTAGTTTTAGGTGTACAATATAGTGATTCAACACTTCCATACAACACCCTGTGCTCATCACAGCAAGTGCACTCTTTAATTCCCATCAATTTTTATCCATCCCCTCATCCACCTCCCCTCTGGAAACCATCAGTTTGTTCTCTATAGTTAACAGTCTGTTTCTTGGTTTGCCTCTCTCTCTTTTCTTTCCCATCACTCATTGGTTTTACTTCTTAGATTACACATATGAGTGAAATCATATAGTATTTGTCTCTCTTTGACTGACATGTTTCACTTAGCGTTATACTCTCTAGCTCCATCCATGTCCTTGCAAATGGCAAGATTTCATTCTGTTTATGGCTGCGTCATATTCCATTGTATATATGTACCACATCTTCTTTATCCATTCATCAGTCAATGGATACTTGGCCTGCTTCCATAATTTGGCTATTGTAGATGATGCTATAATGTAGATTAGCGTGCATGTATCCCTTCAAATTAGTGTTTTTGTATTCCTTGAGTAAATACCTAGTAATGCAATTTCTGGATCTTAGGGTAGTTCTATTTTTATATTTTTGAGGCACCTCCATACTGTTTTCCAGAGTGGCTACACCAGTTTGCATTCCCACCAACAGTGCAAGAGCTTTCCCCTTTCTCCACATCCTCACCAACACCTGTTGTTTCTTGTGTTTTTGATTCTAGCCATTCTGATAGGTGTGAGGTGATATCTCATGGTGGTTTTGATTCATAGTTCCCTGATGATGAGTGATGTTGAACATCTTTTCATGTGTTTGCTGGCCATCTGGAAGTCTTCTTTGGAAAAAATGTCTATTCATATCTTCTGCCCATTTTTAAGTGGATTATTTGTTTTTGGGGTGTTGAGTTTTATAAGTTCTTTATATATTTTGGATACTAACCTTTTATCTTGTATGTCATTTGCAAATACCTTCTCCTGTTCCACAGGTGGCCTTTTAGTTCTGTTGATTGTTTCCTTCACTGTGCAGAAGCTTTTATGTTTTGATGCTGTCCCAATAGTTGGATCCCAAGTCATCCAAATTTTGTAAAGGATGAAGTAAAACTGCCACTATTTGCAGGTGACATGATACTATATAGAAAACCCTAAAGACTCTACCAAGAAACTGTTAGAACTAATAAATGAATTCAGTAAAGTTTCTAGATACAAAGTTAATATTTACAAATCTCTTGTGTTTCTATACACTAATAAGGAACTATCAAAGAAATCAAGGAAACCATCCCATTTGCAATCTCATCAGAAGACTACCGTACAGGGCACCTGGTTGGCTCAGTCAGTTAAGCATCTGCCTTCAGCTCAGGTCATGATCCCAGGGTCCTGGGATTGAGCCCTGCATCGGGCTCCTTGCTCAGTGGGAGCCTGCTTCTCCCTCTGCCTCTCCCCTCTGGCTTGTGCTCTCTCTCTCACTCACTCTCTCAAATAAATAAAATCTTTATTTAAAAAAAAGACTAACATACATAGGAATAAATTTAACCAAGGAGGTAAAATACCTGTACTCTGAAAACTATAAATGCTGATGAAAGAAATGGAAGATGACACAAAAAGTGGAAAAATATTTCATGCTCATGGATTAGATGAAGCAATATTGTTAAAATGTCCATACTTCCCAAAGCAATCTATAGGTTCAATGCAATCCCTATCAAAATACCAATCTAGTTTTTCACAGAACTAGAACAAATAATCCTAAAAATAATATGGAACTTCAAAAAACCCTGAATAGCTAAACAATCTTAAGAAAGAACAGGGTGTTATATGCAAACAATGAATCATGGATCACTACATCAAAAACTAATGATGTAATGTATGGTGATTAACATAACATAACAAAAAGAAAAAACAGTAGATTTTGTCATAAAACAGACACATTGGTCAATGGAACAGAATGAAGAGTCTAGAAATAAACCTACACATACATGGGCAATTGATTTATGACAGAGAAAGCAAGAATATACAATGGGGAAAGGAGAGTCTCTTCAATAAATGGTGTTGGAGAAACTGGACCATTGTCTTATACTGTACACAAAAATCAACTCAAAAGGATTAAGACTTAAATGTAAGATCTGCAAAACTACCAGAAGAAACATAGGTGCTAAGCTCCTTGACATTGGCCTTACTGATGTTTTTTGGGTCTGACTTCAAGAGAAACAAAAGGAAAAAGGAAAAATAAATGGGATTACGTTAAACTAATCTGCATAATGAAGTAAGTCAAGTAAACAAAAAGTCAACCTACTGAATGGGAGAAGGTATTTGTAAATTATATTATCTGATAAGGGGTTAATATCTGAAAAAGGGATCATTATCGACTCATACACTCCATAACAATAACAAAAAATCTGATTAAAAAATGAGCAGAGGATCTGAATAGACATTTTTCCAAAGTCTTACAGACAGCCTACAAGTACATGAAAAAATTTTCAACATTAGTAATCATCATGGAAATGCAAATCCAAACCACAATCAGATATCCCTTTACACTTGTCAGAATTCCTATTGCCCAAAAGCCAAGTGTTGCAAGGATACTGAGGACAGGGAACCCTCGTGCAATGTTGGTAATATAAATTGGTACAGCCACTATGGAAAACAGTATGGTAGTTCCTCAATAAAAATTAAAAATAGGGGCGCCTGGGTGGCTCAGTAGTTAAGCATCTGCCTTCGGCTCAGGTCATGATCCCAGGGTCCTGGGAGCGAGCCCCACATCGGGCTCCCTGCTGAGCAGGGAGCCTGCTTCTCCCTTTCCCTTTGCCTGCTGTTTCCCCTGCTTGTACACTCTCTCTCTCTGTCAAAAATAAATAAAATCTTTAAAAAAAAATTAAAAATAGAAGTACCATGTGATCCAGGTATCTTTACAGTGTGTATCTAAAAGAAATGAAATCAGTATCTCAAAGAGATAATTGCACACCCATGTTTATTGCAGCATTATTCACGATAGCTAAGATAAGGAAACAACCTTAAGTGTCCATCAATGGATGACTGGATAAAGAAGACGTAGTGTGTGTGTACACAATGGAATATTACTTAGCCATAAAAAAGAATGAAATTTTACCACTTGTGGCAATGGGAATAGGCCTTAAGGGTATTATACTAAGTGAAATAAGTCAGAGAAAGACAAATACTGCATGATTTCAGTTATATGTGGAATTTACAGAACAAATCAAACTAATAAGCAAAACAACAGATCCCATACTCACAGATACAGAGAACAGATTGCCAGAGGGATTGCCCGAGTGGAAGGGGATTAGTGTGGATGGGAGCAGGGGGCAAGGGGTGAAGGGATCTAAGAAATGCAAATTTCCAGGGCTCCTGGGTGGCTCAGTCAGTTAAGCGTCCTACTCTTGATCTCAGCTCAGGTCTTGATCTCAGGGTCCTGAGTTCAAGCCCCGTATTGGGCTCCATGTTGGACATGGAGCCTACTTACAAAAAAGAAAAAATGAAAAAAGAAATACAAACTTCCATCTCTAAAATAAATAAATCATGGGGGTGTAATGTACAACACAGGGAATATAGTCAGTAATAGAGGCGGTAATCTTACAACAATGTTGTAAGGTGACAGATAGTAACTAGACTTATTATAACAATTTTGCATACAAATGTCCAGTCACTATGTTGTACACCTGAAACTAATATAATATTGTATATCAATTATACTTCAATGAATAATAAAAGAAATGCCTATTTCTTGAATGCATATAAGAATAGCATTTACTAGGCTGCCCCATATATTAATTCAGTCAAACCATATGACTTAAAACAGCTCCCTATAGTATCAATTATATTCAGGACAGGATGGGAGACTGCTTCTTGCTTTGAAAATAAAAACAAACAGAAACTTGGCTCCAATTCCATCGTGTAGGAGAGCACAGACCTGCAGTGAGTCACAGCTATGTTAAATCAGGCACTTGTGTTCATCTAATGAATCCATTGCCTCTGGCAGGGGCCAGCATGCTGCCCAGATCTCCAAGTGCTGACTTCTTTGTTATTAAGGCAACAGTCTTAGAATCCTTGTAATGAAAATTTGAACAAAATTCCAAAGCCCTCTAATCATCCCGGAGTTGACAGATGTACTGATATAACACATGCTAGTCTGGAGCCCCAGGTATGAGCTCCTCAGTTATGGCAGATTACATTAGTGGGGTTTGAAACCATTTGTGTTAAGTGAGCCCCACGTTTTGACGACTAGTACTAAATAATTAAAGGTAAATGTCTGTTTGTGTAATTATTGAGGGTCATTTATTTTGAAAACCTCAAATCACAGAGCCTTATCTTAGCTATTGCATTCATACATCCAGGGCTCTAATTTTGACCTCACTGATGGTAAGGTTTACTCCACCTTATCCTGTAAATTAATAACAAATTAACCTTGCTAAAAATATATTTTTCTCGTCTCTCCTTTTGCTCGTAAGTCTTCAGCATATGTCTCCCATGCATGTAATTTAGTTCAGACTCCCTGATCCCTCAGGCCACCTTGGATCCCACCTCATCTCTTACCACTCCAGCAAGACAAGCTTTCAACATATTTTCAACGAAGTCCTTTTAAAGCTGTCAAGTTACAGTTAGTGCTGAATTGGTGGTAGTTAATGTCAGTATAAATATGAAGTATAACAGTAAAAATATTTAGTCAAACGTGAACAGAGAATTCTCTAGGATGTACTGCCTACCTGTGTGACCTTGAGCTAATCATATACATTCTGAGCTTCCCTGGCTTTCTTTAATGGTACGATTATGTTGGATGATTTCAAACACATTCTTCAAGATCTTTGAAAAAAACTTCAGTAATCGCACTGCTTATCTAATTTGTGTTTGTTTTGTATTCTCTTATATATACTTGAATATGTGAATCCATATACAATCACTAAATTAGCATAATCAGATTCATCTTCTGGCACTGGTGTTAAGATGGAGAATTTTTGCTATTGATGGACAGAGCTGTGGTATTGTGAGGCAGTATTTCTTATTATATTGCTTTTGTTGGAGTCAGTGAGTAGTGTAATCCTGAAAGCAAAATAAAACATGGAGCTAAACAAATTGCCTCTTATATTTACAGAGGGCAGGCATGCATATTACTTCACATTATGCATAACTGAAGTTGTAAAATACTGCTGTAGCGTTTTGATGATTCAACAGTTAGGGTGTGTCGTTGATCAGAGAGCTGGTGTTGACAGAGCATACCACAGTAGAACATATGCTAATTGCACATGGCTTCATACGAGCTCTTAAAAAGAGTGGAATGTGGGGGCGCCTGGGTGGCTCAGTCGTTAAGCGTCTGCCTTCGGCTCAGGTCATGGTCCCAGGGTCCTGGGATCGAGCCCCGCATCGGGTTCCCTGCTCCGCGGGGGGCCTGCTTCTCCCTCTCCCACTCCCCCTGCTTGTGTTCCCTTTCTCGCTGTGTCTATCTCTGTAATATAAATAAAATCTTTAAAAAAAAAAAAAAAAGAGTGGAATGTGAAACTTGTCGGATCCGCTATCAGAAGTTGAAAATTCTGGGTTGTGGAAAGGGATATGATTTGATATTTGAACTCAAGAAATGGATGAGATTAGTTAGAGATGCAGCAATATTTGCAAGGTCCGTATGACCTTTACATAGCATGATCTACTGAAACCTGTTTTTCCAAATGTTTATATGTACGCACATTGACATTTAAACTGGAAACAATGGGATATAAATCCTCTCATTAAGAAGGTGCCACTGACTGATTATTATTCTTGAAGAAGTGTTGTCCTTTTTCTTGCATGATAAATGCTTCTTTTTTTAAAAAAATTCTCCTGTTATTTATAAAAATGCATTAGTCTGAGATTCTAACCAAAGTTAGAAGTATCATATTGGAACTTTAATTTAGACAAGTTCAAAACATGTCAGAACATGGTCACTGTTGGATGTCTCATTGTTGTTCAGAGCTCTGCTGTGGGGTAGGCCTGGATTGAAGGGATGATTGCAACCCGTTATCTTTATTACTTATTACCATCTCTGGGTAATGCTTAAAGGTGGGAGATACCAGTACAGCAGTTTAGAATGTGCAATCAGTCAATCATTCAAGAAGTGTTTAGAGAGTGTCACATACCTTACTTTGTGTTAGGAATACACTGGTGAACAAGACAATTTTTTACCTTGATGGTGATTAAGATCCACAGGTTTTTAATTATTTCTGGATTTGTCAATTTTTCAATGGCATACCGAAAGGCCCCAAAACTGCCAGTATCCAGGAGCATCTGTGTGGCTCAGTCAGTTAAGCATCTGCCTTCAGCTCTGGTTATGTTCCCAGGGTCCTGGGATTGAGCCCCACATCGGGCTCCCTGCTCGGCGGGAAGCCTGCTTCTCCCTCTTCCTCTGCCCCCTGCTCATGCTTTCTTGCTCTCTATCTCAAATAAATAACAATTTAAAAACCTAAAACAAACAAACAAACAAACAAAAAAACCTGCCAATATCCGCAACTTGTCTCCAATCTCTTTCCTTGCTTGTTTTTGCATTCCTAAAGTCCAATGTCCACCTTTTGTAGGAATTTCAACTTTTACACTCACTCATAGTCTAACCCCTTTAAAATCCAAAGCAACCTTAATTACTACCCCACATTCCCAATTAAGATAAATCTGAGTCATCCTCATCACTGTATTTTGCTTTAGCACTAACTAATTTGGTAAAACCATCTGTGGTAAACCCTCAAATGGTGTCATAAAAAGATCACTTCTAATTGTTTCTATTATATTTTTCTCACCTTATACAGTCGCTGTTCTTCCTTTTGTCTTTTCTCACAGACATGATTTGACCCATATGGTTTCAGTTCTTCCCTAGACCACCGTGGAGACGCAGATCATGCGTGGCTCCACCTCTAATTACAGTCTGCTTGTGTTGGTTCTCATTTTAATGTCATGGTCATAAGTAGGGATCCTAATATAGGGCAGTAATTGCAGTCATTTCCCCCACAGTAAGTGTAGTTTCAACCTTGACCCTTAAAAAAGATTCTACCTTGAAACACTCTCAATAGGTTGATGACTTACTTCAACTTTATGAGAGACGTATGGGAGAGAGACAGAGAGATAAAGAGATAATTGCTCACAGTATTTAGTACTGACAAATATTAGGTATTTCATGAGCATTTTTTTCAGTTTTAGGTAAAAATAAGAATCGTTAATTCTTTAGACCTTCAATAGTTATTTGTGTGTAAAATATTAAATAATAAGCAATTCTAATAGTAAAATGAGATTAATTTTTTGGAGAAGTCCTTGGTACTTTTGGTATTAAAAAAGAAAAAAATATGTATAAAGTAACTTTTACACTATGAAAATATTAGAATTACAACTTAATATTGGTAATGCATTCAATACAATATTATGTATTTACTTCATATTCAATAAATGTTCACTGACAGTAATTGCTATAATTTCTTTTTTAGATTTTTTTTAAAGATTTATTTATTTGAGAGAGAGAGAGAGAGAGTTTGCAAGTGGGGGGAGGGGCAGAAGGAAAGGGAGAGATTAAATCCTCAAGCAGACTCCCCAATGATCGGGGAGCCCTAGACAGGATTCGATCCCAGGACCCTGAGATCATGACCTGAGCCGAAACCAAGAGCGGGTCACCCAACCACCTGAGCCATCCAGGCACCCCTCTTTTTTAGATCTTTAAGAAAAGAGGATTAGCATTAAAATATTGTCATAAGTGACACCTTTTTAAGATACTTGGAATATTAAAGTAACAAATTAATCTTAGTTTGGGTGGCAAAAGTCCTTTGTTTTTTAACCCCAGATATTAAAAATTTGAAAAGTTTTTTTTTTATAATAAATATAGCCAAGATTCTATTCATGTATTTTTAGTGGCTATCTATAATTTATGTAGTAAAAGAATGCAGTGGTATCATATTGATCCTTTCTGCTTAAGCTAATAGTTTATTTAGCTGCTCCCATTGGAATTACTGTTGTTTATGTATCATTCCCTTATTTTTGCTTTCATTTGCTATCTTTTACTGAAGACCACTTATTGACCATATGATTAGATACACTTGGCATGTGTTACACGTTTTTCTAGGTGAGAACAAGCTTAATGGTATGCCTTTTGCTGCTAGTCACTTTCTTCCCAGGTGCCTAAGCTATCTTTAAAGCCTCACCATTGTCTGGGAGTCAGTGTACTTTCCCTCTATTGGGAGGGGGTTGATTGTAATAGCTTCAATGTATTGCAGAAGCAGAAGGACCCACTGGGGCAATCCAGGCCAGGTTGGGCCGAGAATTTGGATACAGTGTGCACTTCCTGTCCTCAGCCTTGGTGATCCTCCTCTGCTGTGCCTGTAGGTAGAGTGGTGTGGGGTTGTCATTCTTTCTCAATTTTGTTTCCTGTTCTCTTGCTGGAGGATAAACTCTGAACCTTAATTTACTCAGATCTACCACTCTGTCACTCAAAAGCCAGTTTGGGCTTAAAACAAAACAAAACAAAACAAAACAGACCATTTACATTTGCTTGATATTTTCAACCCTTGTACAATAATATTTTCTTTCTCTCAACACCTGCTAATAATGTCTGAAACAATGAGAACCAGAAAACAGGAATAAAAAGGAAAACGAAAAACATAAGCATTATTGCACCAGAGACATAAACCAAGTATAGTGTTGAACAGGGCAGGATAGAGAAAGCATAGCCCCCTTCAGTCACCTGTAGTTACTATCCATTTTGGTGATGATTATAAAGCTATCATAAAGAAAGTCTTATGGAGCCAGCTCATTTATACATGTATCTAAAACAAACTCTCAGCAGCCCCAAGGTATATTTCCTGAGACCTTTGCAAATTTCCAAATTTGCAAATACCACTAAACCATATAATTCCACTCATAAAATGCAGTGAAGTATAACTGAACAATTACAGACCCCTATCAGATCCTTAATGATTGTATAAACTCAAGTCATTTATAAAGGTATTAAAGTCTGTCACTAAACACACACACACTATATTATATCACCCCCATATAATTTTTAACCATGATCTCACCTGAATTCAAAACTCTGACAGCTCAGCCATAAAAAAGAATGAGGCCTTGCCATTTGTGACAACATGGATGGACCTAGGAGATACTGTGCTAAGTGAAATAAGTCAGAGAAAGACAAATACCATATGATTTCACTTATATGTGGAATCTAAAAAATAAAACAGATGAACAAACCAAAAGCAGAACCAGACCCATAAATACAGAGAACAAACTGAAGGTTGCTAGAGGGGAGGGGTGGGGGGTGAGCAAAAAGGGTGAAGAGAATGGGAGATACAGGCTTCTAATTATGGAATGAGTAAGTCATGGGAACAAAAGATACAGTCAATAGTACTGTAATAGTGTTGCATGGTGAGAGATGGGAGCTACACTTGAGGAAATCAGAGCATAAAGTATAGAGTTGTTGAACTGCTGTGCTGTATACCTGAAACTAATGTAACATTGTGTGTGGACTATATTTCACTAAAAAAAAAAGAAAGAAAGAAAGAAAGAAAGAAAAGAAAGAAGAAAGAAAGAAAGAAAGAAAGAAAAGAAAAAAGAAAAGAAAAGAAAAGAAAAGAAAGAAAGAAAGAAAACTATGACAGATGAATAATGGAATAGTTGCTCTGTAATACGTGCCTGGCATATATTCTCTGCAATACCAGGCTTTTTGTCTGTGCTTTACAAATTGTTTCTTATTACTCCTTCTTCTTTGTTGAGCTGTTTCCTCTCAAGTAGAAATGCTCAAGTAACAGTCTGGTCCTACATGCTTATTATTATAGAACTAAAAATGCTTCCTAATGTTCTTTGTTCAGCTCATGCTCAGTTATGGTTGGCCCCCTGGCTGAACTAGTACCTCTCTGTCCTGTCACTAAATGAAAATATATCCCCAAGACATTGTTTTTCTCCTCAAGTCTGCCTTCATTATGTATTTGTTGACTCTATCTTATTTCAAGTTAACTACCCGTCACTTTTTGTTAAACCTCTGACTCCTACTTGATGAGGTATTGAACATTGTACTTAATGAGATAGTTCTGTAGGGTTTCTTTCTTAAGTTTTCTCTGGAGAACATAATGGGGTTGAATCACTTCAAGAAACAAAACACGGTACTTTTAATAACCCCAAACTTTACTGGTCCAAGAATCATCTCTTCCATAAAACACTTTACTTGTATATCTTTGTATTGTCAACATTATCAACTATCTTTGGGGTAAGCAGAGGTTGGAGAGATAGCAGAGAGATGAATGGTGGTGTATTTGTCTTGAAGGAGGGAAGTTTCCTTCAAATTAAGGGATCACTGACTATACAAATATAAGGGGCGATCTAGGCTGCTTTGAGAAAGAGAAGGCTGGAGGGGTCATTTTGAATCCCTCACTAGACTAAGTGACTTATGTATGTGTCTCAGTAAAATAGCAATATTCTAGATGTAGTGGAGCTTTGATATTTCTTGATGTTTTGATGTTTCTCAAGAATAGTCAGACTCATTAGTATTAAACCCTTAATGTCAAGGGTATTTATATCTGGGAAAAAAGTGACTAATTGGGTTGCTTATAAAGCAGTAATATTTACTACTGAAAAGACCTGTCAATATCATGTTTTATATTTATTTTATGTTAAATAAAAGCTATGTTGCTGATTAAGCTTATACTAAGTTCAGGAGTTTTAAGTGAGGATTCCATTAGTATGGAATCTTAGGACTTGAAAGAATTTTTATTAAATATCCTAGAATCTATGATATAGAAATTGAGAGATTTAAGTGCTTTTTTGAACCCATATTGGTATTTTAAGTTATTTTATGTCATGAATTTACATTTGGCAAAACTGAGTCTTCAAATGAGATATTAGAATTTGATGTAGCTCTGTTGATGTGGAATTTGTCTTTAAATTAACAATAACTTACTTGATCCTCTTTTGCTGAAGTGCCCTGGGATTTCAACTAAAATGCAAAATGAAGAAGTAAGAATTATTAACTCAAATTCTCAGCAGCTTTATGTAGATAAATTCACAAGGGGCCTATGGAATAATATATGTTAGTTTTATTTTCTGTTGTGGCAAAGAATAAAAAGTAATCATTTGCCAGCCTCTAATAAGTATTATAATTTATTTTTCTGAAATGGCATCTTTTGAAGCATGCTTAGAAATCCTTCTGGGTTCCTAGTATGAGCCCCAGGGTGGATTGAATTCATCTTGTGCACTTGTGACAGTGAGGATTTAGGCAAAAATCAGAAAAACAGTTGGTATATAAATAGACTTGCCCAGTCTACGATAGATTCTCTGGGGAAGATAGAAAACCTCTAGACCTAGCCTAGAGGCTTCCTAAAGCCTCAGGTCCGTGATACATCAAATGAGTACACCGTCCTGGTTATCACACTGAGAATATGTTATTCTCACCAAGCATCATTTCCTTCCCATTTTCTACATAACTTTTCCGTATTCCATGTTTGCTCTTCTCACTTTTCTAGACCTATGTGGCCACAAGCTCCTGTGTGTCCATAATGTAGGCATAAGTTTTAATTGAATGCATTATGAATTTGTTTTCAAAGTAATTATGATTACTTCTCCGTGCTGAAATACCAAACCCATCCTGCCCCCATGAGGCCTAGCCCTCACAACCTATGACCATAAGGAAAAAAAAGCTTGCTCCTTTCTTCTAGTGCTAACTAATTTAAAATTGATTACTTTGCGGATGTTCTTTAATCAGTATACATAAAGGAATTTTCTTATCTTTATAAAAATGCATACATTCAAGATTCACAATGAAGGGAAATATTCTACATGGGAAGAACAGGGTAGACCCCTCAGCTTTGACTCTGATTCCATTGATTTTACTTTGTTCTTAGGTGTATTTTACTGTTTGTTGATTGAACACTCTAACCCTAGAGTAACTAGGACCTTGTCTTGCCCCTTAATGTTGTGTGTGATCACAGTTATGCCCTGGTCAAAATTCTTAGATATAACTTTACCATAGGCAGTAAAAATTGAAAACTACATAAATAAGGAAATAACAATGAACTGGATGAATTTGCTGATGAACTACCACTTACCTTGAAGGTCTTAAAATCCCATCGTTCCTAACTCATGACAGGCTGTCCTGAGGTGACTGTCATTCTGGCATCATGTTTATCATCTGGCCCCTTAAAAGATATAAATCTCACTTCCTGTCAGACTTCTGATATTTGGTTCTTCTTTTTAGACTTATCTAGCAGGGGTGGGACCTTATTCATGGACCAAATGGTGCATTTCTGCCAGGAAAAAAAGACCTGTACTTTGGCAATTTGTTCTAGCAGAATAAATTTCAACAGTTTTATATCAATATCTGTATCTGTATGTATCTATGTATCTATGTATCTATCTATCTATCTACATACCAGCCAAAGGCTGTAGTATGTTCATGGTTCCTTCAAAAACCATGCTAAATATTGATGTTCTTTGACCTGTTAGAGGCAAGGTCCAAGTGTAGACTGTCGAATGTATTTTAATATATTTTTTTCACTTGACAGATTAGGCTTGAGAGAAGATTTTAATGTAAGATTATTTGTATACACACTTTTCATCTCACATGTTGGTGCAAGTTATTAAACAAAAGAAAATTAGGACTTTAATGTAGTTTTGAATTGTAAGTACTTTACAAGTCAGTTTCCTTTTCTTGGAAATCCCTGTTTCCCAGAGGTACATACTGATATCATTCTTACTACTTTGGGGTCATAAATTAAATTTAACTTTGTAAACAGCTTCTCATAAGGTTATGTTGCTATTATTATTATTGTGCTGATATTCTATCACTTGGTTTCATATTCATCTCTTTTTTTGTTTGTACATTTTTATTTGGTAATGTTTATATCAGTATCCTAAAACTTAATTTTAGAGACACTGGATATCACTCGCTTGGATGCCATTAGTTTATTATAAAAGAGAGATATGCAAATTATTTACATGATGAAAGATTTCACAACTTCACTGGAATGGACAGCTTCGCTTGATGCCATTTCTATAATGATTTATTTCAGTCTACATACTTTCCGGGAATGTTACCATCTCTAAATAAGAAATGATCCTTGTCATCTAGAACTACGTTGGTGCCTCCATATTCTGAGAGAAGAACTTGATCTCCAGCTCTCACACTAACTGGTTGAATCTCTCTTCACCCTTCCCTTTAGAGCCCGATCTAACAGCTACTAGTGTTGCTTGCAATACTTTTCCTTGAGATTTTTCTGGAAGCATAATACCTCCTTTGGTTGCAGTTTCAGCTGCCCTCCTTTCAACTCAAAGTCAGTCAAAGTGGGGAAGAAACTATGTAAACACCTGTCCTGGCATGATTCTGGCTTCTGCAGTCAGTTCTCTACTCTGAAGCTACTACCCCGCTCCAAGGAGACCCGCAGTCTGACCCCAGGGGCCATGTGAATGTGGGACTATACTCATCTTTTTATTCATCTTTTTATAAATGTCTGATTAGTATCCTATAATAATAGTATTATGAATGGTGCCCTGAAGTCTAACCATTTGCTTAAAGGGCTAAGAAACATATATAAATTAAAATCAAACTAGCAACAAAGGAAAAGAATAAATCCATAGAAAACAAGATTTTGTAGCTTAAAATCAATTAGCTCAAAATCTATGCTCAAATAATAAAAAGAAGCGGTTTTCTATAGAATGAAAAAAATAATTTTCTGACTAGGGTAAGGTCACTTGTGAATCTGAAACGATGCATATTGATAAGGCATTATATTTGAAAGACAAGTCTCCAGTTTTGCTTTTAACAAAGAAAGCAAGTATATACTAAACATACAGGATCTTTATGAGGAATGAATAAAGAATTTTCAAAAGGACATGGTAAACACACAGATTAGTTCTTAAGGATAGGTCATGTCCACCTGTTTTCTTATTTAAAGAGAGCTATTTTATTTATGTTATGATGAAATAAGTCCCACAAACAAAATGACTGAGAATACGTAACCTTTTACCATACTTGCTCGTAGAATTGCCATAGCAGTTTATGCTTACAACAGTGGTGTAGGCATCCCCTTTGTTTTGCGCCCTTATCAACTAGCTATCGACATGTTTAGAATTTTCTCAGTTTGATGAGTGTGAAATTATATCTCCTATTAATTCCCTTTTTTATGATACTAGATCTTTTGCATTCATTAGCCCTTGTATTTGCTCTTCTTTGTATTTCCTGTTCTTTTCCTCTGCCAGTATTTTGATTGAGTTATGGCTCTAGTTATTTCCTTCTATGTATTCTTTTAAAATAGTAAAGTTTTTGTACAACACCCAGTGCTAATGGATCGTGGATCACTGCATCAAAAACTGGTGATGTATTGTATGGTGACTAACAGAACATAATAAAAAAAATAGTAAAGTTTTACTCTTCTACTCTTAGGTATCTTAATAAATCTGGAAGTCACTCTTAGTGATTTTTTATCCATAGATTTTTTTTATTGAAGAAGCAATTCTCCTAACATAATTTTAAAATGTCTGTCTCTTCCCTACTTACATATCTACCTCTATTGTGTGTCAAGATTAATATATACATATGTATTCCTGGGCATCCTATTCTGTTATGTGCTTCATTTGCCAATTCCTGTGTCAATACCATACATTCCTATTAATGTAGATGTGTCATTAGCCAAGCTTGACATGTGGTAAGACAGAGCACCCTACCTTGTTCTTCACAATTTTCTTAGATAGCCTTAGTCATCCAAGTACATGTGAATTAGAGGCAAAATTGATAAAAGCCCCCATTTTAAAAAAGTGTTGGTCTATTTATCAGGATTATATTAACTTAATTTGGGAGAAGTGGCATCTTAAGTTTGTTTTTTTAATTGTAATTTTGCCTTATTCCATTGCTTGCTCTTAACAGTAATAAAAACTGTTTAAACACTTTCCATCTTGCTGAAATATATCCTTCAGTAATTCTTTCAGAGAATATATGGAGGTAATAATCTTTCTTAGTCCTTGTCTGAAAATATTCTGAATAATAGTTGCGGTTCAAATTGTAGTCAGCGCATTTTTTTCTCATTACTCTTTTGGGTGTATTATTTTCTATTCTTATTTTCAGCCACAAAGTCACAGCTGATTAGATCTTTTGCAGTCTGATAGTCATTTCCTTAGATATAACCTGCTTTTTCCTAATATAAGTCTTCAGATGTGTTCCTTTATCATGATGTTCTGCAGGTTTTCTACAACATATCTGGGTGTAAATTTATCTTTTTCCTACTTGGTATTCATAGCGCACTTAGAATTGAGTACTCTTGTCTATCTTTAGTTCTGTAAAATTATCAGGTATTATTTTTAAATCTTGTTTTTCTGCAATTCCACACACAAGTCCCTTCTTTAGGAATTCTTACAGTTGGATATTAGTGACTATCTTTCGCATCTTTTGAATTCTCTCTTTTAAAATTGATTCGCTTCCCTGGGTTCTGTTCTGGATGAGTTCTTCATTATTATCCTTCTAGTTCACTAATTTTATCTTTTGTGCAATCTAGATATTCTATCATGTTTAATTTTTTAATTGATTCATTTACTACGTTTGTCATTTCCAGTATTTGTAGTCAGTTTTTTTCTCATAGATACCAAATTCTGTTGTGCACTTTCTCCCTGCTTTTATTTTATAACTCCAAATTCTTTTTTATTGGATTTTCTCTTTTATTTTTATTATTGAAAATTCTCAACATATCCTTTTAAATTGTTTCGCAGACACTTCTGTGAGAATAATTTTATCTCGACTGAATCCATGGTTCCATCATTGTGCTGGTGGTGGTGATGAATTTCTGCCTTTTTTAGGCTTGTATTTGATCACAGGTTTCTGGAGCCTTTCAAGTTAATCCATTTGTGTCATTGTTTTTGTAATTTCTTTTCCTCTCTTTATTCCTCCCTTTATGAAGACAGATGCTGTCCTCGTCTGTGCCGTAGAATAGATAATGTACTGGCATGTTGGGGTGTCTGCTTTGTGGTAATAATTAAAGTTATTGAGGACTCAGTGCTCAAGTCCGTTTATTTGGGGTTTTTTCCTGCCATCACAGTGTGTCTTTTTTTTCTTCCCATATCTCTAGTTTAATAGTTTTCTATAAAGATAGAGCCTCGGGCGGCAGGTCAGCAAAATTTTCAAGTAATCTCTCCTTTCAAGAATGATTACTGGGTAGACCTTTACTTTAATTTGTGACTTCAAGCAGTGATCTTAACTCTGGTTCTTCTCTCATATGTGGACTCTTAGTGAAGGAGCCTAAATGCAGCGACACTGTCAGTCAGGGGAAAAGAACCTTTTAGGACTGCAGCTACAATGTCTGATCCACAGCGGTGCCAAGCTCGTGTCTAAGCCCTGCTGTGTTACTGCGTGAGTTTTTTTTTTTTCTCTTTTTATATTTTCTCGATCAGTGCTCTGTATTTTAAACAGGTGATATGTATCAGGGCATGAAATTGTCATGCCATCTCAGTTATAGAGGTTTCAACGTTTTCTATTTAATCAACTGGTATTCATTAACTTCACAAAGTCAAAATTAAAATCCACAGTCAGACATATACTAGTAATAATTTTTTAAAAAGATTTATTTCTTTATTGGAGAGAGAGAGAGACCATGCGCATTGGAAGGAGGGGCAGAGGGAAGGAGAGAGAGAGATTCTCAGACTCCCTGCTGAGCGAGGAGCCCGACGCAGGGCTTGATCTCATGACCCTGAGATCATGGCCTGAGCCAAAATCAAGAGTCAGGCACTTAATCAGCTGAGCCACCCAAGCGCCCCTATACTAGTGATATGTTCATAGGAGATAAACCAGCTCATTATGTTTTACAAGACAATATCTGCATATTGTTCTGACATACTAAAATTAACATAAAGGTTTCTGTTTTGTCTCTATCTTCTCTATCCAAAAGAATAGAATCCAAATTTAAAAGTGTTTGATAATTTTGCAGGAATTGGAGTTAATACAGATAAACCTGGATTAAATGATTCTCCTCTGTGCTGTTTTTCTGTATCTACATGACCCTCTAGCATACAGGCTGTAGAGGGCCAGGACTGGTGTTGTAAGTGTGTGGTTTGTTATTGTTGTTGTAATTTTCTATTATATGCCTGTCACTTAACATGACAACTGACATTTAAGCCCACAAATATTAATTGAAGGAATGAACACTGAGGGGGCTCGCAGGCATAGACACAATTTGTGTCTGGCGATGCTGTGGAGGCTCTCATCAGCAAAACAGATGGGCAATAAGTATCTTTTTAAAATAACTGTGTATATATAGTGATCAGCACAGAAAAACGGAATAGATTCTCTAAGAATATGTAACAGTAAAATAATCCCATTTCATTTTTAACAGGCTTTATTATGCTAATACCAAACATTTTCTTAATTCAGTAAGTCATTTGATGAATTTCCTAATAATACTGATATAAATATAATAGAAAGTGTTGATATAATATTTTGCATTTTCAAACAGTAATGATGATGTCTTCAAGAACTACCTACCCGATGCAGGATTCATTACTTCTCTCTAGTCAATTTCCTGCTTTTAATTCTTTGATGGTGTTATGAAAAGGCACAGTTTGAAGGTTTTTCAGTAGGACAATGACGTTGTCTATGTTATTGAAAAGTAACTGATAAAAGAATGTGAAGATGCATTCCTGTTCAGTCTTAGGGTTTGGGGATTGTCTCACTGTTTCTTGAAGAACAAGAAAAATAGCACGTTAGGAAAGCAAAATTTTTGTTGCTTTAAAAAGTATTTGCCCAGTACACTCCTTCATAGGAGTATGGCCAAACCCAGAATACTAACATCAAGTACTGGTGAGGATGTGGAACAATAGGAATTCTCATTCCTTCCTGGTGGGCATACAAAGTACAGCCACTTTGGAAGACAGTTTGGTGGCTTCTTAATAAACAAAGCATACTTGTATTAAAAAAAAAAAATTCTTACCATATGAGCCAGCAATTGCACTCCATGATAGTTACCCAAATGAGTTGAAAACCTGTCCACAGAAAAACCTGCCCACAAATGTTTATAGCAGCTTTATTCATAATTGCCAAAGCTTTAAGCAACCAAGTTGTCCTTCAGTTGGTCGATAGATTAATAAACTGAGTCCATCCAGACAACGGGAATGTTATTCATCACTAAAAAGAAATGAGCTATTAAGCCACAAAAAGACCTGGAGGAAACCTAAATGCATATTACTAAGTGTAAGAAGCCAGTCTGAAAAGACTACATACCGTCTGAGTCCAACCATATGACATTCTGAAAAAAGCAAAACTGTGGAAACAATAAAAGGATAAGTGGTTGCCAGGGTTTGGAGGGAGGGATGAATATGTGGAGCACAGAGGAATTTTAGGGCAGTGAATCTACTCTGTGATACTGTAATGGTGGATATGTATCATTATACTCTTGTCAAAATCCATAGGATGGACAACACCAGGAAGGAACCCTAATGTAAACTATGGACTGTGGGTGATCCTATATCATTATAGGTTTATCCCCTTTAACAGTTGTACAACTCCATCGTGGGATGTTGATAGTGGGGTAAACTGTGCTGTGTGGGGACAAGGGGTATATGGGAAATCTCTGTACACTCTTCTCAATCTTTCTGTGAACCTAAAGCAACTGTAGAAAAGAGAGTCTACTTAAAAAAAAATATTTACCAGCACAAAACATGTTGTTTTAAGCCCAGTTTTAAAACATGCACAGTATAGTAGCCTATGCTCATGAGTGTACAATAATTCCTTTGAAACTGCTTGTCTTCAAACATGTATATTAAAATAAGACTCGTCCGTATAATAGCAGGTATTTTATTTTCCCCTTCTGCATATATTTAATATGATAATTAATTCAACCTGGTATTATTCTGGCTGCTATTCAAAGCCTCATACATGTTTGTTAATTTGTCACTTGTTCCTTATACAACATCTTGGTTATTTAATAAGCAGTCACAAAAGTCAAGAGAGTCCTGCCCCAGCATGAGTCTTAATTGAATATGTACTACATAATAGAATTAAATTCCGAACAAGCCGTCAATGGCAGATGATCCTTTGGTTATGAGCAAAACTTCAGTGGGAGTGACGGTATAAAGCTGATGGAATAATGGCAGCAAAGGGCCTTGGAATAGCATATGATATGATCATACAAGGGTTTTAAGGACACCCCAGGCTGACGTGGAGAGAGGCATCTCTGGGGCCAAGTGCTGTCATTGATTTGTGAGTCATTTCACTAGAAAAAACATGAAGATTTTTCCATAAAGGTTTCTAGCATCTTCTCCCAATGTCTTTGGGAAATCTTTGAAATTCTGTCTCTAAACAAATGAGGAAGAGAATAATGTTGGAAGATGATATCAAAATGCTCGATGTGTTATCTTGTGTTTGATCAAAACTGTTACTACTAGCAGAACTTTGGGTGGTGTTGTTGATCAGTTTTTTGGTGCAGGTAGTTCTCAGGTGACTGTGTGATCACAGATTTAAACATTTACAATATGCTTCCAAACTGGAACATTTTGATGTGGTCATATCTATGAAATAAATGACATTGTGTAAAACATTGCAGCAGATCTCTTAGAGCGAGATGACAGGATGATAGTATAGTTACTCACAGTTCAGACTACCACAATATAGGATGTAATGAGCCATAATGCCATTATTTTTCACTTTAGAATTTTAATGTTGTGTTTTGTACAGTTCTTAAAATATCATGCATAAAACATTGTGCTGAAACAATAGTGAGTTGTATATCCATAATGTCATTAGAAGCCAACAGTCTAATAACCGTAGGAAACAATGGAAAATTTTCCTCGGACTCTTTTGGAAACTGGTAACAAAAAGACCTGCTGCGTGAATGATCTCCTGTCTGAAAGGCATTCTGGCTAGATCTGTAGGTACTATAGTTTGATCCTTTGTTCTGCTGGGAATCTCTATAAATGCAACTGGAGGGAGGAGGACATTTGAAGCTATGGCATCTTTCATTATAGGGTGATTCTGTTTTACTCATCCTCTGTACCCACCAGAAAAACAACAACAACAACAACAAAAACAAACAAAAAAAACGCATTCCTCAGTTAATGAATTGGCCACTAACTAAATGAAAGAGGGCAAGAGGCTTGGAAGAATAATAACTGTGCACAATAGAATATTGAAATAAGCATTGTATAGGAGCACTGAAAAAGAGCGTGGTGCTCTGATACCTTGGATTTGCTTCTGGGATGGTATCACATAATTTCATCATCATGATTACTCACAGATGGAGTGATACATTTTGTTTCCAAATATAAATACAAAAGAGCAGACTACAGAATCCAATGAGAGGGATGCTACAGTTGATATTTGATAGTGTATATGTGGCACTAGGCAAGTACTGAGAAATTAATCTCTTGGAATGAACCACCACTGAAGGAACAGTTTGTCAAGTAATGCCATTTACTCTCCTTACTAACATACAGAGCAATTCTGTTGCATCACTTAGCATGGTGAGCTTATTAGGAAAATCACATTGGTTTGAGCAAAGAACTCCTCTGACCTTTCTAAATGAAAATAGCATGATGCTAAAAATAATTGGTGGAAGGACCATCTCTACACACAAAATGGTTTTGTGCAATCAACTACCATATCAAGAAGAAACTTTTATTTTTTGTTAGGAGTGCAGAAGATTTTTCTGTTTTTTTTGTTTGTTTGTTTGTTTGTTTTAATTAAAGGGAATGAAAGTGGTTATTTTTTTTTTTTTAAATTTTTTTATTGTTATGTTAATCCCCATACATTACATCATTAGTTTTAGATATAGTGTTCCATGATTCATTGTTTGTGCATAACACCCAGTGCTCCATGCAGAACGTGCCCTCCTCAATACCCATCACCAGGCTAACCCATCCTCCCAACCCCCTCCCCTCTAGAACCCTCAGTTTGTTTTTCAGAGTCCATTGTCTCTCATGGTTCTTCTCCCCCTCCGATTTCCCCCCCTTCATTCTTCCCCTCCT
>NW_022589738.1:6930420-6931987 GCF_004348235.1 Phoca vitulina | reverse complement strand
TCTTCTTCTTTTTTTCTTTCTTAACATATATTGCATTATTTGTTTCAGAGGTACAGATCTGAGATTCAACAGTCTTGCACAATTCACAGCGCTTACCAGAACACATACCCTCCCCAGTGTCCATCACCCAGTCACCCCATCCCTCCCACCCCACCCCCCACTCCAGCAACCCTCAGTTTGTTTCCTGAGATTAAGAATTCCTCATATCAGTGAGGTCATATGATACATGTCTTTCTCTGTTTGACTTATTTCGCTCAGCATAATACCCTCCAGTTCCATCCACGTCGTTGCAAATGGCAAGATCTTATTCCTTTTGATGGCTGCATAATATTCCATTGTATATATATACCACATCTTCTTTATCCATTCATCTGTTGATGGACATCTTGGCTCTTTCCACAGTTTGGCTATTGTGGACATTGCTGCTATAAACATCGGGGTGCACGTAGCCTTTCGGGTCCCTACTTTTGTATCTTTGGGGTAAATACCCAGGAGTGCAATTGCTGGATCATATGGTAGCTCTATTTTCAACTTTTTGAGGAACCTCCATACTGTTTTCCAGAGTGGCTGCACCAGCTTGCATTCCCACCAACAGTGTAGGAGGGTTCCCCTTTCTCCGCATCCCCGCCAACATCTGTCATTTCCTGACTTGTTAATTTTAGCCATTCTGACTGGTGTGAGGTGGTATCTCATTGAGGATTTGATTTGGATTTCCCTGATGCCGAGCGATATTGAACACTTTTTCATGTGTCTGTTGGCCATTTGGATGTCTTCTTTGGAAAAATGTCTGTTCATGTCTTCTGCCCATTTCTTGATTGGATTCTTTGTTCTTTGGGTGTTGAGTTTGATGAGTTCTTTATAGATTTTGGATACTAGCCCTTTATCTGATATGTCATTTGCAAATATCTTCTCCCATTCTGTCAGTTGTCTTTTGGTTTTGTTGACTGTTTCCTTTGCTTTGCAAAAGCTTTTTATCTTGATGAAGTCCCAATAGTTCATTTTTTGCCCTTGCTTCCCTTGCCTTTGGCGATGTTTCTAGGAAGAAGTTGCTGCGGCTGAGGTCAAAGAGGTTGCTGCCTGTGTTCTCCTTTAGGATTTTGATGGACTCCTGTCTCACATTGAGGTCTTTCAACCATTTGGAGTCTATTTTTGTGTGTGGTGTAAGGAAATGGTCCAGTTTCATTCTTCTGCATGTGGCTGTCCAATTTTCCCAACACCACTTGTTGAAGAGACTGTCTTTTTTCTGTTGGACATTCTTTCCTGCTTTGTCGAAGATTAGTTGACCATAGAGTTGAGAGTCCATTTCTGGGCTCTCTATTCTGTTCCATTGATCTATGTGTCTGTTTTTGTGCCAGTACCATACTGTCTTGATGATGACAGCTTTGTAGTAGAGCTGGAAGTCTGGAATTGTGATGCCGCCAGCTTTGCTTTTCTTTTTCAACATTCCTCTGGCTATTTGGGGTCTTTTCTGGTTCCATACAAATTTTAGGATTATTTGTTCCATTTCTTTGAAGAAAGTGGATGGTATTTTGATGGGGATTGCATTGAATGTGTAGATTGCTCTAGG
>NW_022589738.1:6709356-6930410 GCF_004348235.1 Phoca vitulina | reverse complement strand
ACTTGGTCGTGGTGAATAATCCTTTTAATGTACTGTTGGATCCTATTGGCTAGTATTTTGGTGAGAATTTTTGCATCCATGTTCATCAGGGATATTGGTCTGTAATTCTCCTTTTTGATGGGGTCTTTGTCTGGTTTTGGGATCAAGGTAATGCTGGCCTCATAAAATGAGTTTGGAAGTTTTTCTTCCATTTCTATTTTTTGGAACAGTTTCAGAAGGATAGGTATTAATTCTTCTTGAAATGTTTGGTAGAATTCCCCTGGGAAGCCATCTGGCCCTGGGCTTTTGTGTTTTGGGACATTTTTGATGACTGCTTCTATTTCCTTAGTGGTTATAGGTCTGTTCAGGTGTTCTATTTCTTCCTGGTTCAGTTTTGGTAGTTGATACATCTCTAGGAATGCATCCATTACTTCCAGGTTATTTAATTTGTTGGCATAGAGTTGCTCATAATATGTTCTTATAATTGTTTGTATTTCTTTGGTGTTGGTTGTGATTTCTCCTCTTTCATTCATGATTTTGTTGATTTGGGTCATTTCTCTTTTCTTTTTGATAAGTCTGGCCAGGGGTTTATCAATCTTGTTAATTCTTTCAAAGAACCAGCTCCTAGTTTCGTTGATCTGTTCTACTGTTCTTTTGGTTTCTATTTCATTGATTTCTGCTCTGATCTTTATTATTTCTCTTCTCCTGCTGGGTTTAGGCTTTATTTGCTGTTCTTTCTCCAGCTCCTTTAGGTGTAGGGTTAGGTTGTGTACTTGAGACCTTTCTTGTTTCTTGAGAAAGGCTTGTATTGCTATATACTTTCCTCTTAGGACTGCCTTTGCTGTATCCCAAAGATTTTGAATAGTTGTGTTTTCATTTTCATTGGTTTCCATGAATTTTTTTAATTCTTCTTTAATTTCCTGGTTGACCCATTCATTCTTCAGTAGGATGCTCTTTAGCCTCCATGTATTTGAGTTCTTTCTGACTTTCCTCCTGTGATTGAGTTCTAGGAAAGTGGTTATTTACGTTAAATGCGGATAGCACCCTCCTTCCTGCAGGGAGTGTTCCTCCCAGATGGATACCTTTTTCCCCCTTGGTTTTCAGAAACCCCTTGATCACACTAAAAGAGCAGCGATGCCTTTTTGAACATAGGAAAACCGAAGGTAAGTTACATTTAAAATCTCAGAATTTTTGTGTATATTATAAAATGATGACTAGGAATGTCTTATTCATTTATATATTTTTAAAGGGGCTAAAGACATCTAATGTAGCTTTTTATTAATGCCAAAGAAACTCATTTATAAGAAGTAATAGGAAAAATCAGTAGTGGTCTGCATAATCTCAAGATCATAATACTATACCTCTTATTAAAAAATGAAACATTGTGTTTACCATTTAATAATTAAGATCTAGAGTAAATAATTTTGAGTAAGGTATACTTCATCATTTTCTCAAATGTCTTTCTCAAGGCACATATTCAGATGAAACAAAAACCAAAGAATTTAGTAAACATTGATCTCTGAAACCTGAAAATTAAAATATGAATATCTTTTCCTTCAGAGATGTGACAGATATACATTCTCAGTGGAAAAGTCAGCTTCTATTTTAAATCGGAATTAATGTGTAGTTTATGATTGATCTAAAATATACATGTTATACCTTCTCATCTAACACAGAATGAAATGGTTCTGAAGGATTTTGATTAATCACATAAGTTAGAAGCCATACTTTGCTAGGAAAAGAATATTTTAGAGAAATACAGCTCTGCTTGAGGCTTAGAAAGTGTTACCATCAAACTCAAGCATATTTTCCTCTATTTGTGTGGCTGTTGAAAACTAATTTTTAAATATCACTATCCATTATACTATATTACATCATGACTACTCAGTGTTTTGTCTTTCAGTTGTACCTGATTTTTCATATTTTAAACCAGACCAGAAATATCTGGAAAAAAAATATGTTGCCGTATCCACATAATGTACGTCGTGTATGCAGATAGAAAATAATTAGACAATTGGGGACATATGAGATCATTTATATTTTTGTGCATAAATGTGTAAAAAGACTTTCCCTTGATTATAGATATAAATATTATGAAATATAACTGAGCCTGTGAGACTATCAGTAAACTGAAGGGTCTATGAAATCTAAAGTCTAGCTCAAACCTATGATTAAACTGTCAGTAGTAAAAGGAAAACAAATAGAATCCTACTTAAGTTTTTGAAGTTTTTTTTCTTTGGTACCTATAATCACCCAGAAACCAGTCTTTACCTAATATCCATTCAAAACAGGGAGCCATAGGATAATTTTAAGCCTCATATACAAGTCCTAAAGGAATGAGGAGTACAGGATAGGAGAGGATTAGTCTGTGATGGCATGTCTCTGAGTACGCAATCTTTGAAGTCTTCTGAATTGGAAGTCCTAGGCATACACTGACTGAACAGGGAATAGAGTAATAGAGGTTTAAAATGCCACCTATACGATTTTACAGAGGTCTGTGCCGCTAAAAACTTTGCATCACGGCCTTCTGGGAAGGCGGATGTGTATGGACTAGCTAAAAGTCCAGCCATTTTTATGATAGCTCAGATAAAAGAAATCACTAATAGGTGATAGGGTATTTTAAGTGATAGGGTATTTTTAAGTGTAGCATTGCATAAAATCAAAGAAGTAAACATTTTATTCAATTAAAGAATTCTTCAGGGTAGACCACAGACAAAGAGAATTTTCATGTTGGAATTCATTGGAAAGATCATCCAGTCTGTTTACAGATGAGAAAACTGGGGGGTCAGAGAGGTTAAGTGACTTGCCTAAAGCTTTGAAGTTACTGGAGCATCAAAACCAGACATACATCCTCCTTCCTTAGTCTCCCTGTTAGTGTTATTTCCATTTTTGTTTTTAAGACAATCCAGTGGTATTTGTTATGTAGTTAGTTTCAAGGAGGTGATTATATAAATCAGGTTTATATAATCACATTTGACTAACATTAAACTCTTTGATTGTCACCAACAGTAACAAGTGTTTTGGAGTACTTTTCCTGAAAATATGAATGGTGATCTACTTTATCATTGTTACTCTGGGGGAAAAAAGCGCTTTCCCCATTTGTTTAGAAAATTAATAGATGTATTCATTTAACTCAAATGATATAACAATTATTTCTCTTTTGGTTTTGTTCAGTATAGTAGTGATATCTATTCATAATTCTCCCTGGTATTTATTTAGGTTTGTAACAATATGAGGTGATTTTAATGACTTGACTGATGACTTTTGACAGATGTTATATGACATTTTTGATAATTGGTAAATGCTCATGATAAGTGTCACATCAAGAAGTTTCTTTGAATATAGTGTCAAATATATGGCTTATTTTGCATTCTCTGTGTTTTTACATGAACATATAAGGGTCTTTCAAAAAAATGTTTTTGATGGCGGTGTTCTTTTTTTTTAAAGTTTTTATTTAAATGTCAGTTAGTTAACATACAGTATAATATTACTTTCAGGCATACAATATAGTGATTCGACACTTCCATTCATCACCTGGTGTTCATCACAGCACCTGCACTCCTTAATCCTGGTGTTCATCACAGCACCTGCACTCCTCATCACCTATATCACCCATCCCCCCCCACCTTCCCTCTGGTAATCATCAGTTTGTTCTCTAGAGTTAAGAGTCTATTTCTTGTTTTGCCCCCCTCTTTTTTTCCCTTTGTTCATTTGTTTCATGTCTTAAATTCCACTTATGTATGAAATGATATGGTATTTGTCTTTCTCTGAGTGATTGCTTCGCGTGGCATAATACTGTCTAACTCCATCCATGTCATTTGCAAATGACAAGATTTCATTCTTTTTTATGGCTGAGTAATATTCCATTGTGTAGGGGCACCTGGGTGGCTCAGTTGGTTAAGCATCTGCCTGTGGCTCAGGTCATGATCCCAGGGTCCTGGGATCAAGCCCTGCATCAGGCTCCCTGCTCAGTGGGGAGCCTGCTTCTCCCTCTGCCCCTCCTCCTGCTCATGGTTTCTTTCTCTCTCTCTCAAATAAATAAATCTTTAAAAAATATTCCTGTGTGTGTGTGTGTGTGTGTGCATACACACACACACACACACACACACACACACACACGTATGCCACTTCTTTATCCATTCATCAGTCAGTGGACACTCGGGCTGTTTCCACAGTTTGGCTGTTGTACATAATGCTGCTTTAAGCATCGGGGTATATGTATCCCTTTGATATAGTATTTTGTATTCTTTGGGTAGTGTGATTACTGGATCACAGGGTAGTTCTATTTTTAAGTTTTTGAGGAACCTCCATACTGTTTTCCAGAGTGGCTAGGTCTTTCAGATTTAACAACTTTTTCATACTATAAAACAATGCATAAATATATAGAAAGATAACATATAAGAATAATAAAATGCAGGGCACCTGGGTGGCTCAGTCAGTTAAGGGTCTGCCTTCAGCTCAGGTCATGATCCCCGAGTCCCAGGATCAAGGCCTGAGTCAGGCTCCCCACTCAGCGAGGGGTCTGCTTCTCCCTCTGACCCCCCCCATCTCGTGCACTCTCTCTCTCTCTCACTCACTTTCTCTCAAACAAATAAATAAAATCTTTTAAATTTTTTCTTAATTTTAAAAAGAATAATAAAATGGTATGTTTGAAAAAATTCATAATATTTTATAAGTCATTCTACATCTTAAATCGTTCAAATAGCTTTTAGGTCATTAAAGGATTTTTGTCATGTAAAAATCATAAACATATCAATAGACTTTGTATTTTTTTATTTTTAGTGTAATTAAAAAAAAAACAGAAAAAAATAAAAACTTGATCCAAACCTGACTTTGTTTCCAGTGTTGTACAAATTTTGTATTTTTCTAACCAAATTTTAATAACCATTATTATTTCATCTATTTACCAAAGCAGCCAATGAAAATATTTCTGTTTTAGCCTGATGCTGTGTTTTCTCTGATTTATTCTTTCTGTGAAGCAGCACATAAAATAACCTTAAAATTGTTGAATATTGCAACTGATTTCATATGATTTGTATCATCTCCCCAATAATAGAAGAATCTTATGATCGAAATCTGTATTGAAATATTGGGAAAATAGACTAAGGGAAGAACTAAAATGTTCTTGGCTAAGGCACACGTAAAACTTTAACTATTTTGGCATATATTTAATCTGCCCCGTCCTCCAAATTTTTGGATACTGATAAATTTTCGAATTTGTTAATGCAATTTTCTTAATTTGGTGTATCACATCTTTCTACGAGTGCATGAAGTTTTACTGCAATTTTAAGAGGAAGGATATCGGGGGCGCCTGGGTGGCTCAGTTGGTTAAGCAACTGCCTTCGGCTCGGGTCATGATCTCAGGGTCCTGGGATCGAGCCCCACATCGGGCTCCCTGCTCGTCGGGAAGCCTGCTTCTCCCTCTCCCACTCCCCCTGCTTGTGTTCCATCTCTCGCTGTCTCTCTCTCTGTCAAATAAATAAATAAAATCTTTAAAAAAAAAAAAAAAGAGGAAGGATATCAAATCTATTTCAAAAGTGTCTAAGTTGTAACAAAAGGAAAGAAATGCACTGTGGAAAAATATATATATAGTGTAAGTTCCAGACAACCAAATCCATGTGGTAGAAAATAAAGCAAATATATACATAATTAAGTGTTACCACTACTGCTGATATAAGATATACAAACTTGTCAAGAATACTGGGAATATATTTTCAAATATTCAAATGCAGAAATGAAAAATACTTAATTTTTAATGGAATTTTCTGTTTACTATTTACGGAATAGTGTTTACTTATATGGAGAGGAACAAAAGCTTTTTTTAAGTGGATAATTTCTTATTAAAGGGCAGATGTTATTAGGTGTATTCAGAGTTTGGTTTGCAAATTATCCTAAAACATTAATCAAGAGCCATTGCTAATTAATGATGGCATTTTCTGGTTTTCTCTGTGAATAAATTGTGATTAAACTAACAAAATTAATAAGAATGATGATCCAAATAGAGTTGGAAAAATGCTCTTCGTACTTTATGGATGTATTGGTTTCTCTGACTAGAGGACCCTGGGAGAAGCTGACATTTTTACTTCCTCACTGCTGACATCTATTCTGAAATGCAAGATTCCATTGGAATTTTGGCACTTAAATGGGGGAGTTCACTTAAAATCCTTCCAAGTTTTCTTTTGCCCAGCACATTAGTTCTGTTTCATGGATCAGAAGTTGTTGCCTTTTTTCAGTTTAACTGTCAGCACCTCCACACTTCCCAGTAGTTAAAAATCATTCATTGGCAGTTGCTTGGTTCACCTCTGAAATGATAAACCTCTCTTTTGAGCTTTAATGAAATGGATGAAGTTTTTAATGCCATAATGATTTCTTCCACTTCCTTTTCTACACAGCTTGCCTTTCTGTGATTTTCTGGTTCTGTTTAATCAGTGAAGTGGTGTGTGCGTGTTCATTATTAAGTGATGGTTACCAAGACCAAATTTGTCTCGATACAGTATAGAAAAACTTCCATTCATTACTCTTGGTCCTGACCAAACTTCCAGTTCAATGATTATTTCTAGTATGTACTTGACATATAAATACTAGACTGGGTATAAGTATGGTTTCTTAATAGGATATGGATCTTCTCTTGATGGTCAGTATTATTAGTTTTAGGTTGATTTTCTTTTTGTCACATCCTCATTTCAAAGTGACTGAGAGTGTAGATTTTATATTTTTTTAAAGATTTTATTTATTTGTCAGAGAGACAGAGAAAGAGATCACAAGTAGGGGGAGCAGCAGGGGCAGAGGGAGAAGCAGATTCCCCGCTGAGCAGGGAGCCCAGTGTGGGGCTCCATCCCAGGACCCTGGGATCATGACCTGAGCCGAAGGCAGGTGCTTAACCGACTGAGCCACCCAGTAGTCCCGAGAGTGTAGATTTTAAGAGATAGTCTATTACTGGCTAAAATGAATCAGGAAGAAATTTAGCATTGTTCCTGTCCAAATACAGTCAAGTGTCTTTTTCCACATTTTTGTATAGGAATATAAATGACTTATCATGGGTTATTTTCCTTATGAGAAAATACCTAAATAACATTAAGTTAAGCAAAGAAAATGACTTTCTGTGTGATGATCTTTTAATAGTGTGTGTATGTGTTGTTGTTTTAATAAAAATTCCGGAACTTATGTATTAGAGTTCTCCAGAGAAACAACCAGTAGGATATATAGATAGGTATGTATGAGAGGAGATTTATTACAGGAATTAGCTCATGCAGTTATGGAGTTTGAGAAGTCCCACAATGTAGCATTTGGAAGCAGGAGAACCAGGAAAACTGGTAGTATAATTCAGTACAAGTGGGTCCAAAGGACTGTGAACCAGGGAAACGAATGGGATAACTCCCAGAGAGGCCAAGGGCCTGAGAACCGAGGGGCTAATGAAGTAAAAGCTAGAGTCCAAGGGCCCCAAGAAGCAGAAGTTCCTATGTCCAAGGGCAGGAGAGGATAAACTCAAGAAGAGAGAAAGAATTCACCCTTCCTCCATTTTTTGTCCTATTAGGGCCCCCAAGAATTTGGATGATGCACCCTCACATTGGTGAAGGGGGTTTCCTCTTTCCTCTGTCTAGTGATTCAAATGCTATTCTCTTCCAGGAGCACCCTTACAGATACATCCCGAAATAATGTTTTTCCAGCTATCTGGGCATCCCTTAGCCCAGCACAGTGACACATAAAATGAACCATCACAAGATGTATGAATTTTTTTGTAAGTAACTTAATTGCCATAGTAAGTTTGTGAACATTAAAATGAGGCCCTGTATAACATTAAAAATCTTCTCTTTAACTCTTCATGAGTAGAGTTCAAACTTTAAACCTCATGTGTAGACCCAAATCCCCATGAATTCTCAGGGAGGGCCTGTTCTTCCTAATGCCAACATGAAAGTCACACATTTTAAAAGGAATAATGTACAACGCTGTTTTCCAAATAGCCTAGCCATTAATGAAATTATCCAATTGTCCCTTTGTAACTTTGAGAAACAAAGAACTGTGGAGAGCGGACAAAACAGCCAAGTGACTGCTAATGGAGAGAGGGGTATCAGCAAATGTGGTGGCCAAAGGAAAGCAACTTGAGGTAAGAAAGGCAACTGAGACAGACAGGTATGATAAGAAGATGAAAAAAATAGTTATGAAAAAAATTGTCAACACTTCTCTCTGGTAGCCATCTTGATGTTTGTTTGTCTTATGCTTTCTTATAAATAATCCCAAAATGGCTGACTGTGTTTTCCTCTCCCATAAATTCCTATATATATATATATATATATATATATATATATGAATTAATGGAATATATATATAATTAATGGAATATATATAATTAATAATAATTATATGCTATACATATATAGCATATAATTCCATAGATCTGAACACCAATTAAATGTAGTTTTGAAATAGAGGTGTATTATCTTATGTACCAAGGAGTCCAGAAATAGCTTGCCTGTCATTCATTGATTTAGGCATTTCAGTATGACTCCGTTCTGGCCAGTCACTGGTGATAAAGAACAGAATCAACATGACTGGCCTGGGCCAATCTTGATTTGTTTTTCTGGGATGGGTACATTCTCTGAGCACAATGCCTCTTGATACATGAGCAGCATTGGAGTTCTGTTAACAATGAAGATGAGGAATCTGGATGGGCAAGTGTGAATATTTTTAATTTGAATTAGGCATTGATAAATGTAGACATAGAAATAGCTTGTTATACTGTGCATTAAATTAGATCAGTTACTCAATTTCTGTGAATTTTCTTAATCTTTGATGTCATCTGGTTTTATTTTGCTTTCTGGACAAATAAATTCAAGACAGCACACAACAAAATATAGGAACATAACATTTCAAAGAATAGATTCAGCCATTAGAAAGAAAAAGTAAGCACTTGGATTCCAAAGGATTTATACAAAACTTAGTCTTTACCATTGTTAATTAGTAAGCCAAATATGTCTTTCAAATGGCTTAGCCCCCCCACATAATATGTGAGTTTTATCCTCAGGGTTATCTATACACCTCTTGTCTGGTACTATTTTGTATATCTCAAGGTACAGAGTCTCTCTCTGCCAAGTTAAAACTAAAATTATTTTTTTCTTCACAACTGCTTTCCTGTGTACATATAAGAAGAAATATAATTTTGAATATGTAATGGGGTTTTTGTGATTATATTTGTTTGAAATGTTTTTGATATGAATAGTTTTCTTTTTTCCACTGTTTAACATACTTAATATTTGGAGGGAAATATCCATATTGATAAATGAATACTTAAAAGAGCATTGTTTTCTGTTTTCCAGAACTTATATTGATTAACAATAGAAAATACATATTCGTATGCATATTTATATATTTGTCTTCTATATGCATATACGTACACATACATATGTATATTATAGAGTTTAACTGCCGTGTGGAATATAATACAGAAATGAGTAATACTCCATATACTTTAGGCAACCACAGGCCTTAGCAAGCTTAGAAACCAAGAATCTCTGACATTTTACTCTTCTACCAGTTAGGAATTCCCAGATGGATTTAAAACAAGGCCAAATCAGTGTTGCAGTGTTTTTTAGTTGCAGAAACTAGACTTGTAATCTTTCTGAATTGCTTTTTTTCTTACCAAAAAAAAAAATTTTTTGCTTAGTTTTGTGTTTTGATCTATACAATATTGAAACAGACTACATTTTCAAACATTCACAGTCTTTGTTGTGTTCTTCATGGATTACAAAGTATGCCAGATGTGGAGAATTTTCTTGGAAAAGTTGGAATCACCCAAAAGTTATTAAAAAGTTGGAAAATTATGAGTATTCCTATTATGATACAAATAGCTTCTGTACTCATTTAAACTGAAATTCTAGCACTTGCATGTAGTTTTATTAAAATTCTTAGCTATTTTGGCCCCCTAGCTATTTTGGCAACTTGAGCCTCATCATAAAACATTTCTTCCATTAAAAATAAAGAGGACAAAGTGAAAACTAGTATAAGACAATATAGAACAAATCTGATTTACCTTCTAAATGTTCCTTTTATCTTTTGGTCAGTGAATAGGAAAAAAGACTAATTTTTGTGAGTTATTATCAGCAAAGAAGATAAATACAATGTATGCCATTTTATTAATTTAAGTTTTTGAATATTCAAAGTAAATTATTTCCATTCACTCTCTAATTCTGCTTTTTCCCAGAAATTGTTTTTTGATCATTGATTTTTTTTATTCTTTCTCACTTTCCTGAACCCTAAAAAGTTACCATGCACATTTAGCTTATGTACTAGTACAATGTATAATAAGCAAGTATTATAGAAATACATTAGTTCAAAACAATAACGAAGGAGCAAAAAGTTTTATATTTGTAAACCGCATTCCAGGGGGATTATGTCAGGTCATGTGAAAATACAACCAAATGTGATATAACCTTTTATTTCATTTTAGCTGTATAGCATTAGGTAAGCTCAGATGTGCTCAAGAAACTATATTTCTGTAAACAGGATGGATACTAATTTCTTCTTTATTAGTCTTTGGAGGAAGTAAATTCTGAGACATTGCCTACTCAGTTATAAAACTACCAATCCAGTCAAACAATTTATTCCACAGTTGACCAATTCAGAGAGAAAACAAACCAAGCTAAAGTATCATTTTAATTTAAATTACCAATTTGTAAACTCAGAGAATAAATAGTTAGAGCTGAACTCAAAGTCTTAAAAAATATTTATTTTTCTGTTTAGCTTTATTTACTTTAACTTTGGTTGACCAAACCAACCTGACTCCATGCTTATGTAGTTCTGAGAAAGCTGACATCTGCATGTGAGTACTTCAGATTTTATGATGATCATTTTATTGTCAACATGCTTTTTAAAATTATACAGGAAGTGGCAAAACTTTGATGACTTTCTTACTCACTAATGTAATCTACCTTATATAATCAAAAATCAGCTATCCATACCTGTGGTTAGCCAAGGAATGGCAGTTTTTAAAAAGCAAGAAGTTTTTAAAATTGATTTTATTCTGAAATTCCTTTTTACTTAAGCTCAGGTATTCATCTGGTCAGGGCTAGTAGAAGTTTCTGGATCATTATGAAATCTCTTCGGAAGTAATAATGGAACACACGAAGGGATTTCCACACTTGCTTCTGCCTTATGAAATGTTTAGATTGGTTAATATTCATTACTTCGCTGTCTTCCTACAACTGGAGAAGAGCAGTTGTATATATAACTGCTTCTCAAACTTTAAATCCAAATCACCTGAGGTTTTTGTTAAATTTCAGATTCTGATACTGTAGGCTTGGAGTATGCCTGAGATACAGCATTTTTAGCAAGGTGATGCTGTTTCTTCATAAGTAGCAAGGGTATATGTAGACAGTGTCTTTTCAGTATTTTTTTTAAGATTTTATTTATTTGAGAGAGAGAGAGAGCACGAGCGGGAGGAGGGGCAGAGGGAGAGGGAGAAGGAGACCCCCCCACCGGTCTTGATCCTAGGACCCCCGAGATCATGACCTGAGCCGAAGGCAGACACTTAACCCACTGAGCCACCCAGGTGCCCTGTCTTTTCAGTATTGATTAAAGTTTTGACTTAAACCTAGATAGCCTTTAATAACCTTGGTAATTGCTACCCAACTCTTAATTCAGCAGATTTTTTTAAACATCTCAAATCCTCATAAAGATTATGATAGTAAGAAGCATAGGGTTTAGAGTTGGACATGACAATATTCAAAAACCTCAGTGGATGGAACTGGAGGGTATTATGCTAAGTGAAATAATTCAGTCAGAGGAAAATAGGGGTGGGGGGAACTGAATGGAAAGAAATCAGAGACGGAGACAAACCATATGAGAACCTTGACTCTGGGAAACAAACTGAGGTTTGTGGAAAGGGAGGTGGGTGGGGGGAAGGGGTAACTGGGTGATGGGCATTAAAGAGGGCATGTGATATGATGAGCACTGGGTGTTATACTGAACTAATGAATCACTGAACATTATATCAAAAACTAATGATATACTATACCTTGGCTAATTGAATTTAGATTAAAAAAAAAAAACTTCACTTCCAACTTTGGGCAAATTTCTTAACTCACTGAATCTCCATTGTCTTATCAGCAAAATGCAAATGATCCTACCTACATCACATTGGGATGATGCTTTTTAATATGCCACAAGAAGCATATGAAATGAACAATAGCTAATATGCAATATACAGTGCCAGATACCTTCTACACATCCCGTGGTTTGTTGCTATAACGCTGCGTATATGGGCGCGTGTGTGTGTACCTATGTGTTATAGATAGATACAGATATATATATATGTATATCTCTGTGTACATATGTATATGTATGTATGGACACATACACAATTTCTTTTTTCTGATATAGAGCATTTTTAATGCCAGAGCATGCATATGAGCTAGAACAAAGCAAAGAGAGGGTGGTCTTCAATGGTGTAAAATGTATGAGTTCAACCTCAAAATGAACTCATCATTGCCCTTATTTTTAACAGATTTATTGAGGTATAATTGATACACTAGAAACTGCACATATTTAATGTATGTAATTTAATGGGTTCAAACATCAGTAGTACCCTTTTGAATTCTGTATTTCATAACCTGGTTATGGGTTTTGGGAAAAATTCTAATTTAGATCCCTTTCCAAGTGATACCCTATAGTGCTCTGCAAATGATAGACTCAAGAAGGAATGAATTTGTTCCTGCTGAAAGTTTTGTCACAGGACAATTTTCACATTGTAGAAATGGAAATTCATTTGGAACTGGCTGGCAGGTTAATTTGAGATCAATTCAAGAACTATGAATCCCTTTTGGGAACTATTATGTTTAGCTTAAAAACTCTGTAGGCTAATGGTAGATACCATGCTGTGTGTGTGTGTGTGCGTGTCTGTGTGTAAGAGAGAGAGAGAAATTCACATGCTGATTTACGTTTTACTACTGAATTTTTAAATAGAGGAATTAAATCTTTTTAACTTACAACAAATACAAAATATGTTAAAGTAAAGCAATACATATTTACCCTTTTGTACAAAGTATATATGGCACAAGATATTAAAAAATGAGAACAGTGAGATGGTCTTTTTTTTTAATACCCACGCTCACTTCACATCCAAAACAAAGTGAGATAATCCCTATGTCAGTGAAGTCTTTCCTTTATTCCTATGTTTTGTTGTTACTGCTTACTGATATAAAAATCCTGTTTCACAAAGGTTTGTGTAGCAAAAGGAAGAAGACCAACTGCACATTTTATAGCATATTGAAATTCTTAGCTTAGACCGCTCTGAAACTACTAAATCGTTTCATATCATACAAGTGTTGCCCTCAAATTTTTGGTAATGGGGCTAGCACCATGTATCCTCGACTGAAGTGTCCTAGTGTTTTGTTGACTTTGATGCATAAACAGGTTGAGAGACATTTAATCGCTTGTATCAAACTTCCTTTTTTCTATCACAGATAGGTGGGGAATGAGTTGATAACGTATTCATATTTAATCAACAAGACACATTGAATAGTATTACAAATATATGTCATTGAAGGCCAATAACCATTCCTATCCTCACCATCCCAGGAGTTTTTTCTGGGACAAAAAGATTGTAAATCATCACTCAGCTTCCACTGTTAGAGATTTCAGGAAGTTGTCCTGTCCTGGAGTTTGATCAGGCCGCCAAAATAAAGAAGAGTTTGCCAGCTTTTTGTGTGGCAGAAGAGTTGTCATCTTTCTGGTAGGTGGTTCTGTAAAGAGAGCATTTTTTAATGTTTCTGGAGTGCCCTCCAGGGCATATTCTGAAAGGGGAAGGAGAAACGAAATACTGGCAGTTGGTTGTTTATTAACATAAGTTGGCAGGGGCAAATGAGCAGGGCATGTGCAACTTGGAAAATGTTTCTCTTCTTCAGTATGAATTCATCTGGATTATCCTTAATAATAAATGGGGCTTATGGGTGATGTATGAATCCCAGAGGGGAAGACCATATCCTAAGGGTACGGTCTCTTGCGTCAGGCTGCATAGGTTCATATCTACCTTTTACCGATTTTGTGTCCTTGAGCAACTTCAGATTTCCACCTGTGTAACCTTGCTGAGTTTCAGTTATGTCATCCGTCGAATGGTGATAAGAGTGAGTGGCTACCTGATGGAGTTGTGAGGATTCAATTGCCATATTTCATTGAATCTAAGAAATCATCGATTATAAGATAGACCATCATTTTGTGTACCACTACAAAAGAAAAAAGGAACCCCTAAACTCTATACACCAATGATTTTAAGACACAACTCGATTTAGTCATATTAAAATGTGAAATACGTCATCTGAGAATCAATGAAATCTAGTAGATAATACTGATAAGGTACTTACATCAGTATTTGGCACATAGTAAGTGCTCAAAGTTTGCTATTAGGGGATAGAATTTCCCTAAGGGAAGATAGTATTTCCCACTCTGAAAATGGAGGCCTTCCAGAAGGGATGATGACAGCCTTCAGTACGGAAGAGCAACCGTAGAAACAGGACAGAGTCCACAAAGGACCCTTGTGTAGGCTGTCATTCTCACACGCTCTTCTGTTGCACAACACAAAGGGAAAAGCCCTTTTTTAGTTTACAGTTTTACCTCCCGCCCACCCTCCTAATTCTCTTTAGTTCTCCTGACCAACAACCCTGCAGCAAGTCCGATGTTCCTACACAGCTCTGTGTGGAAGAGTTGTGGAGACCGCAGGCGTGAGCGGTGAGGCTAGCTCTGCCTTTGCCTGGCAGCTGGGACCCAAGCCTGCAGCTGCCCCACAGCCAGAAGGACCCCTGTCCAGTAGCTCCGCATGGTGACGAGCTCGGCAACAAGCAGTGGTTTGCGAGGAACAGTCTCCGAGTGTGACAGGGAGGGGACCCCACCCAGAGAAGGAGCTACCAGTGGACCTCCGACTTAGGAATACATGGGAGGGACAAAACCTCTTCCTCCAGGATTTTAGAAAAAGGTGACTCTTGCAGGGGCAAAGGCGGCTAATGCTTAGTTGACATAAATGTTGAACTTTTAAGACAGCACATACAATCTAGACTAGTGGCCATTGAATCAGGCTAGTGAGTTGCCTGTATTCCCTCACTTTTGAAAAGCGTATTTTTTCATATTTTATCATTTCTGAAATCAGAATATACAACGCTCATAATAGTATCACCACTACATGTTCCCGGTGCTTTTCTAAGTGCATCACTGGTATGAACTCATTGGTCATTCTGTGAGCTAGGCATAGTTATTGTCCCTCATTTAACAGTTGAGGAGACTGAGATATGGAAAGGTTATGTCTCCAAAGTGTCAAATGTCCACAAACACACACACATACACACACGTATGCCCCCCCCCCCACAAGACCAATTAGGTGGCAGAGGTGGGCAGCGTGGTCCTGACCATTATATTTTTGTATAGTTTAACAAGACCACAGGATCTCCATTCCTTCCCAAAAGCAGTTTCTAAGCCAACGGTGCCTTTAAAACCTTACAGTAGCCTTGAGTGTAGGAAATTGGTGTGGTGGCTGGATTGTGCCTACAGTCCTGTTCTAGTCCTACTTTCCTGTGTCCAGGACCTCTGAGGGCCAGGAGGGAGCAGTGACAATAAGCACGGACATTGCCTCTCACCTGCATTTGAGTCCCAGCTGTGACGAAAATGGAGTGAGCTTAAGAAAGGTATCTCTTTTTAGATTTTATTTATTTATTTGGAGGAGGGGAGAGAGAGAGAGAGAGAACAAGCAGGGGAGGGAAGGAGCAGGAGGAGAAGCAGACTCCCCACTTAAAGCCCAACACGGGGCTCAATCTCAGGACTCTGGGATCATGACCTGAGCCGAAGGCAGATGCTTAACCAGCTGAGCCCCCCAGGCACCCCAAGAAAGATTTGTTTTAATTACACATTTTATTTTGAGAAATTGTAGAATTACAGGCAATTGTAAAAAATAATACAAAAAGATACTGTATAATTTTTACCTAGTTCCCCTCCACTGCTGATATCTTGCAAATTATAGTTCAATATCATGACATTGTAGAGTGAAACCATTTTATTTGGAGTTCCCAAGTTTTCCTTGTGTTCGTGTGTGTGTGTGTGTGTGTGTGGAAGTCAGTGCAATTTTAAAACATGTAGGAGAGTGCCTCCCCGAGTATAGTCAAAATTCGGATCACTTGCGTGACCACAGGGTCTGTCCTGCTGCCCACTTCCCTCCTGCCACTCTGTCCTGTCACTCCCTAACCCGTAGCAACAGTGAATCTATATTTCATGTCTATAATTGTGTTATTTCAAAAATATTATACAAGAGGAGTACTATAGAATGTAATACTTTGCAATTGGCTTTTTCACTCAGCCTAGTTTTCTTTTTTTTCTTTTTTTCGCATTTTTTTCTTTTGTTATGTTATGTTAATCACCATACATTACATCATTAGTTTTTGATGTAGTGTTCCACGATTCATTGTTTGCGTATAACACCCAGTGCTCCATGCAGTACGTGCCCTCTTTAATCCCATCACCAGGCTAACCCATCCCCCCACCCCCTCCCCTCTAGAACCCTCAGTTTGTTTCTCAGAGTCCATAGTCTCTCATGGTTCGTCTCCCCCTCCGATTTCCCCCCCTTCATTTTTCCCTTCCTACTATCTTCTTTTTTTTTTTTTTAACATATAATGTATTTGTTTCAGTCAGCCTAGTTTTCTTGAGATGCATGTAAGTTACTGCATGTAGCAAATAGTTTACTTTTTAAAAAAATTGAAGTAGAGTTGACATACAGTGTTATACTTCAGGTATGCAACATAGTGAATCAACAATTCTATACAGTGTGCCGTGCTTACCATGATAAGAGTAATTACCATCTGTCAGCATACAGTTATTACAGTATTATTGTCTGTGTTCCCTATGCTGTACTTTACATCCTCCTTTCTTTTACAACTGGAAGGTTGTACCTCTTAATCTCCTTCATGTAATTCACCCATCCCCCCACCCCTCTCCTCTTCCAACTACCAGTTTATTCTCTGTATTCATGAGTCTGTTTGTTTTGTTTGTTCATTTCTTCTTTTTTTTTTTAGATTCCATATGTAAGTGAAATCATATGGCACTTGTTCATATACATTGCCAATTCAGTAATTATGGATATCCCATAGTTTATTAAACCTTGTTCGACAGATAGTTTGGTTGTTTGCAGTCTGGAGTTACTACCAATAAAGCTCCCATGCACAATCATGTGCAGGGTTTTGTGTAAAGATAAATTTTCATTTCTCTGGGAAAAATGCCCATGAGTGCATTTCTGGATTGTATGGTGGTTTCATATTTTGTTTTGTTGTTGTTTGTTGGCTTGATTTTAAAAACCTACGAAACTCTTTTCCAGAGGTGGATGTGTAGCATTTTACATTCTCACCAGCAATGTGTAAGTGATCCAGTTTCTCCACATCCTTGTCAGCATTTGGTGTTGTCACTATTTTTTCTGATAGATTTGTAGTTTGGTCTCACTGTAGCTTTAATTTGCAGTTCTCTAATGTCTAGTGATAATGAATATCTTTTTTATGTATTTATTTGTTGTCTGTATATACTCTTCAGAAAAATGTATCCTTACATCTTTTGCCCCATTTTCTAACCGAATCTTTTTTTTTTTTTTTTACTTTTGACTTCTGAGTTATATATTCTAGTTACTAATCTGTGTCTTTACAAGGGATATGCAGATATTTTCTTGCAGTCTGTATCTTGTATTTCATCTTCTTTTGATTTTTTAAAATTTATTTATTAGAGAGAGAGCGCACGTGAGAGAGAGCAAGAGAACAGGAGCAGGGCCAGAGGGAGAGAGAGAAGCAGACTCCCCACTGAGCAGAGAGCCCCTGCAGGGCTTGATCCCAGGACCTGGAGATCATGACCTGAGCTGAAGGCAGACGCTTAACCGACTGAGCCACCCAGGCGCCCCTTTTTTATTTTCTTTTGATTTGTTTTAAAAAGATTTTATTTGTTTATTTGAGAAAGAGAAAGAGAGAGGGAGAGTGCATGCACCAGCCAGGGGGGGAGGGGCAGAGGAAAAGGGAGAAGCAGATTCCCTGCTGAGCACCAAGCCTGATAGGACCCTGAGATCATGACCCTGAGCTGAAATCAAGAGTCAGACTCTTAACCACTTAACCGACTGAGCCACCCAGGTGCCCTGGTATTTTATCTTCTTAACAGGTTCCTTAGCACAGCCAAACTTTTAAAATTTTGATGAAATTTCTTTTATCAATTTTTCTGTTTATGGGTTGTGCTTTATGTGTCAAGCATAAAATGTCTTCACCTAAGTCACAAATAGTACCTCGTATATCTATTTCTAAAAGATGTATAGTTGCGTTTTTAACGTTTGTGTTAGTTTTGCATGGTGTCAGGGGTTTTTGTCGATGTCTACTTGTTCCAGTGCCCTTTCTTGAAGAGACTATCATTCCTTCATTGGATTGTTTTTACAACTTCTTCAGAACTTGCTGGGTATATTTGTACAGGTTTATTGCTAGGTTCTCTGTTCCACTGCATTGATCTATATAACTCTAACCTTTCCCGTTTCCAACTCTCTTGATTACTATAGTTATATAGTAAGTCTTAATATTGAGTGGTATCATTCCTCTCACTTTGTTCTTCTTTGTCAAGATTGTTTTAGCTATGACAGGGCTGTGTCATTGCATATAAACTTTACAATAGGCTTCTTTGTGTCTACAAAAAAGACCTTGCTCCTATCTTGGTAGGAATTTCATTAAACCTGTACATCAATCTAGAGAGAATCAACATTTTTACCACGTTGAGTCTTCCCAATCCATTAACACAGTGTATCTCTCTCCACTTATAAGATCTGATTTCTTACATGATGATTTGCTTTTTAGCAGTGCTTTGCATTGGGATTAGATTGTGTTTTCCTATTTTTGATACACTTATAATGGTGTTATTGTCTATTATGCATGCGATTACAAAAAGAAAGGGAAAATAGAAAAGGGTCCAAAATTGCACTTTTGAAAGGGAAGCACTTTTTAAAAATTTCAATCACTGTAGCTAAATACATACCATATGTGTATGTTGTTGCAGTAATTTTATTTTTGATGTTGCAGTAATTTTAAATGATAAGGTTATAATTGTTTATAGGCAGATTGATAGAGACCTATAATTTTTCATGAATGCAAAACATCTTTCTAATTACATTAAAGTCATGCATCAGGGTGTTTTTTAATCACTCTTCTTTAGCCTACAGTTTTATGACTCATGTTGTAAAATGAAGACTGGTCCTTGTTTATATTCTAATGTTTATGGATAATCCCTGTATCATAAAACGGACAACAAATTAATTAGAAAGAGCCCAGTGTACTAAATTTGAAAGTGAATAAGAAATGAATTCTTAAGTAATTGAAAACCCTAAAGGCATTGTTTTACGTAAATTGGGAAGGGTCTGAGTCATTTTCTCCACTTAATCATTTAGCTTAATTTAAAATATTCAAATTAACACAGCCTCACAGGTGATAACCTGGAAAAACACAAGCTTGATAGCTAAGATAGTTATATAAAATTCCCAACTTTATGGAGATGAGAAAAAAAATGCCCATTTTTGCCTCTCTTCCCCACAGTGGTCCATACCTCTTAAAATGTTTCTCCTATGATAACGTATATTTTTTAAGTTTTGATTTTAAAGCATCTTTTTAGTTAAGTGCTGTGGGAAAATGTGCTAGCTTATTGTCTAGTTTTAGGGCATAGAGGCCTAAAAAAAATAAAACAGTTTGGAATCAGGCCACTGGGTACTTGATACATATTCTGCAACATTGTAATAAGGTCTTTCAGCTGTCTTGTTCTTGCACAGTGGAGTGTGTTTATGGGTGGAGTGACCTATTCGACACACACAGACACATGGACAATTTTAGACCTTTTATCAGTGATCAGAGTACATTGTCACCAGGTGAATCATTATGTGATTCCTGTTTTATTTTATTTATTTATTTATTTTTTTAAAGATTTTATTTATTTATTTGACAGAGAGAGAGAGTTAGCGAGAGCAGGAACACAAGCGGGGGAGTGGGAGAAGGAGAAGCGGGGGAGTGGGAGAAGGAGAAGCAGGCTTTCTGCCGAGCAGGGAGCCCAAAGCGGGGCTCCATCCCAGGACCCTGGTATCATGACCTGAGCCGAAGGCAGACGCTTAACGACTGAGCCAGGCAAGTGCCCCAATTTTTTTTATTTTTTAATTTAATTTAATTTTATTATGTTATGTTAGTCCATACAATACATCATTAGTTTTTGATGTAGTGATCCACAATTCATGGTTTCCTGTTTTTTTTTTTATTTTTTTTTAAAGATTTTATTTTTATTCATTTGACAGCGAGAGGGAATACAAGCAGGCTTCCTGCTGAGCAGGGAGCCCAACGCAGGGCTTAAACCCAGGACCCTGGGATCATGACCTGAGCCGAAGGCAGACGCTTAATGACTGAGCCACCCAGGCGCCCCCATTGTTTCCTATTTTAAATTACAAGACAGTCCATTGCTTTCAGGCCTTACTTCTGGAGTGAAAACTTCATATACAAATCGGTATGGAGGTGCCGAACTTTTATTTCAAGTGGTGATAAATACGTCATACTCGAACCACCAGATAAAGCCATGAAAAATGTAGAGATTGTTTATATACACAGAAACATATTTTATTAAAGTTACTATGAATCCCATTCACTTTTATCTTATACTCTATTACTTCAAAGGGAGAAGCTATTGATTTTTCTGATCTCCCTATATCAGCCATGACCTGGGCAAGAGATAGAACCCGACACAGATGGTCCAAGAAAACCCAGTAACGGGACCATGTTCAGAGGTGTGGGCAGGTTTGAAGGAAACAAAAAGGGCTGCTGGGGTTCCTACAGACTACCAGCAGTAGGAAGTTGTCACATGTCCTCCTTCCCAAGTTTGAAGAGTCAAGCAAAGGAGGTAGCATTTTCTAAATTCAGTAAGAGATGAGGCAGTGGAGGAGGGGATTCCTAACAGGAGACTTAGAGATATAAGACATAAGGCCCAGAGAAGGAGTGGAATAGGGAAGAAATACCTTTCTCTCTTCCTGCCTTTCTGTCTGACGTGTGTGCCAGCCATTGGCCAAAATCAACCAAGAATAGTCAGCAAGGGAGCTAATGAAATGGATGGAGATCAGCCTTGCAGGCACAGAGCAAAACAAAGAAGGGCAGAAAAATGGGTTGCATTCATGCCAGCAAGAAGAGAGTAGAGTGAAATATTTCGGCATTGGAAAAAAACAACAACAACCTACCAACCTAGAATTCTGTATCATTGCAATTATCTTTCAGAAGTGAAGGAGGGATAAAGACTTTATCAGACCAACCAACACTGAGGGGATTTGTTGCCAGTAGATCTGCCTTACAAGAGATGTCAGAAGAAGTGCTTCCAAGAGAAAGAAAATGATGTCGGTCAGAAACTTGGATCTCCATAAAGGAGAGAACATTAGAGAAGGACTAAATGAAAGTGAAATGAAATCTTTTAATTTTCATTCTCCTGATGATGTAATAAATAGCTGTTCAAAATCATAAGAGCAATAACGTATTGGGTGATTAGAGCTTACTGCTAAAATAAACGAATGGCAGCCATGTTATAAATTTTGAGGAGGAAAGTGGAATATTGTGTTATAAGGTAGCTGCACTAGCTGTTGGGAAAAATTGATTGGACTGGGGAGCAGAGAGAAAATGTCACAATTCCTTACTTCACTCAATGTCAGAATGGTCCCCTAGCTAGTTCAAGTTTAACTTCACTTAGTGTTAACCATAAATTATTTCATTTTATTCTTCTCCCAATAACTGAATGAAAATAGAAAAAAATGGGGGCTATAATAAGTGGAAGTTAGAACCTAACACAGTTTATTTTTTCTAATGGATTTAACTGCTACTTGTAGCCTTGTCTCAGTCTACAGACTTAATATTTTTCTGCAGACCTCCTTTTCAAGAACCAGTTGTATTATTAGATTTCCCTATTTTCAAATTGAGGGTTTGTTGAAGTAGCCTATCTCCCAAATCCCCCTTTTTTGTTTTAAAAATAGAGATTTATACCTATCTTTAGTTTTAGTCTCTTCTCCAGTTTTCTAAAGGTATTACCTCAGAATTTCAAAATCCTAAAGAGCACTTCATTCACAGATGTGGCAAGAGACCTATAGTTTTAGGGGCACCTGGCTGGCTCAGTCATGAGACTCTTGATCTCAGGGTCATGAGTTCAAAGCCCCATGTTGGGGGTAGAGATTACTTAAAAATAAATAAATGAGCTTTTAAAAAAATGTAACTTTGAAGACAGAGAATTAATCATTAAAAAGACATATGCACACACATCTGCACGTATAGGAAACCCAGGTTAGTAACTCAACAGACTTCTCAATATCCCAAATAAATCTAAAAAATAAAGCTAACACTGAAACTTCACAATAAAAATTTTACTCTTTTAAAAAATGGTTAAGGAAATATGAATGCTTTAGCTGTTTTGAGACATCACTTGAATCCAGCATATTATAGGTATATGTAAGCAATCCCATTTAATACATACAATACGGGTTAGAGGCTATTTTCAAGTAACCGTACTTTGGAATTTTTAAACACTTTTTAAAAAATTACACATAACTTGTGATGTAAACCTCTATCAACTCTTTTTCTGTAATCCTCCTCTAAATTCAGATCATTTGTGAAACCTCATTTAAAGTCAAGTAAAATACTCTCTGTGGTTTCGTAACAGGCTCCCACTTTCAGGCTTCAGTGAGTTAGTATATTGCTTAGGGGGCTCAGGAAAATTTTTGAACCAAATTATAATGGTCATTATTTGTGAGGTTATTTTCATTTCTTAAGCATTAAGACTTTCAAAATAGAATGCCACGCAATTAGAGACTCAATCTAAATGAGGCCCCCCTCACCCCTCGCCCCCGACTCTTGGAACATATTCGAGAAAATAGCATGTGTCGCTTCATCTGGTATACGAGTCCTCTTTAACTTCGCCTCTCCAGAAGATTTGTCAGGAGACTAATGAAGCCTAAGTGTCAGAGCCCTTCCATTTCCCAGAACTCTTCAAAGATACTGCTAAAGTTTCCAGATAGCCAGGTGCTTGGAAAATACCCAAATCTAAGAAGATCTTCAAATTTTAGGCCCCTGACTCTCTGGATGAAGATCACTCTCATAAGTTGCTTCTTAGGATGACCCGTTCAACCTTCACAAAAACGTTATCAGGTTTGATATGGTTTTGTTGTGGACAAAACTAGTGATATTAACAACAGAGCGAATGCTGTAACAATTGGGGAATTTTTTAAACTTTTTTTAAGAAAGAAATTAGGAAATGACTTTGATTTGAGCCTATAAATTTTGCTGAAGCTGCAATTTAAATGTCATCCACATAGATTTATATTATTTCTGTTACTCTTTCTTGCACAGTAATAACTTGGTCTAGGTTTTCAATACATTTGTGAAGTGTTTTTGAATATTAAGTAATGACAAAGTGTCATTTGGAGGCTGTTTTTGCATGATGCTAAATATTTAGTTTAAAAGGTACCCAGAATTCTTATTTGCAGATTTAAAGTCTTCGTGAACTAGAGAATTATGACTTTGAACTGTGTTATTATTCTATAACCTAGGTGCAGTAGCTTTTAAAACAAAGAGGAGCAATTGCGAAGACAATTGTAAACATATCATTGCTGTCATCTAATCTCCAGCAGGTGCTACGGTGTGTTTCACCCTTAACTTGCTTTGTGTGCATAAATGCAACATCCCGTATCAGCAGTCGGAAAACTTTGGCCCATGGGCCAGATCCAAGCCACTGTCTCGTTTATTTAATTAAATTTTATATTTTGTAGGTAATTGTAGATTCACATAGAATTGTAAGAAATACAGAGAGATACTATGTATCATTTTACCCTGTTCTCCCAGTATTGACATATTGCAAAACTGTAATACAGTATCAAACCAGCTTATTCACATTAGTGCAATCAAGGTACAGAATTATTTCCACCATCCCAAGGAACCCTTATGTCACCCTTCTTTGGCCAGACCACTTCCTTCCTGCCCCCGCCCCACTCCTTTACCCCTGGCAACCACCAGTCTGATATCTATTTGGATAATTTTGTTATTTCAAGAACGTTATATAAACGGGTTCATATATTATGTAACATTTTCAGATTGGCGTTATTTACTCAAGGAAAATTATCTGGAGATTTTTTCCAGATTGTTGTGGGCATAAAGAGCATGTTGCTTTTTAGTTCTGAGTAGTATTGCATGGTATGGATGTGCCACAGTTCATTGAACCTTTCACTTGTTCAAGGATATCCGAGTTTCCAGTGTCTGAAATATTACAAATACATCTGTTTTAAATACTCATGTGCAAGTCGTCGTGTGAACAAGACTTTTCATTTCTCTGGGGTTAGTGCCCTTGAGTGAAATTTCTGGGTCACATGGCATTCACATGTTGAGTGCTGCCAAGCTCTTCTCCACAGTGCTGGACCATTCTACATTCCCAGCAACAATGAGTAACCCAGTTTCTGTACATTCTTGGCAACATATAACGTTGTCACTATTTTCTGACTTAGCATTCTGATGTGTAAATAGTTACAACTCATTGTGATTTTATTTTGCATTCCCCTCACAGCTAATGATACTGAGTATCTTTTCATCACCTTATTTGCCATCTGTGGATTGTCCTTGGTGAAATGTCTCTCCATGTCTTTTGTTCATTTTCTCATGGAATTTTTTTGGGGCGGGGGTTGGTTTTGTTTTATTTTTGTGTCTTACGAGTTCTTTATGTATTCTAGATCCTAGTCTTTGGCTGAATACGTGGTTTGCAGACATTTTTTACTTTAGCTTGTCCTTTTATCCCCTTAAGAGCAAAAGTTAAAATTTTTGTTCCTGTCCAGTTTATTAGTTCTTCCTTATGTGAACCATACTGCTAGTGTAAAATCTAAAGACTGTACCTAGCCCTAGATTCTGAAGATTTTCTTATGTATATATTTTAAAAATACTTACAGTTTCATGTTTTACATTTAAATTCATCCATTTTTAGTTAATTTTATTGTGGCGCACTTAAGTGTTCTAGGACCATTTGTTGAAAAAGCTATCTTTGTTCCACCGAATTGTTTTTGGGTCTTTGTCTAAATCACTAGGCCATATTTGTGTGGTTCTCTCATCTTCCACTGATCTTTGAGTCTGTCCAGCCACCAGTACTGTACTATCTTGATTACTGTAGCTATATAAACTTGAAAATCTGATTAACTTCTTCCTTCTTTATTCTTCCTTTTCAACTTTGTTTTAATTATTCTAGTTTCATTGCCTTTCCTTGTAAATTTTAGAGTGATCTTGTCTATACCAACAACAACAACAAAAATCTTGCTAGGATTTTGATGAGAATTGTGTTAAAGATGTATATCAATTTGAGTAAAATTGACTTGTTGAGTCTCCCAATGAACACAGCATTTTGCCCCAGTTATTTAGATGTTCTTTGATTTATTTCTACAGCATTTTGTGGTTTTTACCGTATATGTACAGTACATGTTGTATTAGATTAACAGCTTCATTTTTTTTTTTTGTAAGAGAGTAAGGACTACCGTATTTCATTTCAATGTCTACTTGTCCATTGCTAGTATGTAGAATTGCAATTGATTTTTGTATTTTTATCTTGTATTCTGCTACCTCAGTGAACTCACTTATTAGTTCCAGGAGATATTTTTTTCTTGTACATTGCTTGGAATTTTCATATTCATCCCACCTGCATGTAAGCGACAGTTTTATCTCTTCCTTTCCCATCTGTATGGATTTATTTTCTTGTGTTGCCTCTTTGCACTAGTTAAAACTTTCAGCCCTCTGTTGAATAACAGTAGTAAGAGTATACATTCTTGCTGTGTTCACAGTACGAAGGAAAAAGCATTTAATCTTTCACTATAAAGTATGAATCTAGCTGTAGGATTGATGTGGGTGCTGTTTATTAAGCTGAGGAAGTTCCGTTCCATTCCTATTTTTTTTTCTGTTCCTATTTTTTAGAGTTTATTTCAGACATAGGTGTTGAAATTAGTCAAATGATGTCATGTATCCACTGATAAGATCAAATAATTATTCTTCTTGAACATTTAATATGGTGGGTTACAGTAATGGTTTTCAAATATCAAACCAACTTTACATCCAGGGAGCAAACCCTACAAGATTTTTTTATATGTTGCTTAATTTTACATACTGATATTTTGTTATGAAATTTTACAAACTGAGGGTTACAGAAGGGAGAGGGGCGGGGCTTGGGGTAGCCGGTGATGGGTATTAAGGAGGACAAGTGTTATGATGAACACCGGGTGTTATACACAACTAATGAATAGTTGAACACTAAAAAAAAAAAGTTCCCTTTGATATTGATAAGGGATACTGGTTTCTAGGTTTTTTTGTTTGTTTTTGGTGTTTTAATTTTTTTTTCTTAATTTTGGTTTCAGGCTATTGCTGGATTCATTTAATGTGTTCAGAATTATTGCTTTCTCTTCTGTTTTCTGGAATAGTCTGTGTGGAATTGGTGTTGGTCCTTCTTTAAAAGTTTGGTGTAATTTCCCATTGAAACCATCCCAGCATGGAGATTGATTTTTCAGAAGTTTTTAAACTAAGAGTTCCATTTCCTTATTAGTTATATGGCTGTTCAAATGATCTGTTTCATACCGGGTGATTTGCAGTAGTTTGTGCTTTATGAAGAATTGGTCCATTTTATCAAAATTGTCAAATATGTGTATGAATAGTTCTCCATAGTGTTCCCTTATTATCTTTTTTATGTCTGCCCAGTCTATATTGATATCCCACTTCATTCTTTTTTTATTATGTTAATCACCATACATTACATCATTAGTTTTTGATGTAGTGTTCCATGATTCATTGTTTGCGTATAACACCCAGTGCTCCATTCAGTACGTGCCCTCTTTAATACCCATCACCAGGCTAACCCATCCCCCCACCCCCCTCCCCTCTAGAACCCTCAGTTTGTTTTTCAGAGTCCATAGTCTCTCATGGTTCGTCTCCCCCTCCAATTCCCCCCCTTCATTCTTCCCCTCCTGCTATCTTCTTCTTCTTCTTTTTTTTTTTTAATGTATAATGTATTATTTGCTTCAGAGGTACATATCTGTGATTCAACAGCCTTGCACACTTCACAGCGCTCACCATAGCACATACCCTCCCCAGTGTCTATCACCTAGCCACCCCATCCCTCCCATCCCCCACCACTCCAGCAACCCTCAGTTTGTTTCCTGAGACTAAGAATTCCTCATATCAGTGAGGTCATATGATACATGTCTTTCTCTGTTTGACTTATTTCGCTCAGAATAATACCCTCCAGTTCCATCCATGTCATTGCAAATGGCAAGATTTCATTCCTTGTGATGGCTGCATAATATTCCATTGTATATATATATACCACATCTTCTTTATCCATTCATCTGTCAATGGACATCTTGGCTCTTTCCACAGTTTGGCTATTGTGGACATTGCTGCTATAAACATCATGGTGCACGTACCCTTTCGGATCCCTACATTTGTATCTTTGGGGTAAATACCCAGTAGTGTAATTGCTGGGTCGTAGGGTAGCTCTATTTTCAACTTTTTGAGGAACCTCCATACTGTTTTCCAGAGTGGCTGCACCAGCTTGCATTCCCACCAACAGTGTAGGAGGGTTCCCTTTTCTCCGCATCCCCGCCAACATCTGTCGTTTCCTGACTTGTTAATTTTAACTATTCTGACTGGTGTGAGGTGATATCTCATTGAGGTTTTGATTTGGATTTCCCTGATGCCGAGTGATGTTGAACACTTTTTCATGTGTCTATTGGCCGTTTGGATGTCTTCTTTGGAAAAATGTTCATGTTTTCTGCCCATTTCTTGATTGGTTCATTTGTTCTTTGGGTGTTGAGTTTAAGAAGTTCTTTATAGATTTTGGATACTAGCCCTTTATCTGATAGGTCATTTGCAAATATCTTCTCCCATTCTGTCGGTTGTCTTTTGGTTTTGTTGACTGTTTCTTTTGCTGTGCAAAAGCTTTTTATCTTGATGAGGTCCCATTAGTTCCTCTTTGCTCTTGCTTCCCTTGCCTTTGGCTATGTTTCTAGGAAGAAGTTGCTGTGGCTGAGGTCGAAGAGGTTGCTGCCTATGTTCTCCTTTAGGATGTTAATGGACTCCTGTCTCACATTTAGGTCTTTCAACCATTTTGAGTCTGTTTTTGTGTGTGGTGTAAGGAAATGGTCCAGTGTCATTCTTCTGCATGTGGCTGTCCAATTTTCCCAACACCACTTGTTGAAGAGACTGTCTTTTTTCTGTTGGACATTCTTTCCTGCTTTGTCGAAGATTAGTTGACCATAGAGTTGAGAGTCCATTTCTGGGCTCTCTATTCTGTTCCATTGATCTATGTGTCTGTTTTTGTGCCAGTACCATACTGTCTTGATGATGACAGCTTTGTAATAGAGCTTGAAGTCCGGAATTGTGATGCCGCCAGCTTTGCTTTTCTTTTTCAACATTCCTCTGGCTATTTGGGGTCTTTTCTGGTTCCATACAAATTTTAGGATTATTTGTTCCATTTCTTTGAAAAAAGTGGATGGTATTTTGATAGGGACTGCATTAAATGTGTAGATTGCTCTAGGTAGCATTGACATCTTCACAATATTTGTTCTGCCAATCCATGAGCATGGAACATTTTTCCATTTCTTTGTGTCTTCCTCAATTTCTTTCTTGAGTATTTTATAGTTTTCTGAGTACAGATTCTTTGCCTCTTTGGTTAGATTGATTCCTAGGTATCTTATGGTTTGGGGTGCAATTGTAAATGGGATCGACTCCTTAATTTCTCTTTCTTCTGTCTTGTTGTTGGTGTATAGGAATGCCACTGATTTCTGTGCATTGATTTTATATCCTGCCACTTGACTGAATTCCTGTATGAGTTCTAGCAGTTTTGGGGTGGAGTCTTTGGGGTTTTCTACATAAAGTATCATATCATCTGCAAAGAGTGAGAGTTTGACTTCTTTGCCGATTCGGATGCCTTTTATTTCTTTTTGTTGTCTGATTGCTGTGGCTGGGACTTCTAATACTATGTTGAATAGCAGTGGTGATAGTGGACATCCCTGCCACATTCCTGACCTTAGGCGGAAAGCTCTCGGTTTTTCCCTATTGAGAATGATAGTTGCTGTGGGTTTTTCATAGATGGCTTTTATGATATTGAGGTATGTACCCTCTATGCCTATGCTCTGAAGAGTTTTAATCAAGAAAGGATGCTGTACTTTATCAAATGCTTTTTCTGCAACTATTGAGAGGATCATATGGTTCTTGTTCTTTCTTTTATTAATGTATTGTATCATGTTGATTGATTTGCAGATGTTGAACCAACCTTGCAGCCCAGGGAGAAATCCCACTTGGTCGTGGTGAATAATCCTTTTAATGGACTGTTGGATCCTATTGGCTAGTATTTTGGTGAGAATTTTTGCATCCGTGTTCATCAAGGATATTGGTCCGCATTTCTCCTTTTTGATGGGGTCTTTGTCTGGTTTGGGGATCAAGGTAATGGTGGCCTCATAAAACGAGTTTGGACATTTCCTTCCATTTCTATTTTTTTGGTACAGTTTCAGAAGAATAGGTATTAATTCTTCTTTAAATGTTTGGTAGAATTCCCCTGGGAAGCCATCTGGCCCTGGGCTTTTGTTTTTTGAGAGATTTTTGATGACTGCTTCAATTTCCTTAGTGGTTATAGGTCTGTTCAGGTTTTCTATTTCTTCCTGGTTCAGTTTTGGTAGTTGAAACATCTCTAGGAATGCATCCATTTCTTCCAGGTTATCTAATTTGCTGGCATAGAGTTGCTCCTAATATGTTGTTATAATTGTTTGTATTTCTTTGGTGTTGGTTGTGATCTCTCCTCTTTCATTCATGATTTTGTTGATTTGGGTCATTTTTCTTTTTGATAAGTCTGGCCAGGAGTTTATCAATCTTGTTAATTCTTTCAAAGAACCAGCTCCTAGTTTCATTGGTCTGTTCTACTGTTCTTTTGGTTTCTATTTCATTGATTTCTGCTCTGCTCTTTATTATTTCTCTTCTCCCGCTGGGTTTAGGCTTTTTTTGCTGTTCTCTCTCCAGCTCCTTTAGGTGTAGGGTTAGGTTGTGTACTTGAGACCTTTCTTGTTTCTTGAGAAAGGCTTGTATTGCTATATACTTTCCTCTTAGGACTGCCTTTGCTGTTTCCCAAAGATTTTGAACAGTTGTGTTTTCATTTTCATTGGTTTCCATAATTTTTTTTTAATTCTTCTTTAATTTCCTGGTTGACCCATTCATTCTTTAGTAGGATGCTCTTTAGCCTCCATGTATTTGAGTTCTTTCCGACTTTCCTCCTATGATTGAGTTCTAGTTTCAAAGCATTGTGGTCTGAAAATAGGCACGGAATAATCCCAATCTTTTGGTATCGGTTGAGACCTGATTTGTGACCTAGGATGTGATCTATTCTGGAGAATGTTCCATGAGCACTAGAGAAGAATGTGTATTCTGTTGCTTTGGGATGGAATGTTCTGAATATATCTGTGAAGTCCATTTGTTCCAGTGTGTCTTTTAAAGTCTTTATTTCCTTGTTGATATTTTGCTTAGAGAATCTGTCCATTTCAGTGAGGGGGGTGTTAAAGTCCCCCACTATTATTGTATTGTTGTCGATGTGTTTCTTTGCTTTTGTTATTAATTGGCTTATATGATTGGCTACTCCCATGTTAGGGGCATAGATATTTACAATTGTTAGATCTTCTTGTTGGATAGACCCTTTAAGTAGGATATAGTGTCCTTCCTCATCTCTTATTACAGTCTTTGGTTTAAAATCTAATTTGTCTGATATAAGGATTGCCACCCCAGCTTTCTTTTGGTGTCCATTAGCATGGTAAATGGTTTTCCACCCCCTCACTTTCAATCTGGGGATGTCTTTGGGTCTAAAATGAGTCTCTTGCAGGCGGCATATCGATGGGTCTTGTTTTTTTATCCAATCTGATAGCCTGTGTCTTTTGATTGGGGCCTTTAGCCCATTTACATTCAGCGTGACTATTGAAAGATATGAATTTAGTGCCATTGTATTGCCTGTAAGGTGACTGTTACTGTATTTTGTCTGTGTTCCTTTCTGGTCTATGTTGCTTTTAGGCTCTCTCTTTGCTTAGAGGACCCCTTTCAGTATTTCTTGTAGGGCTAGTTTCGTGTTTGCAAATTCCTTTAGTTTTTTTTTTTGTCCTGGAAGCTTTTTATCTCTCCTTCTATTTTCAATGACAGCCTAGCTGGATATAGTATTCTTGGCTGCATATTTTTCCCATTTAGTGCTCTGAATATATCCTTTCTGGCCTGCCAGGTCTCTGTGGATAGGTCTGTTGTCAATCTAATGTTTCTACCATCTGCTTCATTCTTAACACTGGTAATTTGTATGTCTTTGGTTTTTTCCCTTTATCACTCTTGTTAGCACTTTGTCAATTTTATTGATCTTTTTGAGGAATGAGCTCTTTGTTTCATTGATTTTGTCTATTTTTCTGTTTTCTGTTTTCAATTGATTTCTGCTCTTTATTATTTTCTTCATTGTGCTTGTTTTATGTTTTATTTTGTTCTTCATTTTCTAGATTCTCGAGGTGAGAGCTTGGATAACTAATTTCTTCTTTTCTAATATATGCATTTAAGAGCAGCTTTTTCAATTCATTGCCTTATTTAACTGACATGGCAATCCTTTTTTTTTTTTTATTATGTTATGTTAATCACCACACATTACATCATTAGTTTTTGATGTTGTGTTCCATGATTCATTGTTTGCGTATAACACCCAGTGCTCCATTCAATATGTGCCCTCTTTAATACCCATCACCAGGCTAACCCATCCCCCCACCACCCTCCCGACATGGCAATCTTTTATGGTAGGCAGTGCATGTGGTATTATTTTTAAAATCCTCTTCCTCTATTAGGTACCTCTCTCAGACAACATCCTCTAGATTATTTGAGTTCATTAATTAACAAGTAGATTAAAATGTATTTTCTTTTAATACACATCAAGCACAATCCCCTTGAGGACAGGGATCAGGAGCTCTTCCCTTATAACCTTAATGTAGAAAATTTGGTCCTAATAAATATTTGATAAATAAATGCACATTCATTCCCTACCCACTGCCATTGTTTTCAGTGAGAATTTTCTGCTGTGGTCATCCCACAATGGCAAGGTTCAGAATCTCTCCTAACATATATTTGCAAACAGATTTGCTTTGTTACACTCAAAGGTTTGAGCATTCATTTTGCATTTTATAATTATCTGTGATGTAAATTCCTGTCTTCCTCCCTCATACCTCTTTTCCTTTTTTCCAGCTGATACCATTGAGGCCCTATTAAACCCAGTGCACTTTTGAGAACTAGTGATGCTTTAACATCAACAAGTTTACAACTGAGTAGCAAAGGTAGCATTTATATCATTAGACTCAACTGCAAATGGGGCTGAGGAAAATCTCAAAAAAATCTTCATGGAGAAGGTAAATGTAAATAAAGCCCAGAAGGATAAGGAAGCATACAATACACCAAGGATAAAATATAAAGAAATTATAAGCAAAGGCCATACTGTACACATAACCAGATGATAAGCAATGGGAGTGAAGCAATTCAAAAGGAAGATACAACATTTTTTTTCCGATTGAGTTTGCGTTCTAACAGGTAAGACACATATGAAACATATATCCAGTTGATTTATTATGCATGAAACTAATGTGCAAAGCAGCATGCAAGGAGAAGATATATGATGAACTTTTGGAATAATTTGAGCTATCAGAGTAGAAAAGCACCTGAGATCACTTCAGGGGGATTCAGAGAGATGTAATATAGTGTTGAAAAATGAAGGCAAGGGCTAGATTGCAAAGGGTCTTTTCATTTCTGACCATATTTTCCACTGGGGTATCATACTAGTAATGAGTGTCCTCCTGAAACTGATAAGGTAGGCGTGAGCCCACATGCTAATAATTCTTCACTTGTATGAATGGCCCTATTCCCCACTACTACATCCATTTTGTGACATTCTCTGCCCTACTGTTTGCCCTGGGAAGGTTAGCTCTTCATCTCCATCACCTCAGCCTCTTGCACTCCTTCAGCAAATTGTGTGACACCAGCACATCAGAGGATGGGGGAAGAAGTTTAGGGCATTTATTTGTTACTTTGTATGCACCTCACTAAAGTCCTGGTCATGACTTTGTGTGTCTCTTACTGTTCCAACAACATTGTTCTCTCCCTTTGACCCATCAGGCCTGGAGGTGGGAATAACTTTCCACTTTTGATATTACCTGGATGACTCACTTTCCTTCAGCCTGATCACCCTGCCTACACCTCTGTCCATACATAGTTGTTTCAACAAATTGTTTTCTGTTAAATGCTTTTGTGTCTGTCTAATTCCTGCCAGGACCTTGACTAACAGAATATAAAAAATTCAACTCTTAAATCTTGGTACTGATTCTCAGCTCACCGACATCAATGTCTTTAATTTCTTTTTGCTTATAATACTTTTGTTTCACTCAGAAATCTATAATCACCATCATTAATTTCTACACATTTACCTCCAAAAATGGTTGAAGATCAATATATGCATTTTGTGGCCATTGTTTTTACAACACAGATAAATTACTTTGGGGTTTTACTTATATTTAGTAAGTAAATGTTCTGTCTTGACCCTCTAGAAGGCATTGCTGTGTAGTACCAAGTCCCAAAATCAAATCATTTTGCACATGTCAGAGATACCATTGTCTATGGAAATATGAGTTAAAAAGTGCTCTCTGTTTCACAAGTTGTAGCTATTTTTCTGTCTAGTGGGAAAAAATCTGAATGTTTCAGAATGAACCCACAAGGTTCCAGAGATCCATTTACTATTTTTTTTTTTTTTAAAGATTTTATTTATTTATTTGACAGAGAGAGAGAGAGCACAAGTAGGCAGAGAAGCAGGCAGATGGAGAGGGAGAAGCAGGCTCCCCGCAGAGCAGGGAGCCCGATGCGGGACTCGATCCCAGGACCCTGGGATCATGACCTGAGCCGAAGGCAGCCGCTTAACCGACTGAGCCACCCAGGCGCCCAATCCATTTACTATTTTTAATGGGAACTAAAATAATGTTAAAGAAATATACATTGCACACATAGAAAGGAATAATCTCATGTCACAACATAGGTTGAATGGCAAATCTGAACTTCTAGCTCCACCTAACAGTAACAAAGGAACACCTGCCTTCCCATGTTCCACAAAAGGAGTGTAAGAAGAGGCTAGATAAAAGAGAAGACTTAAATAAGATCCAGAGTCTGATAGCGTAATACCGTAAATGTCCAGGTTCTTATTTAAAATCACTCATCAAGCCAAGAAAAAGGAAAATCACAACTTGAATGAAGAAAGACAATCAACAGTCACCTACATCGAAATGACACAGGTGATAGAATTATCTGCCAAGGATATTCAAGCAGCCATCATAAAAAATGGTTCAATAAGCAATTACAAACTTGCTTGCAACAAATAAAAAATAGAAGGTCTCAGCAAGAAATAGAAAACATATAGAACAAAATGAAGTTTTAGAACTGAAAAATACAGGAATCAAAATTCAGTGGATGGTCTCAACAGAAGATTGGAGGGGGCAGAGGGCAAAATCCATGAACAGGAAGATAGAACAGTAGAAATTACCCAGTCTGAGCAAGAAAGAAAATAGGCTGATGAAAACTGAACAGATCCTCAGTAACCTGTGGGATCATAATAAAAGATCTATGATGCATGTCATCAGAGTCCTGAAAGGAGAGAAAAAAGAAAGTGTTGCTGAACAAGTGCCCAAAGAAATAAAGGCCAGAAGGGGCGCCTGGGTGGCTCAGTTGATTAAGTGTCTGCCTTTGGCTCAGGTCATGATCCCGGGGTCCTGGGATCGAGCCCCACATCGGGCTCCCTGCTCCACGGGAAGCCTGCTTCTCCCTCTCCCGCTCCCCCTGCTTGTATTCCCTCTCTCGCTGTGTCTCTCTCTGTCAAATAAATAAATAAAATCTTTAAAAAATATATTTAAAAAGAAATAAAGGCCGAGAAATAACCAAATTTGGAAAAAGAGTCAAGAAGCGACTGAACAAAAAAGGATAAGCCCAAGGAGATCCATGCCTATACGCATTACAGTCAAACTTCTGAAAACAAGTGATAAAGAAAAAAAAAAAAAAGCTTGAAAATAGTAAAAGACAAAAGACACTATGGGCAAAAAAAAAAAAAATTCAAATGACAAGATTTTTTTATGAGAAACTGGAATCCAGAATGAAACGGGAAATGGCATGACATTTTTCATATGATTAAAGAAAAGACCTGTCAATGTCCAGAAAAATAGAAAAGGAGGCAGCACGCCAAACACATTTTATGACACAGGAAGTACTCTGATACCAAAACCAGACAAACATAGCACAAAAAAAAACAAAAAACAAAAAACAAAAAAAAAAACACCTCAGACCAGTATCCTTCACATATATACAGAGACAACAATCCCTAACAGAATTTGATAAGTTATATTAACTACCAAAAAAAAAAAAAAAAATCACATGATCTTATTGATGCAGAAAGAAAGGTTTGATAAAATTCAGCACCCATTCATGATAAAAATTCTCAGAAAACTAGGAGTTCAGGAGAACTTCCTCAACTTGATAAAGAACATCTACAAAACTTCTATAGCTAACATCATAGTAATGGTGAAATATTCTAATGGTTTCTTCCTAATAGGAGGATCAAAGCAAAGATGTTTGCTTTCAGCCTGCTATTTGTAGTACTGGAAGTTCGAGCCAGCATGAAAATGCAAGAAAAGTGAATAAAAGCATACAAATCAGGAAGGAGGACTTAAAATCATCCCTGTTTGCGATATTATGATGGCGCTCTGTAAAATATCCCAGGGATTCTACAAAATTACTCATAGAAATAATGAGTTCAGCAAGATCTCAGGACAAAAGGTCAACTACAAAAACCGATTGTATTTCTGTATGTAAGAAATGAACTGCTGGAAACTAATATTTTAAATGTACTTTTCTGGGGCGCCTGGGTGGTGCAGTTGGTTGGGTGGCCAACTCTTGGTTTCCACTAAGGTCGTGATCTTGGGGTTGTGAGATTGAGCCCCACATCGGGCTCCCCACTCCACCACGAGGTTTGCTCGAGAATCTCTTTCCCTCCCCTCTGCCCTTCCCACTCGTGCTCTCTCTCTCTCAAATAAATAAGTAAATCTTTAAATAAAATAAAATGTAACTTTCTGTAGTCACTACAAAAAAAGAGAGAGAGAAATGTTTGGGAATCTAACAAAACATATAGGACCTACAGGCCACGAACAAAAAAAAAAAAAAAAAAAGGGATGAAATAAAACCAAGACCTAAATAAAAGGAGATAAATACTGTGTTCATGGACTATGAACTATAACATAGTAAATGTCAGTTATCCCCCAAATTAATCAATAGTTTTAATGGAATTACTATCAAATTTCCAGCAAGATTTTTTTGTTTATATGTACAAGCACCCAATTGCCTGAATCCTCTCTGCCTTATTTTGTGTGGGTTCATTGTTAATAAACTACCCATAACTAGCACATTTCTCCACTGGATTTATCTAAAGAGATTTTTTTTTAAACACCTAAGAAATACATGTCTTAATAGAATTTGTAGCATTTCAGCCAGTATGGATCATTGTAGGGAAGAGAAGCAGAAATGGCCTGGAAATTATTTTTTCCAGATCAATAAATTTGTGAGCTTTATTTAAATATCTTAGCTACTAAGCCTGTTTTTTCCTAGCTTATTTATCCTGTGATGCCTATTTAATTGTAGTGCTTAAAATTATGTTAAATAATTGAATCAGTGGAGAAAATGACTCAGACCCCTCCCAGTTTATATAAAATACTGCTGTTAGGGTTTTTGGTTTCTTAAGAATTCCTTTCTTGTCCACTTGGAGGTTTACCATAATCAGTCTTTTCTAATTAATATTCCAGTCATCTTAGGATATAGGAATTACTGGTTGATATTAGAATATAAGCAAGGACTAGGGGCGCCTGGGTGGCTCAGTCGTTAAGCGTCTGCCTTCGGCTCAGGTCACGATCCCAGCGTCCTGGGATCGAGCCCCGCATCGGGCTCCCTGCTCCGCGGGAAGCCTGCTTCTCCCTCTCCCTCTCCCACTCCTCCTGCTTGTGTTCCCTCTCTCGCTGTGTCTCTCTCTGTCAAATAAATAAATAAAATCTTTAAAAAAAAAAAAAAAAGAATATAAGCAAGGACTAGTCTTCATTTTTTATAACATGTATCTTACATCCATAGGCTAAAGAAAGTAAGTAAAAAACATGCTGATGCAAGCCTTCAGTGTAATAAAAATAAGCTTTGTATTCTTGCAAAAGTAAAGTCTTAGGAGTTCATGTGTAACAATTATAACCTTTCATTTAAAATCATTTTCAAAGCATACATGTACGGTGCATGTTTAGTTACATTATTTTTTAATGTCTTTTTTTGCAAACTGTCATTTGACAGCCTATGCTTTTCCCCCTTTCTTTGTGCAACTGTATATATAAGAATAATACCATCATAGGCATATTAGGAATGAGAAAAAACAACCCAATCACAATACAAAGCGCTGTTAGAAAGCACAATATGATGATATAAAATAAAGACGACCTAAATATTAGAAGTATATGCTGTTAAAGGGGCGCCTGGGTGTCTCAGTGGGTTAAACCTCTGCCTTGGGCTCAGCTCATGATCCCAGGGTCCTGGAATGGAGCTCCATGTCGGGCTCCCTGCTCTGTGGGGAGCCTGCTTCTCCCTTTCCCTCTTCTTGCTGCTCTGCCTGCTTGTATATTCTCTCTCTCTCTCTCTCTCTCTCTCTGTCAAATAAATAAAATCTTCTAAAAAAAAAAAAAGTATATGCTGTTAATGGATTAAAAGACTCAACATAGTTAAAATGTCATTTCTCCCCAAATTGATCTATTTAATGCAATTCCCATCAAAATACCAGAAAGATATTTTTTAGTCCGATCTGTAGACCTATTTGTAGATAAGCTTATTCTAAACTTTGTAAGGTAAGACACAGGACCTAGAATTTCTAAAATGGTTTTGGAAAAGAATAAAAAGTGGGAGGAATAACTCTAATGCTTGGGCATGTTATGTCGCCAGAGTAACTAAGGCAGTGTGATATTGGCAGAGAGCTAGGCACACAAGTCAATAGGACAGAAGTGAGATCCCAGAGGTAGATCCCCACAAATATGTCCAATTGGTTTTCGACAAAGGTACAAAAGTTATTCAGTGGAAGAAAGGTAGTCTTTTCAACAAATGCTGTTGGAGCAGTTGGAAATCTGTAAGAAAAAGGACATCTACGTAAACCCCACACCTCATACAAAAGCAAGCCCATAGATTTAAATGTAAATATGAAATGATTAAAAATTTAGGAAAAAAAAAAAAACAGGAGACAATGAATCATGGCTTCGTGAAAAGTTTGTAGACTTGACACCAAAAGTACCATCCATAAAAGAAAAAAAAATTCAATAAATTCTGTAAATTGGACTTGAGAAAAAACATTTTTGTTTTGGAATTTCACTGTTATGATGAAAAGACAAGCCGCAAACTGGGAGAAACAATTTGCAAGGCACATATCTAATGAAGGACTCATATCTAGAATATATAAATTCTCAAAAATTAAAAACACTCAAAAATTAATAGTTAAAACGAAAGGTATTCAATTGGAAAATGAGCAAAAGACATGAACGGCCATTTCACTGAAGAGTCTATTCAGATGGCAAATAAGCATGAGAAAGGATGTTCGATGTCATTAACCATTCGGGCATTTCAAGGTAAAACCACCATAGTATATCTCTACATGCTTAACACTGCAAAAAAACTAAAATTGACAATACCAAATGCTACAGAGGATACAGAGACACTGGATCACTCACATTACTGGCAGATACATAAAATGGTACAGACCCTCCAGAGAGTGTTTTGGCAGTTTCTTTAAAAAGTAAACATACATTTACCATATGGACCAACAACTTTACTCCTGGGCATTAATCCCAGATAAATGAAAAATATGTGCATGACTGTTTTACAGCTTTATTTGTAGTAACCCCAAACCAAAAATAACCACAATTTCCTGCAATAAATGAATGACTACACAAACCATAGTACACAATTAACATGGAATACTACTCACAATAAAAGTAAGCAAGCTACTGAGGCAGATAACAACTTGAATGGATCTCTAGGACATTATGCCAAGTGAAAAAAGCTAGTATCAAAAGATCACATACCGAATGATTCCATTTTTCTAACATTCTTGAAATGATACAGTGATGGAGACCAAATTAACAAGTGCCGAGCTGTGGGTCACAGAGTCCAGGGATTGATGGTTGGTATGACTCTAAAGGGAGAGGAGAAGGAAGATCTTTGTGAAAGGTAATGATTCTGCAGTTTCTATGTTGTGATTGAGACTGCGGTTACCCAAATCTACAGTATTATAAAATGGCAGAAATATATACACATTGTATCGATGTCATTTTGCTGGTTTTGAAATTGCGTAATAGTTCGCTTAAATGTAACTGAGGACACTGAATGAAGAGTATATGGGACCCCTCTTTACTCTCCTCGCAACCTTTTTGTGAATATGTAATTATCTCAAAACAGAAAGTTAAATTTTAAAAAGCTCTGCTCTGCCAATTATTAACACTGGGGATTTGAGTAAATTGCTTTGACCAGTCATCTTTATAATGGGGCTCCTAAGACCTCAGCACTGTGGTTATTGTGAGGACTTAATGAGAGAGGTAAGTGACTAAGGACCACAGGAAAATAGGACAAGGTCTGAATTAGAATTCACTGTGTTTGGGCTAAATTTTATTTTATGTACCTTTCACTTTTTCAAGTATTTCTTCTCGCCTAGATTATAAAACCTTAAGGGAAATGTATGTATTCCACATTGATGTAGAATTTATTACAGGGACCCAGTAAATTCGAATTGTTGACTAAGGCTAAGAGACCATTAAGATGTACCTGAGAGCATTTAACTCTATCCCTTTTTGGTGCACTGGATGTGAACCAAGACAAGATTTTGGTATATTGGTAGCCATAGTTATTTTTAGAAGCATACACTTCGTGGTTTTTCAAAATTGGCTATGCATTGGGCGCCTGGGTGGCTCAGTCGTTAAGTGTCTGCCTTTGGCTCAGGTCATGATCCCGGGGTCCTGGGATCGAGTCCCACATTGGGCTCCCTGCTCCGCGGGAAGCCTGCTTCTCCCTCTCCCACTCCCCCTGCTTGTGTTCCTGCTCTCACTATGTCTCTCTCTGTCAAATAAATAAATAAAATCTTAAAAAAAAAAAATTGGCTATGCATCAGAGTCACCTATAAAACATAGAGCACTAGGTCCTACTCCCAAAGAGTTTCTTATTTTCAGGTCTTGTCCAGAAATTTTCCATATGTTGCTGTTGCTTCATGGACCACACTTTACAAATCACTGATGAACTGTGCATGTGCCTTGGCTTAAATGTGGGCTTATAGCTATAGAAAACTCACAGTACAAGGTGTAAAGGAACTTAATTCAGGGCGGTATTACACCCTAGAGCACAGGAAAACACATGCTAACATGTAGACTTGGATGCATGTTGGTCAGAAACCACTTTTTGATTTTGTTTTATGAAATTGTTGCTTATAGGCATACTTAGATGACCACGCTAAGAAGAGGAAATGAGATGACTTACGGAGAACATTTTAAATCTGTTTTGGATAATAGTACTTTAAATACAACTATCTACAAATTAAGCCTTATGCCTTATTTCATATAGATTTTGTTGGGGGGAATGGTGATATTATGATAATGGTATTCTAAAATATGAAATGTATAACGATTAAGGTAAACATTATACTCTGATTCAATATGCCAGTTTTTTTTCTATTTTTATCTATAATTTATTTCTGTGCCAAGCAGTTGAATGTTTGACATTGAAAAATGAGTCTGTCACTTCAACAAATGGTATTATAAAAACACTCCAATAATTTTAGCACAGATTATTATTATTTTTTAAAGATTTTATTTATTTTGACAGAGAGAGACACAGCGAGAGAGGGAACACAAGCAGGGGGAGTGGGAGAGGGAGAAGCAGGTTTCCGGCCGAGCAGGGAGCCCAATGTGGAGCTCGATCCCAGGACCCTGGGACCATGACCTGAGCGGAAGGCAGATGCTTAACGACTGAGCCACCCAGGCGCCCCAGCACAGATTATTATTGCAAAAAGAATATCCTTCTAAAAAGTTAAACCAATGTTTCTTTCAAATATTGGGCTCATCTGCTGTGTTAAAAATGTGATAAAGAAGCCTTCTCTTGGCAAAGAATGGTTTACAAACATGCCGAATAACATATTACAAGTGTGTTCACTTAATACAGAAAACTTCTTTTGAGAGCCATTAAATAATTAATAATTAACTTGATGTCCAAGAGAATGGTATTTTAATAATTGCCACCAAAGAAATCAAAGAAAGAGTGATTTTAGTAAAGTTTTCTCATAAGGTGCTATGGAAATTTAGCATTTTCGGAAGATTTCTTCATTCAATTATAAGAGTACTCTTTATTTGAGCAGAAGCCTTGTCCCCTGAGAGCTATACACAGTCTGCCTTCAGAGCTCAGCTGCTACATTCTGCTGTTGCTTTTCTTAATCAGACTGTTGGCATCATCAATACCTGACTTTTGATAAGATCTGCAGGGTAGAAATTAAGTTTGGTAGATAGGGGATACATAACGAGTGCAGAGATTATCCTGGGCATTTCTTTTTGTTCAGTAGAGTGAAATTTTTAGTGTTGTTGAGAGGGTAAAAAAGGAAAGGCATTTCAGAGTCTATTCTGGATTAGGATTTTCTGCTCTGTTATTTTAGAAATGTGCATAGAAGTCACAGAAAGTACTGTCGTTTTGTATACTGAGGAGTTTTCATGTTTAGAAGCCTGTGAGAGCAAGTACTATGTCCACTGTGCTATTCTGGTTTGGACATTAATCAGAACACAGTTGAACATTATTTGACTTCACAGGGCTTGCCATGCTGGAAGAACAACCTTATATGTAGTGGCCATGGGCAGTCCTATTATGGGAAACCAACTTGAGAGAAAAGGCGGGTCACTTGCTTCTGCGCAGGTCCTGGAATTTGAAATATCCAGGGGCCTCTACAGAATCCTGGCATCATTTACTATGTTGACTCACTCAGTGTTGGGATCACTCACTTTCCCCTTACAGGACTCAGATCTTGGAGGCAATTAACTTCAGAGAAAAACGAATAGGAAAAACTGAAGTGTTCTTTTTTAAAAGGCTGCTGAAGTTGGTTGATTTCTCATCATTCCTAAACCTATTGGAGCACTAAAGTTGGGAGAAAATTTACCAAGACTTTTCCTGCTGCCTTGATATATACTTTTTTTTTTCTTTTTCCCAAATGCTTTGGTGGGAAGAAGTAGAGGACTGTTGTAAGTACAAAGTCACTAAGAATATTTTTACCGTGGCATAAGTTTTAGTTTGTGGCAAGCTCACTGATGAGGCAGATTGATTTTAAATTATTGTAGTAGTTTGTGAATAAGAATAAATGTTATCCTAAATTTCCTGTACACATATATGTGCAGGTGTACATGTTTCTCATTGGGAAAACTTTTCAGTAGAAATGAGGTAGAGTTTAAAGTTTTTTCTTTACAAATATAATCAAGATCTTTCTTTTTTAAGAAACCACTAAAGTAATAGAATATGCATGGCTGGCCTGAAGTATTTGTAACAAACTATTTTAATTGCTCTGAAGTCGTTCGTGTATCTGAGTTATTATCTTGATTATTTGATCCTCTCTTCAGTAATGGTTGCATGTGGGGCAGTGATCTGCTATATATTCTCAATGAACTAATTGTGGTAGTGGAATGATGTGTGGAGACCCCAAGGTTAGAAAAATTCTATCTGGCACATCTTGGGGGGAAAAAATTGAAAAACAGAACGAATTGTGATGGATAAATGGAGGCGGAGGAAAGTATGATAAATATTTAATTTAAAAATCCTTGTCTCATGTTATATTTAGTATTTTGAGTGTTCTTTTCTGTAGCATATCATGAAAATTCCTTCAAGTAGTGATATGCTCTTTGCTGGCAAATGACCAGACACTTTTGTTGAGAACACAACATAAAAGCAAGAGGGACTTCTGATCATTTCACAGTAAGCTCACCGTGTTGTTTCATGTCTAGTATGACCTAGGTTTTCAGTAAAGCTTTTTTATTTGGCTTTTATATAAAGTGCATCTATTTTGTTTATTTTAAGAAAGTCATGATGACTAATGAAAAATTGAGAAATTGACTCTGGCACAGTAGTAAAAATAATGTATAAAAATAATATATGAAGAGTACAGTGTGTCCCAAAGAGATGGACAGAGGCGATTACCTTGTCCCCCTTACCCCCTGCCTTTGACTGGTGGATTATAGCCATTCTGAAACAGATATGATGGTGATGCCTATAATTAACAGTGAAGAAAGTAAGTCTCTCCAAATAAGTAATTCTTCAAAACTTCTGGTAAAAAGGTCACAACACAACTCTGGCCTCTGTGCCAAAAAAAAAAAAAAAAATGAACATTGTGCACTTACTGATTCACATTAGATGCTACCAGAGTTTATAGTAAAACATGTTTAACGAAATTTCCTTATTTTACAAATTTATTAGGTGAGCACCAGAATTGCTTTCTGGTTGAAAAACCATCCCATTTACTAATGTTACAAAAATACAACGGCGTATATTCTTCGCAATGTACGCATATTGATTGATCCATTATTATACTTACAAAATTCACACCAGAAACCAGTGCAGAGAGTGATATAGAAAAAATAGCAAAGATGCAATTCAAAAAATAACAAAGAATGAAGCAAGGCAAACCTACTCTCCGCTTTGTCATAGATATTCAAATAACTTCAAATTCTTCATTAGAATTTAAAGAAAGCTAACCTTTTTGGGACAAGCTCTGTAGGACTTTATTAAAGCACATTTTAAAGCTATCAGGTGAAACTTTAAGCTGTATGACAGTGGGTTCGTTAAGAGAATATGAAGATATTCACACGGTTATATTCTACATTAACTTTTACCAGCTGACATACTTCTGTTTGAATGTATTGACATTGGAATGAGGTGTTTTTTTTTTTTTTGAATTGCCTTAGTTTGAAAAAACGTAAAAGAGTACACGTGGGTGGTTTTTAATGAAAGTAGTTGCCAGAAGATCGCTGTATTAACATAAAGATTGTTTACTTTTAGAATTGCTCAAATATTGCATTGCAAAGAGTCACTCAAATAATTTATTGCAAATATACATTTTGTTGGAATTTTTTAAATGATAGAAATTATCTTGACTTCTAATAAAATCACCATTTAGAATGATTTCATTTACAGAGTCTTCTAAGGGCATCTTAACTCTGAAAAAGAGATTGCTGATCTAAGTGGATAATATATTTTTTAATTGAATAAGAAGTTTTCTCTATCTCTTATGCGGCATAACATTATGGAAAATGCAGTAGAGAATGTCACGTAGTAGTTACTGTAAACTTAAAGATTACCAAGTGTTTTGTGCAAATTTATGTTATTTAAGGGGAAAAAAATGTGTCGGTTGACACTACTCCAGCTAGAGAGTACTGAGATATAAATTCATAATTTGGACAGAGATATTAATACAGCTTCCTCTTTGGTTCTGAAGTATTCATTTGAAATCCTTGTAGTCCAAGTCATTTGTTACATGAGAAACAAATTGTCAAATTCTTAACCACTTGTGTGGTTTAATAAAAGAGATTTAAATCTTTGTTGTCTTAGAAAAGTCAGGGTTTTTAAAAATTTTGTTTTATTATCTTTCATCATGGCTTTATCACAAGAAAAAAGCAAAGTGATTTCCCAAACTTTCCTTCCCCTTCCACCTTCTACTGTAATATTCCCCTAACTTATTAAAAATGATTTATCATACTTTTTATTAAACTATTCTTTCTTCCACTGCAGATACAGGAAACATGGTATTTTGATGTGAGTGTATCTGATTATATAAATGCATGAAGACACATTTAAATCACAGAGCCGTTGACAGTTCACTGGAAATTAAGCTTTCTTTGAAGATAATTTTCTGTTCATGTCTTTGATTTTCTATTTTAGACATACATCATTTTTTAAGAAATTGACAAATAAGACTAATGTATGTCCTCTGTCCAACGAAACATAACAAACCATGAAGGAAGGAGCAGACCAAGGTTTTACGGGGCCTGGGATTATACAATTTGAGGGAAGGGAGTCTTTTAAGAAAAATAATACAAAATCATGAACCTACAATGAGGTAGGGCCTTGGGAGGAACCAGTGTAGGTGATGGCCCTCAAGGCTTAAACTTTAAAAGTCCTCAACTTTAAAAGTGATTTCATGGGAAATCACCTCCGTATGAAGGGATGTGTTGTTGAATATTTACCCAGTTACATTTTAAGATGAAATTGATGCTAGTTATATTTCTTTAAGCATATGTTATTTCTCAGAGACAGGCTTTTATTTAATGCAGATTACAGTTAAAAGAATGCGTAATGGTAGGAATTTGACATTTCTGCCTTTCATTCTGAAAAGATACATTGATTAAAATGATGTCAAACTCAGTTAATGGAGGCGGTGCAGCTATTTCAGATATACAGGGTATGTGATTTGAAGGCAAGCCAAATCACAATGAGAAGAATAATGATGACCTTGGTTTATTTTTATATAGCACATTCAGATTTTGATTGGATTCAGAAGGAGGCAATGGTTTTCTTTCTCACAAAGTCCTGCTATCATCCTAGGAGATTTGTGTTCTGTTATCAAGGCACTTGGCTCATATTGGAACATTTTTCTGGGAGGGTCATGGGCTGCAGTATGAGAAATGAAGAGACTTTTTTTTTTTTTTTTTTATTAAATGCAACCAAGTTCCATAACAGAATTGCATGGAAATGTTTCTCTTTGGGGAGTATGCTCCATGCAGCAGACTGAGCTTCAGAACACAAATAAACAAGCAAACATCTTGCAGTCTTCACCTTTCTCCTCATTTAAAAACATCTGTTAGTTAAACTTCTTGGGGTTTCACTCTCTACAATATTGACAGAGTAATAGAACACGGATTTGGATTTCGGAAGTTTAATTTACATACAGATACGAAAGTTCAGTTGGCAGTGTTGGGTAGTTTATTATTTTGCCACTTTGGAGAGGGTTTGTCTATGGATGTCACGTGTGGAATTTTTCTTCAAATCTTCATCTTTGTAAAATTTCAAGCTCCCTCTAGTTAATATTAAAAGTGAACGTGTCTTTTAGAGATTCTCATATCCTGTCTTGAAGGGGACAGTGACCCTGCTCTTTGTGAATTGCTCATATGCAAACTATCATTTGAGGAGTAACAACTAACATGATTTAGTTGACTTTTTTCCTGAAATCTATAGTGTAAAAAGCTTATTTTTCCCATATCTTACAGCATAATATAATTTTGCATGTACCTTTTTTTAAACCAGAGGTCTCCTCCAGGGATCCAGAAACAGTAACTCTCAGGGACAACATGGTCTTTCTCTTTCTCCATTCAAGATGACTGCCCTGAATATGGGGCAGACAAGGCGGGGGGAAGGGGGAAGCGCAAAAACCTTGGCTCTGGTGTTCACGGGTATCTTAACTTTCTCAGCCACAGTTCTTACAGGCAGCAGGCAGAATGAGAATGAAGAGAGGAAAATGGTCCTGCTTGCTCATGCTTAAAAGAGTCCTAATCTGAAGACTGCACAACCTCTACCACATGCCCAATAACAAAACCAAAAGGCAATACTCCCCCTGGCACAGCTCAAGCCCTCCACTGAGGCGGCCATTTTAAAAAACAATGTCTATTCAACTCTTTGCTCCATCTGATGTTATTCTGATAGCAGGTATTCAAAACACCTGGGAATTTTAATAGGTGAAAGAACCCACAGGGCAATGTTCTCAGGGTCTTACTGTCCCCAGAGGGATTTTGCATAGTATATGTAATGATATTAAGCCCTGAGAAAAAAGTGTTCCTAGCAGTCTGGATTGAGTTTGGAAATCAATTTCTTCCCTGTCTCCTTTATTATCTTTTGCCTTCTGCCTCAGTGCCTCACTTTGGCTTTGTCATTATGCGTGCCATTCTTCAGTAATGGAAGGTGGGGGCGAATTGACAATTATCCTTTAACTGGAATGGAACCGTCATTTCTTTGCTCTGCTGGTAAATCGTTGATGCTGCTGTTGTTCTTGTTGTTCGTAAATGGCTCTTCCAGAACTCTTAATACAATATTTTGATTCCATATAATTTTCAGAAAATAATATAATTCCATATAATTTTAAGGAAAAGATGTTGGAAAATTGATGTTTGACATCTGGAGTATATCGAAGGCTGGTTAAAAAGATTCAGTCTTACGTTCCTGTTCAAGTACCAGGATCTGAGGAAGAGCTTTGCTTCTATTTTTACTTCTTTTAGTTTATTAATTTATTTATCTTAGTATATAATTTGGTTGTTGTAATGAATAGGAGGAGTATTAAAGTGCATCATGAAAGCCAATGCTTATCCATGTAATAAAGTGAGAATGTTGACATTTAAATGGGTTTTGAACAGGGTTAACATGATTTTAAAGAAGCTTGAGAAAAATAGATGTTTGAAAAAAATAGATGTTTGAATTGTCATGCTTTTAGCTTGTATTTAATAAATATTCAACCCATTCACAGGCATTGCAACAAGGAAGGAATTTACGTATGCCAACATAGTGTATAGTATTTGGCCAGTTTACTTCCAACTTTTAAATGTACTTTATCTCTACCACTATGAAACAATTGATGTTTTAGAAAGACCAGTATTAATTGAGCACAATTAGCATTATAGTAGTCTCATCTTATGTCCAATTACGGGCAAATAAAGGAGTTGCCCTTTCGGTGTTTTCACCCTCTCCTTGATTTTTGCTTTGTTTTGTTTTAAATTGCTGTCCCCCCTCCCGCTCTGTTTCTGGCTAAGACTGTCATTGAATCAGGACTATAAAAGGGCATAAACATCAGTGGCGTTTTGCTCATTCTTGGCACCCATCTGTATTTGCACACAACTTGTCTACTCCTTTATCAGATTACAGCTGCGGTACTACCTTAGCCTGAGCTAAGTGCTGAGTTAAAGGGCATGGGAGTCAGCCCACTGTTAGGAGTACAGATTTGTAGCCTTGGAAACCGTGTGAGGTCAAACTAAAGAAATGCGAAAGAGAAAAATCACAGAATCAGAACTGCCCACATATTTCACCAAAGGCAGGTTGAGTAATTCCTTTTTCTACTGATGCTCAAGGAGGGCAGGATTAGAAATAATGTTATCAAAATGGCTGAGGAACCGATAAAATTATCTGTGAATCCCAATGGCTCCTGTATATTGGGAAATAACTTGGAAGGAAAAGGGAAAATCTGACTCTACAGAGTGCAACTAGATAGAAGCAATGTTGGCTTGTAGCTGGTTAACTAAAAGAGCTTACTGGAAGCTCAGACAGCTGGGGAATCCTGATTTAGTAGAGCCTGAAGGGCAGGTCAGGAGCCATGTGAACAGCTGCTGAAGATCTAGAGGATTCCTTTGGATTAGGTCTACACACCCCATCTCTAATGGGCTATGTCAGAGAGCACCAAGTATTATCACGGAGTTCAGTTCGCTCAAGCCTGTGGATTTTGCAGTGTTTTACTTTAAATTTCTGGAAACAGAGTTGCTCTCAAAAGAAATCCAGAACTAAAAGTATCAAAAGAAGTGACTCTGTAAAGTTTGTATTGTATTGGGTTTGGGTGATCATTGTTTAAAGAAAGAACAGTTTGTTATTCATTCATGCAGATAATATATTATCCTTCATGTCAGGTACCGTACTAGTCTCTGGAGATAATGTTCTAAACAAGTGAACTCACTGAGATTAGAATTAAGGATTAGGTTAGAATTTAAATTGCATTTGAGATAAGGGCCGGAGAATAAAACACACATTGTTATAAGAATGTATAAGAGTGAGACCTAGACTAGTATTAGAAATTGGGGAGAGATCCCCAGGAAAATTACATTCAAAGCAACACAAAGAAGAATGGGATTGGGGAATAGTGGTCAAAGGGAAAAAGAGAGAGGAAAAATGTTTACATTCAGAGGAAACAACGTATGTGAAGATAGAACTTGGTATGAAGAAAGAACTAAAAGAAGGTGAATTTTCCTTGAGTATAGTAAGTCAGGGAAAGTTTGGGACTGGTGTGCTGCTAAAATGGTGAGAGCTGGGGTCTAGTCACTCAGAGCCTCGGAGGCCATGGGGATGATTTTTTCTTTATAGTAAAATCAATGGACAGCCTTTTAGGGTCTCGAGTTTGGATGAGACCAACTAGAAAGATCATGGAGTGTCAAAAGGGGTTCAGGAATTCCATATGGAAGACAAGAACATGCCAAGAAATTGTAGAGGCATCTAGGTAGAATGATAAAATCCTAAGGAAAGTAATATTTCAGTAAAGAGGAGTTTCTTCCAATCTCCCATTTAATGACCTTATGAGTGAGGATCGCACTTGCAACACCAGGTGTCTTGGTTTCCACAGTCTCTGCCATCTATTTACCCCTAATTTCCTTTCCTGTATTGCTATTTCTGTGAGATATCACCAAAATGTTGCCTCAGTAGAAAAGCTTCAATAAATATTTAAATTGTGTAATGTATTCAGCTTTTTCCTGTACTCTGCACTTCCTAAAAATACCTTCTTCGGAAACCCCATTTCAACTGACTGCTGTATAATGAAATGAGACTTCAGTGTAAAACATTTATCATAGTCTGAATTTCAATTGCTCAGTCAGAGTTGTTAAGCAATATGAAAAATCATCCTTTAGAGAATACAGAATTGCATAGATATGACAAGGTAAGTTTGCACTTTATTTAATGCTATTTTAGTTAATATAGATGCTTATTGGAGAAATGTCTAAAATTTCTTGAGAACCATTAGTAAAATTGATTATTCTTAAATCTGGAAAAATGGTAAAAATACTTAAAAAACATTGACAGTTCAGTTTAAATAAAACCAGAATTGTGCTGAAGCGATAGAAGGCACTTGAGTAATTGAAATTTAGTCATGGATGAGTGTAATGTACTTATCAGTTAGCTTTAGGGGAAGTAAGACTAGATGGAATATTAATATGGTATTGAGCAACTTTTTTACTATTAGGTTTTTACTTGCTTGTAGCCAAACATTAGCAAACACCTGCTATGTTCTCTCTGACTTCTTTGAGATTATAACTCTGTATGTGCGCACACACACACACACACACTCACACACACATGCATATAAATACAACTATAATATGTCAAGAGAGTTACAGAGCATGGTACAAATCAGCCAGAAATGACTACTTATGGCTGATGTGATTATGGAGGATTTCATCAAAGAATCTACCTCTATAAATAGGCCTTAGAGTCTGGGCATATGGAGATGTGAATTAGAGAATGAGTAGAAGGGGTGGTGATGCATAGACAAGGATTAATGAGACATTAATCTATCCTACAGGAATAGTTACTGACAGTACCACTAGTATGAATAGATTTCTCTCTCTCTTTCTCTCTCACACACACATACACACAAAGTCTAGAAATTAAATGGTTTGCATACAAAATGTTTGGCTTGACAAGTATTTATAAAATCAATAAATACTATTAAACCTGAAAATAATGCTTCCATTCAGAAAACACAAACACTACAACATAGTTGGGAAAAGGAAAAAAAAATATTATATCCCAATGTCACCTCCCAAGTATAAGAAACAGTTGTGGTTTAATATTTTATTTATTCCTCAAGGAGCTATCAGTCATTTAATTTTAATATTAAACATTAGAGGTAACTATTGTTAGTGGGATTTTTTTGATAATTTTCTTAAGAGAATGGGATAAGTGAGACTATCATACTATCAAAATATGATAAATACAAAAAAACCAAAAATATTACCTTTCTATACTTTATATCCATCAGTTGGACTAGACTGATATTTTTCCTTAAAGTTTTATGATTTTGTTCTTTTTCTTAATTCAAACTTCACTCGGCATAGTTCACATGAAGGAAAGAATGTCATGTCACTAAAACCAATTGAGAAAATTTCCATCTACTTTCTTGAACTCTTAGCAATACCAACATTGACCATTTTCTCCATTTTTAAAACTGTTGTGTGTCCTTGAACTCTGTGCATTGCACTCTCCTGGTTTTGTTCCCATTTCTTTGGGTATTTCTGTTCGGTCTACTTTACAGGCTAATTCTCTCTACTCAACCTTTAAATATTAGGATTCCTCAGGGCTCATTCCCAGCTTGAGTGTCTTCTCTCTCTGTAATCCCTTCCTTGGTCATTGCACCCATGCCCATGACTTATTAACACGCATGTGGAAATAACTAACCAAATTATATCTTCAGCTCAGATTTCTCTAGTAAATTCCAGAACTGCAATTTCAACTGCCTGGTTGGCATCTCCATTTGTATGTGACAAAGTCACCTCTACTCTAAGTGCCCTGAACAAAACTTTTCGTCTGTCCATGAAACCTGATCTTTTCTCATTGTTCCCTTTATCAGTGAATGACGCTACCATTCCAGTTTCACAAGCTCTTGAAACCTATTACATCCTTGAAATGCTTATCTCTCAACCACTTGTGTCTAAACCACTAATTACTTGGGTTTTATCTCCCTAGTATCTTTTGACCCACTTCTTTTCATCTCCTCTACCATTAGCCTAGCTCAAGTAGCTTTGTCTCCCTAGGAATATAGCCTCGGTAGCCATTCTGGTGTTTTGCATTGCCTCTTCCCCATTCCTTCTAATCTATTCTCTAAAACTCATCCAGTCATCTAAGTTTGACAATATCAGTGCACATTCAGTCACTTCAGTAGCTTCTGCTCATTGCTAGGAAAGCAAAACAAAATAGAACAAGATCTAGACACTGTGTTCCTCTCCTGTCACATCTCCTGTAATGCTGCCCCTGCCTTACCACTTTTCTGGGGTTCTTTCTGGTCCTTGAATAGGCCTCACTTCTTCCCACCGTAGGGCTTTTGCACGTTTTGCTCTTTGTCCAGAACCTTCCTCACCCTTTACTTTGACCTAGCTAACACCCCTTTCCACTTATAAGCCACTCCCTATGGGAAGATGTCAGAATTCCCTTGAGTAGATAAGATGCCCCTATCATATAATATCCTACCATAACACATAGCACTGTCTTGATTTCATATATATATATATGGATGACAGACGTGTGTGTGTGTGTGTGTGTGTGTGTTACTAACTAGTGCTTATCACTCAGAGTACATGGTAAGTTCCATGAATGCAAAGATCTCAGTTGCTTTTGCTCACCACTGTTTTTCCAGAACCAGGCACATAAGTATTTTTTAATAATGTGTGTAATATTTTGTTGCATGCTGTAATTACAGCCATTTACATATAAGAAAATGTTATAATAATAATGGTAATTTGATTGCATTTTATATGACAACAAAAGAATTTAGTTCTGGTTGAAGCTTAATATATATAAATAAATAATGAAGGTTTGCTTTTTTTGGTCACTGGGTTTTATTTTCTTCTCTGATTACCCATACTCCATTTTACTGTAGTCTTTTGGTTCTTGGTTTTATTTTGTTTTGCTATTTTCAACCTAGATATTTTTTCTTTCCTGCATCTATCTTGGTAACTCCCAATGGCACTTCTGAGTGTTAACTGCTTCCTTCACATCTACAATATTCTTCCTCGATTCCACACTAGTCTATTCCTTTTTTTCTCTTTCTTACAGTTGGTACCTTCCCTCCCTTTTTCAACTTGCTTTCTGTGGGTATCCTGTAAAAATCACTCATTTACTCTTTTTTCTTATCTTCACCAATTTCTCTCTTGAAGAAGAGATCCATTTTCTTTATAACCTAGAAGAGCTTGCAGTATGTATTTGGGTGTGAAGAAGAAGTAGTGATTTCATTTTAAGATGTATTAGGGAGGGGTGCCTGGGTGGCTCAGTAGGTTAAGCATCTGCCTTCGGCTCAGGTCATGATCTCAGGGTCCTGCAATCGAGCCCCTGAGCCCTGCATCAGGCTCCCTGCTCAGCGGGGAGCCTGCTTCTCCCTCTCTCTCTCCCCCTGCTTGTGCTCTCTCTCTCTCTCTCTCAGGTAAATAAATAAAATCTTTGAAGAAAAAGTATTAGAGAAAAAGTGACACTGACCATTAAGTAATTTGTCCTAGAGTATAGAAGGGTGAGAGGACTCAAAGCACATTTAAATAATTTCTCTGAGGAAGGGCAAAAGAATTTGGCAATGAAAAATAGATTATAGTCTATAAAAATATACTGTTAATAACACCTTTCCCATTTTGTAAGGAAGAGACAACAACTGTCAGCCAAACACAGAAAGAAAAAAAAAAAAACCCTGCATGATCTCACTTATATGTGGAATCTCAAAAAGTCGAATGCATAGAATCAGAGAGTAAAAGGGTGGCTACCAGGGCTGGAGAGATGGAAACAATGGGGAAATGTTGGTCAAAGGGTACAAAGTTGCAGTTATATAAGATGAATAAGTATAGAGATCTGATGTACAGCGTGGTAGCTATTGTTAATAATACTGTATCGAATACTGGCAATTTGCTATGAGAATAGATTTCAGGTGCTCTCATCACAAAAAAGATAACTATGTGAGATGGTATGTTAATTAGGTTGACTGTAGTTATCACTTCACTATGTATATCAAACCATAATGTTAGGCACTTTATACAATTTTTATCAAGAATAGTTGGGAAAAAAGGGACAACACTAAAGCCAACAAGGATGCAGAGAAACTGGGTCTCTCCAACAATGCTGGTGGGAATATAAAACGGTACAGCCATTCTAGGAAAACAGCTTGGCTTCTAAAACTAAACATGTAATCACTGTATCACCCAGCAATTCTACTCTTGGGCATTTATCCCAGAAAAAGAAAACTGATGTTCACAACAAAACCTGTACATGAATGTTCACACCAGCATTCTTTGTAGTAGTCAGAAATTGGACACAACTCTCATATCCACAAATGGGTGGATGTAGAACAAATGATGCATCGATATCATGAAATACTACTCAGCCATACGAAGAAATGGCCTATTGATCATACAACAACTCTCATGGATCTCAAGGGCACCATGCTTGGAAAAAAAAAAAACAACCTCCAAGGTTACATACTGTGTTATTCCTTTTATATAGCATTATTGAAATAACAAAATTATGAAGACCAAGAACAGATTATTGGTTGCCACCGGTTAAGAATGGGGGGTGTTCGATGTAGGGGTGCCAGAAGAGAGCATCTGCTGATGGACCTATTCTGTGTCTTGATGGTGGCATTTGTTGTACAAGATATACTTGATAACAATGCACATAACTACACATACAAACACACATACATGCAAATACCGAGAGAAGGACACAAGTGAGTTCATGTATAACTGGTAAAAATTTGAAGAAGCTCTGTAGATTATATGGGTAATTTCCCAACTATGACATTGTACTATAGTTATCCAAGGTGTCAACATTGTAGGAGGTAGAGTGAAGGTTGCACAGGACATCCCTGCATATTTCTTTGCAGCTTCCTGTGACTCCATGCTTACTGCAAAATATTTTTTTTAAATACAGCATTAAACCTTTAACAAGCCCTCAGTGTCCTGAAGGCCAGTGTGTCATCACCAGACCTAATCAACAGATAAGTCTTGTAAATTAATAAATCCACCACTTAGGGTACAGACAAAGGATGGTTTAATGCTAACCCACTAGAATGCAATCCATTTCTATTATAGAGGAACATGCATCACTTATTGAACAAAATGTCATAGTGATTTAAGCCTTGTTCTAAATGTCCTACCTTGTGAGATATTGTACTTCAGGTTGTTTATGACCAAAAAGGCTGTATGAGAAGGTCTGGCATTTTAGAGATTATGCTGGTCCACAGGCATGGTAACTAGATAAGACCAGAGACTACTTGAGTTTTCAACCTGACTTACCTATCAAGTTAATTAATCGTGGACAAGTCAGTATTTAACTCTTTATTTATTGAGTTCCTGGTACTGAGGTAAGTGTATTTAATATTGATTGTCTTCAGGAAAAAATTAGGAATAATAATGTTGCTTCACAGCGTTACTTATTGTAGGCATTAGGAAGGGGCGTTTCTTGGTCATTGGCAAAGTGTTCACAAAGTGGACAGTTTTTGTATTTTGTATTATTTTAACTTTTAATATTAATGAATAGCTAATTTACATTCAACTTCCAAAGAGATAACAAATTGTATAAACAGATGCACAGATCAAGAGATGATCTCTGATAGTGTGTGTTCGCGCATGTGTGTTTGTGTGTGTGTCTGAGATCTCCTTGCTTTAATCTGGTCTTAAACAGATCCGTCCTTCTCATTGTTACCCCAGTCATGTTTCTAAAACACAAATCAGATCTTGTGCCTGTAGCTTAGCATCCTATAGAGAATCCTCTAGCTACAGGGTAAAATCCAAGGCCCCAGCACACAGGACCCTTTACAGTACGTCTCTCACCTTTTTATCTGCTATTCTCTTCCATGTGCACTTCTCTCTAGTCATAAAAGAAATTGTGGCTCCACAAATAAATCATGTAATTGCATACCTATGACTTGTTTCCCACTTCCTGGAATATTCTTACAAAAACCACTATCACCCTATCTTCTTCTAACAATTTCTGTTCATTATTTTGGTGTTTGTTTATAGAACATCATTAAAAAGCATTCCTGACTACCCTAGGGCAGGATAGGCATCTCTGTTCTGTGTTCTTAAAGAAAACACACTGTAGATAATTCTGCTCAAGTAATTATATCCTCTGATGTCAATGTCAGGTTGCTTCTGACTCATTCCCTTGCTCCCTGAGAGGAGGGTTTGTGCCTGTTATCTGTGGGTTACTTGTACCTGATTGTTTGTAGGCATATATAGGAATGATTAAATACTGCAGCAATCGTCTGTTCTTTAGTCATGAAATCATTATGTTTTTGGAACTCAGGTGTCCAGGCTAAAAATGGTTCATGTGTAACAGTGAATCCTGGTGTGTATTTTTATATTCAGACACACACACACACACACACACACGATAACTAATAAAACAGAGTAGAATAATTCTTAGTACATTATTTTTTTTCTAAGGGCTCAATGAATTGTAAAAGTTATAAACCTCAGACTGAAATGTCTGTTGCTTAATTTAGATCATTCCTGTAATCAGTGGTATTTCTGGCTTATCTCTGAAATTTGTTTTCCCATTTTTTTAATTCATCTTGAAATGAACTCAGTTAAAAAAAGAAGCCTGACTTGTGGGGATTCCTTTGAGGGACTACAAAGCTGAGATCTCTTTGGAGTTGTCGAATTACTACCAAGTGAGAGAGATTCAGGGAGGGTAGAAATTAGGTGGATCGCTTCTGTTCGTGCAGTATGTGCATGCTGGGTCTGCTGTTCTTTGATGTGGGTGCAAGAGTTTTAAGTCTCTGGCTGGGTGTCTGAGGACAGATTGCTAAGAAAGTGCACGGTTGGCGTGGACTACCTGGAAGACAACTGTTTGCTTCTGCTTGAGCTATTGTTGGAGTTTCCCTGAAAAGGACTTAGAACGGAATGTCCATTCCAGGGAGGATTCAGTTTCAGATAGCTGCCTTCCTGAGCTCATTTTCCACCCTGAGGTCTGGCCACAATGACTGGAAATCTTTCATCTGTTTTAATCTGGAATGGAGCTAATTTATAAAAGGAAAGTTAGTTGCTGGGTAACTATGTGCACAAGCAGAGAGCCCATTGCACATGTGCCCAAACTCAGGGTGACAGATGTCTATTGAATGACTCAGACATATGGAATTGGAGGGTTCCTTAAAACAAAAATAGCTTCTATTAAGTCAGTCTAACAGCCTATCCATATTTATTAGGTGGAGTCTTTTGCATTAAAAATAGTGTTTGTAAGTGTTTTATTGACAAGTGAATATGAACTGTATTTTGTGCATTATGTTAACATACTATTTGTGCATTACAGAAATCCATACATCTGGTACACCCAGGTGTTCTAGGAGAAAAACTAGCTGGAGTGATGATAGTGATTTACTGAAGTAGTGGGCCCTCTGACCCGATTTCAAAATGAAATTGAGTTTCTGCAAAACTAATATAATAACTTTTCCTTTAATATTTTATCTTTGAGTACATTATTTGTATATAAAAGGTTTTTATGGGACATCATGACAATCTCTTTTGACTTGGAAAACTTTAACCAAGAAAAAGACATGATATAGATGCATTTTATCCATGACAATATATGATGATAGCTCTATGATTTTTTCTTAGTGAAAGCATATATTATTGTATTGTCTTCAGCTAAAATAGATTATTTGGCTGATTTTTGATCTTCATAATGCAAAAGTAAAGAACTATCCAACCGGAAAACAATCCAGGCCTTGAATAATATGTTGTTGGTTTTTTTTAAAATAATATGTTTTACCTAAATTAAACTCATAGTCATCCTTTTGCCTGGGGATCACATTGCAAAAATGTGTACAGTTCTGAAAAGTGAAAATTTAGTGTATGAATGAGAATTGGAGGATAATTGAATCTTAATCCATGACATCTACAAATCAGGTTCTATCACTGAACAATTAATTTGTGTATATCCATTATCTTTTATAATAAATGATATGATCATAACATTTCTTATAAATAATTTAATTCTTATAAAATTTTTGGTGAAGGAATGTATTACTATTCCTACTTCACAAATGTGGTAACTGAGTCCATATTATTTGCATTATAATTTGGTTTATTATATTATCTCTACTTCTAGATGACCTCTTTCTGGGTGTAGCCAATCATGTCTTATATGTGCTTGCATTCTCAGTGACCTTAGAATATTATTATATACTAGGAAGAAGCTCAGTAAATGTGAGTTGAATTAATTCGTATCCAAAAGGGATAGAAAAAGTGATTGATTAGCCATAAATTTCTTTTCACCTAAACCGTTTGATAATGACATCTAATACTTTAGAAATAATACAGTGTTGGAAAAAATCTCAGATAACTTTTAAAAATATAATTATGCACATATACATGCAGAGTTCTAAAAATGACATAGGCTATTGATTCAGCCTGCAGGCCAGGTGTACAAGGTATTTCCATTTGGCATGTGTGTTTTAATTGTTTACATTAAAATGTACTACCTAGATACAAATTCCCTTTTGGAATCTTCAGTACTTACAATTAATGAAAACATACCTTTTATAATACAAGTACAAGAAAGGATACTAATTGATTAATATGCCATGTATTTTTCCAGTTGCAGGAAACCATTAAAATTGTATGCATATATTCTGAATGTAGTGTCTCTTTTAGCAAATACCATAATCAATTGCTATAGATATTCAAATACTTGCATATCTGGTATAATCTTATATTAACTTCAGATTTCTTCCAAATGTAAATTCCCATGGGTGTAAAAAGCAGTGTAGAGTCTGCATATAGAAGGAGAAAGAATATCTGGCTCTCAATTCTCTAGTCAGAATTCATTTGGAACCATTTTGGAGAGGTATTTTTTTTTCTTTAAGTTGCACCCAGCTTTCATGGTATGTGCATGTGTGTATGTATATGTCTTTGTATATTATAAGAAAAGAAAAACACAGGGGTCCAATATGTGAATTGTAAGATAAGGGTATTATCCACCTAAAACAGGTAACTTCACAGATGTGAATTGCTTTTTTGTTAGTGGATACATTTTTAATATCCCTTTGAATTTATTCCCTCTAAAAAGAAGAAGAATCTGTTGCTTAGAAATATTTTTAAAGTGGGGCCCCTGGGTGGTGCAGTCAGTTAAGTGTCCGACTCTTGATTCAGCTGAGGTGGTCATCTCAGGGTCCTGAAATCGATCCATGCATCCAGCTCTGCATCAGGCTCCACACTGAGCACGGAGTCTGCTTAAGATTTTCTCTCACTCTCTTTCTGACCCTCCCTGATCTCTCTCTCTCTCAAATGAATAAGTAAATAAATAAATCTTTAAAAAAAAGAAAGAATGTTAAAGTAAGCACAGGTCATTGCTATATAAACTAGAATTTAAACAGAATATTTTCAAAGCATTAGGGCATATTTCCTCTCTAGCCTAAATTTGAAAACTTAGGAAATTTTAGATCTCAGTAAGTTCAATACATAAAACAAAATTCTCATTTAATTACAAAATCTGCATATCTAATTCCAGGGCCAAGAACTTCAGCACGTTGAAATTAAATTGCTGCCTATTACTAGACATTTGTAAGAAATACTACTTTATAGGTCTGCTACTTCCTCTATCCTGAGTTTAGTGTGTATTTCTTGCTATTAGTTATCAATTGATGAGTGCAAATATTCATGCAGCCCAAGAGCAGAGCATTCATTTCATTGACTGCAATTATTAGCATGATTTTTGACATCTTATTCATTGGGAGAGTGTCATTTAATGTTAATTAGAATGAATGTGAATGCTTTCACATCCTTAGCTAATACATTTGCTCATAGAATAAAAACATGTCTGTTATGCTTTGAGGATCAAGAATGTTCCTTAAAAAAAATGTGAATAAATGCCAAAGAAGGTGAAATGACATCTTTCATGCTAGTTCCAATATGGGTATTTTGTTGAAAAACAAAGCCTTCTTTACATAAAGGCAGAGTGGGTGGTGTGGTATCCTTTCCCTTAATTCTGAGAGGTTTGTGGCTGCTTTTCTTCTATTGTGTTTAATTCTTGCCTTGAATTCACTTGTTTATAGGACTGCCTGTCCCAGTAGGCTATGAGTTTATGTACACAGCGACTACTGTTATTTGTATATCACGTGGGCTAAGCAAAATCTCTAGTGACTTGATTCCTAATAAATGGTGACTAAGTGGATGGAAGCTAGTATGGCTGACCTCAGATGTCATCCTTGTTTGGTTTTTGTGTGCCTGGTGGGAAGAGAAGTGGCTAGCTCTAAGCAGTATATTCAAATAGCTTCCTAGTGTTTATACATAGTAGCTTAGACAATGAGGGAGATAAAGTAATAAAATATGTGTTATTGAGGAGTATTTGTGTATCTTGAAATTTTCAAAGGGGAAGATTTAGACCTATTTCTAGGTGACTCAGAATATGTGTGAAAACTCTTGGAAGTTATAAAGTACTATGGTAATATAAGAGATTTCCCATGAAGAAACAACATACTGCTTTGTTGGTTCACTAAGATCTGTGATGTTGCATGTGCTTGGTCAAACTCTTGCTTAGAAGAGATACACCATAGGATCCAATAAAAATTTCCAAAACATTTAGGGACATCCTCATCCATTTACTCATTCAAAACACATCCTAAATTTCAGGCATCACAGTAAATGTTACAGTTAAAAAGGTGAAGAAGGGGTGCTTGGCTGGCTCAGTCGATAGAGCATGTGATTCTTGCTCTCGGGGTCATGAGTTCAAGCCCCAAGTTGGGTGTAGAGCTTACGTTAAAAAAATTAAAAATAATTGAAAAGGTGAAGCAAACGCATTTTCTGTCTCCCAACAAAGAAAATGACACGTCCAGTAAAATGAGGAGGTTGCTACGATGTGGGTTTACACAGTTCCAGTGGCAGCATAGCAACATGTAGGCAGGAATACCTCAGTCTGCAAGGATATCCAAGAAGAATTTCAAAAAGGTATAATGAATTGGGGTGAGGCTTAGCATAAGAAGACATTGTGCCAGTTGGAGGAGTAAGAAAGGACATTTAAGATAGGGGAACAGCATGTGCAAAGATGTAGCGTGTATAAGTGTAGTGTATTTAGGAAATGAAGTGGGTATTAGATCGTAATAAATAATACGATATTATATATAATTATATATATAAATAAATATGTATTATATTTATATAATAAATATACAGTATTAGATTAAATTAGGTCGCCAAAGATTATGGTATGGCCAAAATAAAAGTTAGACTCATATCATGAAGAGCACACCAAGAAATTACAGGCCATGCTAAGAAGTTGAGAAGCCAGTGAGTAACTTTGAGCAGAGAATTAATACAATCTAATATTTATGTTATAGTCCTTAATATTTAGAGAAGACTCTGACACCCTCTTGATGGATCATGAATTGGAGAGATGTGTGGGAGTCAGTGGCTAATTTTGAGCTTCCATCCCAATTACCTGATGATAATCAGAATACAGATTTCTCGGCTCCACACTCAGTAGATCTGAGGTAGCGACCAATAATTTGTATCCTTACAAGTTCCCAAGGTCATGCTTATGTCCCAGGTCCAGGGACCAAACATTGGGAACCTCTGACTTAGAGCATGGTTCTGGGATGCAGTTAGAACCACCTGGGGAGCTTTTAAAATTGTGAATATCTAGGGCTCTGATTCTAGACCAATGAAAGCACAATGTAAAAGCATTCCAGGGGCAGATGGTATTGAGAGTCACTATTGTATAGGCAGGTGTAAGACGGTTGTAGTTATATCCCAAATAAGAGCCTTACTAGGGTATTAAGAATGGAAATGAGGGAATACAATCAAGATATTTGAATATTTAATTGGTAAAACGTAGTAATGGAATTTGACTAGGTAGTGAGGAAAGAGAAAAGGGTCGCAGAGAAAAGCTTGTCAGTTGTTGACTCCCTAGTTTCTGACTTGGGCAGATATAGGTTTATATGGTATATATTTATACTTCCTTTTAGAAACTGGGCAGAGAGCTTATGTATATAGGAAAAAACTCACTGATTTTTCAAATGTCTAAGACAATTATTCTAATTTAAACAACTTTATTTTTTTAGGATTTATTTATTTGAGAGAGCATGAGTAGAAGGGGCAGAGAGAGTCTTTATTTATTTATTTTTATTTAAATTCAGTTAGCCAATGTATAGTACATCATTAATTTTTGATATAATGTTCAATGATTCATTAGTTGCATATAACGCCCAGTGCTCATCATATCACGTGTCCTCCTTAATGCCCATCACCCAGTTACCCCATCCTCTCACCCACCTCCCCTCCAGCAACCCTCAGTTTGTTTCCCAGAGTCAAGAGTTTCATATGGTTTGTTTCCCTCTCTGATTTCTTACCCTTCAGTTTTCCCTCCCTTCCCCCATTGTCCTCTCCACTATTCCTTATATTCCACATATGAGTGAAACCATATAATTGTCTTTCTCTGATTGACTTATTTCACTTAGCATAATACCCTCCAGTTCCATCCATATCAATGTAAATGGTAGATATTCATCTTTTCTGGTGGCTAAGTAATATTCCATTGTATATATGAACCATCTTCTTTATCCATTTATCTGTTGAGGGACATCTCGGCCCTTTCCACAGTTTGGCAGAGAGAGTCTTAAGCGGACTCCAAACTGAGCACAGAGTCCAACATGGGGCTCAATCTCAAGACTTCAAGATCATGTCCCAAGCTGAAGAGTCAGATACTCAACCAACTGTGCCCCCAGCTGCCCCTAATTTAAGTAAGCTTAAAGACAAAAATTAGACCCAATATTTAACCATTTAGTTTTTAGCCTTTAAGAAGATTGTATAGTTATAAATTGAGCTCACAGAAACACAGCACACATACATACTTCATCATAGTATGGTACCCAGCCTGGGTGGGTAGGGGCATTATTCATCAGTCCAGTTGGAAAGCTGGGTTTGGAATGCCAGACAGACTTTATAACAATAATATGTCATGTATATAAAACAGCTCATGTCCTGGACAAGAGGGATGGTGATACCATAGTTTGTTTATCTTGGCTAAATACAGAACAGGAAATAGTGTCTTCCAACAGGGAGAGCAATTAGAATAATCATTAATTAGGGTATTTGCAATTCCTTTGTGAAGGACTATTCTTTGTTAAATGAAATAAAGCTCTCTGCTTTGATTATAGTTATCATCTCGTGAAAATATTGAATGAGTTTAGATTCCTAAAGGAAATTAGAAGTTAGGTAAAATTCACATTCACTTAAAAACCCCTTGCACTGAAAGATACTGATTACTACAAAGGAATATAGGAGAACATCATTGATTCAAAGAGATTATTACAGGTGACAAGTTTAAAATGAACCTTAACCGACAAATTGGAAAATGTTTTTTCCAGGCAGAGACTGCTGTCAACTCCACAGAGTATATGCAAGGTCATGTGCTATCTGAACTCAGCTTACTTTATTGCTCCTGCTTCTGCTCTCACAACTCTCCTTCCCTCCTACTCCTAGTCCTTTAGCCTGAGGGTGCTAGGTGGGAGCTCCCAAACTACCAAACTCTCATGTTGTCAGGTGTACGTCTTCTTGAAATGGCTTCCCCTTGATCCCTCTTTACTGAAAACTTGATCACTTACAGCTTGGTTTCCATTTCATCTCCAGAGGAAATCCTTTCCTAATCCCTCTCCCCAGGCCTCTTCAGGCCACCAGACTACAGCACGAGGCGAAGTACCATGTCAGAGAATTCCCATGGCATCACATCTTTCACTAAATGTCATCAATATATGTACTTTCATATTAGAGTTCACATTCCTTGACAGCGAGCAGCAATGTTTGATTTATCATTGTTATGGCAGTAGCGTCATTTTCTATGGTGTGCTCCCCACCCTCTACCTAAAAATAAGCACAGGGCTTAGAACAGAAAGCTATTCTGCTAATGCTTTTTTAAATAAATAAATGAATATTGGAAAGCAGATGAAGAGCAGAGCTCATTCTAACAATGATTACAGTTAATATTCTTCTTGTTGTAGTAGCAAGAAATAAATGATTAAGGTGTTGGCAGAGTTTATTTCTTCTGAGGTCTTTCTCCTTGGCTTGTAGGTACAGGCTATCTTCTCCCTCTGTCTTTACTTGATCTTTCCTCTTTGCGTGTCTGTGTCCTAATCTCTTTTTATAAGGACACTGGTCAATAGTTTAGGGTCCTGCCATAATGAGCTCATTTTGTTGCCAGGTAAACTGGGGAGACCCCAAGCCCTGGGGCTTCAACCCAGCCCAACTCAAAGATGTTCCCGCAGGTTCTTGGCCTCATCATGAGCAAGAATTCAAGGACAGACACAGCACAGTAGATGATGGACACAAGCGGGAAAGTTGATGAAAGCAAGAGTACACTCTCCAGATGTGAGAGCGGGTGAGCTTGAGAGAGAGAGAGAGAGAGAGAGAGTGCGTGAGCTGCTCACTCTGGGTTTTGAGTTTCTATCTTTCATTGACAGTTGTTAACTACAGGGTGGAATATTCATTACTTGAGGAGGAGATTTCTTAGAAGCAAGGTTTCCTGCCTTTTCTTCCTTATTTGGTCAGAGGTTTTCTGCCATGGCGCCCGCCCACTATCTTGGACCTGTCTGGGTTTGATCCAGCTTCTTATGCAGTGCTGCCAGGACAGGCCTCTGACCTTCCCAATAGCCGGCCATGACTTCCTCTATGGGGGACTCCAGGAATCCTGTTAGAATCTAACTAACTGCCTACTCCATCAATTTAACCTTAATTACCTCTTTAAAGATCCTGTCTCCAAATATAGTCACATCCAGAGGTACTGGGGTTAGGACTTCAACATATGATTGGGGTGGGGGAGTGGGGGGAGCACAATTCAGCCCGTAATAAGGAATCATGTCAAAGAACAGTTTTGAGAGCAAAAGAGATTGGTGTCTGAGTGGAGTGTGGGAAAAAGGAGAATGATTCAGGTCTTCCCTGTTCTCGCTCTTCCACTGAACCAATCAGATCCAAGGAAAATGGTCTCACAATCCCCACAGGCAACTAGGATTCAGTTCCTCCAGAGGCTTTTTTCCCTGAGTTAGTGAGGTCTGCTGATAGTGTGTTTGTAGTACACAGGAATCCTTTGTATACGGTGCAATCAGCAATTTGTAACTGCCCAATGGCAGAGGGCAAGAGAACTGGAGGGGAGTAAAGGGAAGGTGGTCAGAAAAGAAAAGGGGCCTGGAAGGGTAGAAAAAAGGAAAGAATACGAAATACATTAAGACATGAATAAACAAACAGAAAGCACAATCAGACCTGTAAATACAAACAAACTGGTGGTTGCCAGAGGGGAGGGGGTGGGGGGAGGGGCAAAATGGCTGAAGGGCTTCCTCCAGGCTTCCAGTTATGGAATGAATAAGTCACTATAGTATCATAGTCAGTGATATTATACTAGCTTTGTATTGTGGCAGGTGGTAGCTACACTTGCGCAAGCCTTGCATAATGTATAAACTTCTCAAATCCCTGCGTTGTACACCTGAAACTAAGGTAGCATTGTGGGTCAACTGTAATCCAAAATTAATTTGAAAAATTGAAAAAACAGTTTAGGGTTTTAAAGTTTATTAAAAAATGTGTTAAGGAAAAAAAATGCATGAAGAAGATTGAAGATTTTAAAAGATGATGTTGATTGACAGAAGGATAGACAGAACAATATGACCAAAGGAAACCTGGTATTTGGTCTACAGTTTTGCTTTTTCACTAGCATGACACCCTGTGGTGAATAACAAGATCACAGACCGTCACAGCTGGAAAGGACCTGGAGAATATGTTCTAACCCCTCATTTTACAGTTGTCAAAAGTGAGATTCCAGATCTCAAAGCTAGTTAGATACAAAGCTAAATTAAATAAACCCAGGTGGTTCATAGCCAGTGATTTTCATATCATACCACACTGCTATGTAGTTGTATGGTCAGAAAAGGTCTGTGGCTTAAGAGGGTCAAGGTGGTATCTTACGGTATCTTTTATAATCCCCACAGCTCCGTAAAGAGTAATAAATTCATTTGACTGTAGGTTCACTATTCAATAGTTATATCTGCATATATGTAATTATCCATGTATATGCATATATAGTGTTAGATCCGTATAAACATAAGTATTTTTACAGACATCGTGCCTGCTTTTAAAAAAATCTCCCTAGCAATCGCCTATCTACCAATTTTCTATATATGCAGAAACAGAGAACAGAATTAGAAAAGATTGGGGAAATTAGTAAGTCAAAACCATCACTCCCAGAATTAAAATAGATAAATTTCATTGGCCAATGACAAGGCCTGTGTGTGTTAATCCAACTTCAACCTTTGCTCCACTCATACACCACATGGTCCAGCTATGCTAAACTACTTTATATTTCTAGAAAGTGCCATCCTTTTTTTCATCTCTGCATTTGTGCATGCACCTTTGTTTGTCCCCCTTCCATTCTTAGTAAGTTACTGAATTTTCCCTGACTAGATTTCCTTTGACTAAATTTCTTCTAACTCAGATTCCTACATTTCTCTTAGATGGAGTTGGGTGTAGTCCTACTGATGTCTTAAGTCTATCTCTAAAACAGAAGCTACCATATTGTGGAAATTATTCACTACCATTTATTACCACTTTATTACATTCCTACTCACAGAATGCAGAATGTAAACCCCTGGAGGCCAAGAAATATGGGTGCAATGGTTGGGAAAGAAATAGTTATAAAATGATTATTGTGATAATTATAGAGCTTTATGCTTACTGGAAGAAATATTTATATTTTTGAGTCCTATCTCTACTTTCAGCAATAAATATTGGTGGATACTCTGTGTTAAAAGCACTGTATGTCCTAGAACTATTCTAATGTGTTATAGGGATTGAACAGTCAGTGATGTTAAATGGTCAATTCTTATAGATGATTGTTTTGAGATTTAAGGAATAGGTTCCATTTTTTTAAGTCTTTTCCTTTATAAAGTATACTTTGCTAAGCTCACCTTGGGCTGTATGAGTATACAGACTTCCTGTAACTTCGACAAGATATATGGAAATAAGATATGTGGAAATGAAAGCAAAACGTCAGAAACAGGAGTTGATAGGATTTTTTAAATTTAGCCATCATATCTTATTTTTCTCTTAAGCTTCTGGAATATTTTGTTAGTATTATAAGAAAACTTTCAGGCGCCTGGGTGGCTCAGACAGTTAAGCGTCTGTCTTTGGCTTGGGTCATGATCCCAGGGTCCTGGGATCGAGCCCTACATCGGGCTCCCTGCTGAGTGGGGAGCCTGCTTCTCTCTTTTCTGCTCCTCCTGCTTGTGTGGTCTCTCTAATAAAAAATAAAAAAATCTTTAAAAAAAAAAAAAAGAAAACTTTCCCTCTGGAAGATAAATCTTTGGAATTGTTAACTTGGAAACATGTCAGACAAAACTTCACTCATAATTAGCAGTGGTTTACCCTCTGGATTATTTAAGTATTCCTATTTGTACCTTCCAAACTTTTGCCATTGAATATTATAAAATTTTTAATTATATCTAAAAAAAATTTTAGGTTGAGAATAGGCTTCAGAATAGAAAAATATTTTAGAATATTTGGTTTAGAAGTTCCTGGACTAATACCATTCTGTTCCCACTCTCCTGAAAAACCTGGCTTAACCTTAACCATATAAGCATTGATTGCAGGTTCGTTACATTTATATTTGAACTCTGTCTATTCCCATTTCCCTTGAATTCCATGACAGTAGAGATCTTGTCTTAGACATCTTCATATCTCTTACAGCAAAATAAATCTCATTTCTATGGAAGATATAGAATTGAGAGTTTGAGATGAGAGAGTAAAAAAAGGTAGTAGATGGAAAGTATGCATATAGTCCAGGCCAGGCTTATAGAGGATATAGACTTAGAGAGGAAGAGGAAGGGATTCAACAGGGAGAATCATACTTACTTGTTAAGAAGTGGTCAGTAAATTGTGGGAGATGAATTAAAGGAAAGGACAACATGATAGTGATCCTTAAAGAGTGCTCCGTGGAACACTAATTATTCAGTGTGGGCCCCTCTGGTTTTCCCCAGCCCTGGAAAAAACAGAAACAAAAACAAAAAAGGTTGCTTAGTTCTATAAGTTAAGGAATTGTTGCTTGCTTACTACATTATCTTCTTAGAGTTTCATGGTGTGCACGCAAGGAGCGTTGGAATCCTGCAGGAAAGATTGCTCCTTAGCCCAGTTTCTCAAACTCGTTTAATCCTGGAACTCCTTTCACATACAGCCAGTAAAAGCCAAGGTTTCTAATGCTTTATGAAAACTATTTTGGGATTCTTAAAAATAGCTAATCAGCCTGCATAATTGGGAAGGTGATGATAATATTAGCAGCAGGAAAATCAGAAATAGGATCAAAATTAGAGAACAGTGGGAAGAGGGTTGTTTGTTTTGAGACATTCATGTGGAATTGGGGAAGGGATATCCAGGTAGGTGGGTAAGATAAGCTTTTGGAATGAAAGGCTGAACCTAAGAAAAGGATGGGCCTCGAGAGAAATAACTGGGGTCATTCACATGGTGCTGATAGTTGAAATTATAAAAGAGAACAAGATTGCTAAGGGAGAGAATATAGTCCCAAAGAAAGGATAAGAGAACCCTGGGAGAGTACAGATATGTGTGCCTCGTTTAAGTCTCAGGACCAGATCATGAAGAAAGAATCATCCCCATTTTAGAGATGAAAAACTAAAGCACACAGAATGTATGTAACTTCCTCAAGGTCACATAATGGTTAATTGGCAGATGGGAGATTTTGAACTCTGCTCTAAAATTTGCTCCTGAGTTGGTTTGCACATGTATGTAACTAATACAGAGATACTTAAAAACGTTTTTGTGGAAGCACAACAACCATATCATTTTATAGGATTGTCTCTTTTATTTTTTTATATTTTATTTATTTGAGACAAAGTACGTGAGCATGAGGCAGGGGTGGGTGCAGGGAGTGGGCAGAGGGAGAGGGAGAAGCATGCTCCCCACTGAGCAGAGAGCCTGATGTGGGGCTTGATCCCAGGACCCTGAGACAATGACCTGAGCCAAAGGCAGCCGCTTAACCCACTGAGCCACCCAGGCACCCCTAGGTTTGCCTCTTTTAGTCATGTCTTTGAAGCACCATACATTTTTAGTTACTGGCCCAAGAGGAAGATACAATAGATTATTTTTGGCCAACAGTGCCCTTATTCATGAGAGACACATAATTATGAACCAGGCTGATCTCTGCACAATACTGCTTCCCTAAGAATAAGTCCTTGCAATTGCATCTGCCATATTGAATTTGGGTTGCTGTTATGGGGATAAAAATTAAAATGGGAGATAAAATATCTATTTTCCTTCCATTGTTATTTTATTTACTATTTTTCACTTCAGGCATATGAAATTGCATTTATAGGGACACATTAAAAAGCTTTCTCTAGACAACTATCTCACACGATTAAGTAATTCTTTTAAATGACTTCGTGCAGAGATAAAACAGTTCTGTAAAATCAAGGTTTGGCTTTGCTTTTGTTTGACCTGTATTCCTTATTAATTTTATAGCTGCACATTCTTTTTCAAAGTGTATTTCATATATAAAAGCTCATGTCGGTTCACGACAAAATACCATTTTACAAAGAGGACACTGGTTTTTACTACTGTTGTGATAGTGATACCTGAGAGTATAATATAAATATGTATGTACTTCAGTTTACAAATTAGAGAGGGCTATAAGGAGAAAGCAAGATCTAATGTAGTATAGTTTCTTTCATTAAAACAAAACTTTCCACCTGGAAATGACACAAGCCCATTACAATTATGCTAGCACATGGTGAAACTGCACACACACACACACACACACACACACACACGCACACACACTCCCAGACATACGAGCCTTGTGAATCAGTATTCAGCAAGGGTAAAATAATACACACCATTGAATATCAGACTTCTGGGCTCCCTTTCCTGGCTTCCTTTAAACTGTCAAAACACAATAGTCTGTTTCTTCCTCCTTTCCACATCGATCGCTGTACCTGCCAGTCTTTATATCACAAGCATTCACTTTCCTCCTGTTTTTCAGCACAGTGGGAGCAATAGCCATGACTTTTAGGCTTAATGAAGTGAAGGACATATTATGAATGAATAAAATCCGCTGTTTTCTTCATGGAAGGAGCTGCAGAGTATTTCTGCTTATTCCTCTTTCTGTGGGTACTAAGAAGGAAAATCTCATGGCTTCAAGGTCTAGAACTAAGTGAGACATAGAAATTCAAACAGGAGAGGGACTGTGAAAGTCACAGAAATGGAAACCTTTGAGCAAGACGATGAAAGCCACAGGTGGCTTGGGGACCGCAGGAAAGAGAGTGTGGGGTCGGAGCGAGTAGGCAGGCAGACAGGAGGCTGTTGGAGCCCTGGTACCACTCTAAAGTCTCAGTGCTCTCAGCACTTGCTCTCATGGTGCTGCTGAGCTTTGGCCGAGCGCCTACCCCCAAACCTAAAAATAGCCAAGTATGGCTCTTCTGTAGTAGCAGCCAGAAGCGCAGCTGTGTGGGGACTGGCTATCTTTCTCCTTGGCTTTGACAAAGAGCTGTGGGTCGGTGGGTCCGAGCGTGCACCTGTTTAGACAGCAAGCGCTGAGTTTAGTTGTCAACACTGCTGAAGGTAATTTCAGACTTTCATTCCAACAGATCAGTTGGACCATAGGAAATTCTTCTCCTTCTCTTCTAACTCCCCCTCCTTGCCCAGACAATACTTTTTTTCTCAAGCACATTTTAGAGTGATTGCCACCAATTTTTTTTAAATTATCCTCTATTTAATCAATCCCCTCTTTAAGTGACTCACAGGAATTTTATTTCCTTTTTTGATTTAGTAAAATTTAAGAGCTTTAAATATACTTTTGGAAATACTCAAGAAATAATATTTTCTTTGCTACAAATGTAAAGATCATTGCCCCTTATGTCATTATATAAAAATATCACCTCTACAGTTTTTATATTCTAGGATATTCAGTTTGAAACTAGGATTTGGATTGCATATATCTTTGCAAAAAAAAACCTCATTCTTAATTTCTTTCAATTATACTATGAATTAAAACACTGGGATTTTGTTAAAGGTTCAGATTGTAGCACTTGTTTAAAGGCTTGTTGTTAGCCTTATACAATGACTTTAATCACAAAAATTTAGTTTTTCATGGGCATATTTTTCATGATAGTCTTTTTCATACAAACTATATGATTTAAAATGCAAATATTTATTAATTACTGAATCTTGTAAATGTATTAAGGTATAACTGATGCCTTTATGCAAATTAGGAAAATATTCATTCTGTAATATCAGTTGCAGAGTGGTTTTTTCCTCTCCTCCTTTTCTGCTTGCTCTTATAGACATGTGATTAAGTCATTGTTCCTAAATTTGCCCGTGTGACTAAGAATCAGAAATCAGAGAAATAGTTTTAAACATTTTTATTGTACAAAAGGCAGTATCTTTTACCAAATGAAATTAAGTACAGCCTTCTCTTTTCTTTGAATCTATTGAAGATATGACTTCTGTTTTGGATTGTGTTTAGGGTTTTATGATTTTTTTAAATACAGCAGTACATTTTGGGGTATGGTTTGCTGACAGTATTTTCCACACTAATCAGTGGTTTAGCTGTAAATAGAGGCTGATTATTGCATCTGGGGAATACACATTAGAAACGATTGGCATTTCTGGTTCATATATAGGTGGAGAAATACTCTGCCAGATGGGCATTTATTTACTTACTTATTTATTTTCCTGGCCAGAAATAACAGGCGATGTATGAGAAAGTGTAGAAAATACTGTGTTGGCAGTCGTAAGCAGGATCTCACAAAGTTTGAATGGAGCTAATGTGCTGAGAGTTCTTTTTGTTTTTGTTTTTGTTTTTTTAATTTTAATGACCAACATAGTATTTTTTGAAACATCTGTGGATTAATGTTCATGCCAAAGGGAATTATATTTTTTCAAGCAATTTGGTCATTATAGTAGCTCTGCAGATAATGACAGCATATAGCGAATTTTGAGCACTTAGTTTCTGCCAAGTACTGTGGTGGGAGCTTTAAATACATTATATGAGTGCATTCTTAGGACAAGCCTGCAAGGGAGCTATTATTATTCCCATTTTACAGATGAGGAATTACGAGTCAGAGGTAGGCTTTAAAACTCAGATTTCCTGTTTCAAAACCCTTGCTATTATATACCACAGCATCAAAGCTACACCCGAGGTTTACCAGCTGGCCCTATAGTTACCAATGTTTTAATTGCTTTGTTCCTGAAATGAATTGACTATAAAATGATACCCATTGGGGGTGCCTGGGGTGCTCAGTCAGTTGATCATCTGCCTTCAGCTCAGGTCATGATCCCAGGGTCCTGGGATCGAGCCCTGCATTGGGCTTCCTGCTCGGTGGGGAGCCTGCTTCTCCCTCTCCCTCTGCCTGCTACTCCACCTGCTTGTGCTCTCTCTCTCTCTCTCCCTCTCTTTCTCTCTCATTCTGTCAAATAAATAAATAAAATCTTTTTTAAAAATGATACCCATTGGGACGCCTGGGTAGCTCAGTTGTTAAGCATCTGCCTTCAGCTCAGGTCATGATCCCAGGGTCCTGGGATCGAGTCCCACATCGGGCTCCTTGCTCAGTGAGGAGCCTGCTTCTCCCTCTCCCTCTGCTGCTCCCCCTGCTTGTGCTCTCTCTCTCTGACAAATAAATAAAAATCTTTAAAAAAAATGCATTTATCTTAAAAAAATAAATAAATAAAATAAAAATAAAAATGATACCCATTGAAGGATAGAGAAACCAGTCATATTTTTTTTATAGTTTTTGTTTTTTTCAGGCCTGGGGTTATGTAGATACCAAGTTGAATCTAACTTGTTTCCAGATTTAAATGCTTCCATTTGTTCATTCATCAGAATCAGTTGACTGGACCCGGTGATCTTAGATCTTAAAAAAAAAAAAAAAAAAAATGGTCATGTGATTCAACTTCCTCACTTCTCAAAAAGGAAACTAAGTTGCTAAAAGTTTAAATAATTGGATCAATTTCATTTTTGGTCAGTTATATCATTAGAATCTAGGTCTCTCTATCTCTTAGTCTCAGTAAACATACACATACATAACTGTAGGTTAGAACTATCAGTTATAAATGACAAAAAAATAGCAAATTATTTTAAGGAAAAAAAGAGCTTTACTAGCTTATATAATTAAAAAGTGAAGAAGTCTGACTGACTTCAGGTACATTTAGATTCAGGAGTTCAAATGATGTCCCCTGGCACACTCTCACCCTCTCTCAACTGTGCTTTCTAGTCTCTTCTTGGCCATTCTCTGTCAATATGATATCCATATTAGTTTTAAGCTTATATTATTGTGCCTCATTTCCAACAGAAAATAAAAACTACATTCTCCCCAACAGAAGACCTGGGATTAGCTTTGATGGACTCTGATAAAATTCACCCACACATTCTTGAATCAATTAACAGTTTGGGAGTGCAGTGTCCTAACTGGGCAGGTTTCATCATATGCCCACCCCAGAAGGAGGAAGAGAGGTAAGCCCTACCCAGCATCATCTGAGAAGTAGGGACATAGGCCAAAACAAAGAGGGTAGTGAAGAAAAAAGTGGAATAGATAGTAGGTATAATAAAACTGTAATATACTGTGTGCCCAGTACTACATGTGTGGGTGAGTGTGTACTCAACAACCTTCAAAGATACAGAACAAATATTGCACTTCCAATAATCACAAATAGATACCCTTCTGTTTATGGTAATGATTTCTGTAGTCTAGGAATATAAGAAAACATTTTGTTCATAAAGAAAATATTTGGAGGTAGAATAAATTGTTTGAGGAAGCTATTCAAATATTACATTCACATAAATATAACCATGTTTGTTTTACCTTAAAAAGTATGTGATAAATATGATTACCTCAAAGATTTGTTTAATTATATATTATTTAGATGTTTAAACAGGTGATCTCTCTCCTTAGAATAATTGACAATGGAGAAGAGTAATGTGGTACTTTTTTAGGTGATCCTAGATTTCTCAGATTATAGTAGTTTCAGTATGCTGATTTGCTTTATTTTTTGACTAGTCAATCATTTGTTTTTGAATCTTTGCATGACCTAAACTTTTACTCAGTTTCTAAATTAGGCACATAAATGTAGGAATTGCATAGAAACATTTTTACAAGCAGCCTTCTTTTTCTGTTAAATTTGTCATCTGAAAACCCAAATTCAATTTCATATTTCAGTATCTAACACTGATTACTCTGATATTTACATTAAATTCCCCATTTAGCAACTGATAGAAGTTATTGATTTAAAATTTCCATCCTTGGGATGCCTGGGTGGCTCAGTCTGATAAGTGCCTGCCTTAAGCTCAGATCATGATCCCAGGGTCCTGGGATCGAGTCCCACATGGGGCTCCTTGCTCAGCAGGGAGTCTGCTTTTCTCTCTGCCTCTCCCCGCCCCCACCCCCGGGCTTGTGCTCTCTCTCTCTCTGACAAATAAATAAATAAAAATTTTTTAAAAAATAAAGTTAAATTAAAAATAAATAAGATTTCCATCCTTTAGAAGTACATGTCTATCATTTGATCTCAAAACTTGATGGTCCCATACTGATTATTTTAGATAAGTTCAGGCTGTATTCTCCTTTTCCATAGGTATTTCAAAATGCAGCTTTTCTTATTCTGTTAAAATTTTAATGAGATATAGCCTATATATTAAAATCTAAAGTATCTCTTAAGGGTAAGATTTAATCATGGTCACAATGGAATATTATTCAGCCATTAAAAAGAATGAACTCTTGCCATTTGCAACAACATGGGTGGAGCTAGAAGGTATAATGTTAAGCAAAATAAGCCAGTCAGAGAAAGACAAATACTGTATGATTTCACTCATATGTGGAATTTAAGAAACAAAACAAATACCCAACGGAAAAAAATAAGAGAAAGAGAGAGGAACCAAGAAACAGACACTTAACTCCAGAGAACAAACTGATGGTTAACAGAGGGGAGGGGGTACAGGGATGGGTCAAATAAGTGATGGGATTAAAGAAAGCACTTGTGATGAGCACAGGGTGATGTATGGAATTGTTGAATCACTATATTATATACCTGAAACTAGTAGAACACTGTATGTTAATTAACTGGAATGAAAATAAAAACTTAAAAAAAAAAAATTAATCATAGTTATGTCCCCTCATTTCAAGGCTACGGGTATCAGTCTGTTTGGCAGTAAACGCTGTTTGGCTGCCTGAGGGTCCATTAACTTGACCTTGAGTTGAAATCTGAGCTGCCTGCATCATGTGACTCTCAACATTCTGTTTTTATTCCAGTGGTAATGAATACCTTGCATTCAGAGTCTAGAGTGACTTAGAAAAGATTTGGTACTTTTTAAAGAAATACACCAGTAAAAGTTACATGATGCTTTTCACTTGAAAGCAAGCAAATGGTTCTTTATTATGGCAGAGCAGTCTAATTTAATTTGCACTTGAGTGATGAAAATGTGCTACACATTTGCATTAATTTATGAGATTTTGTCTGGTTGGATTTTTTTTTTTTTAAGACTTTATTTATTTGACAGGGCGCCTGGGTGGCTCAGTTGGTTGAGCGACTGCCTTCGGCTCAGGTCATGATCCTGGAGTCCCGGGATCGAGTCCCGCATCGGGCTCCCTGCTCAGCAGGGAGTCTGCTTCTCCCTCTGACCCTCCCCCCTCTCATGTGCTCTCTCTCTCAAATAAATAAATAAAAAAAAAAAAAAAAAAAAAGACTTTATTTATTTGACAGAGAGAGACACAGCGAGAGAAGGAACACAAGCAGGGGGAGTGGGAGAGGGAGAAGCAGGCTTCCTGCCGAGCAGGGAGCCTGATGCGGGGCTCGATCCCAGGACCCCGGGATCATGACCTGAGCCGAAGGCAGACGCTTAACGACTGAGCCACCCAGGCGCCCCTCTAGTTGGATTTTAATATATTTATAAACCCCTTGTTTTAAAATAATGACAGGATATTTTGACAATATGCTTTTCTCATATGGAAAAGTTTGAGGTTCAACAAAAAGTGATAATGGTAAAGTTCACATTCAGAGTACGAAAAACATGACTGCATCAGTTAGCATCGGTTTTGGCTACAAGTAACAGAACACCCAAAATGTTGTATTTTTAGGTAAGAGGGATTTATTGCTCTGTCACAGAAAAGGGGTCCAGTTGTAAGCAGTATGTTGCTGGCAGGGCGGGGCCATACTCCTCAGGGATCCAGGAACCTTCCTTCTTGCTGTAGTATCTTCCATCCTCAGTGTTACCTCATGGTCTAAGATGGTTTCTGGACCTCCAGCCTCTTTCCAGGTGGCAGAAGGAAGGAAACCAGCAGAGTGAAAATAGGTAATGTCCAAGCTGAGTTAGCTCCCTTTGACCAACTCTCCCCCAAATCCCACTGGATATCTTTGCTTAGTTTCACTTGTAGTAGACAGTATCAGAATAGTCTAATTCATTCTTTCATAGCAATTGATGTTGAAAGCTTTGCTTCTGTCTGTAGTAACAATACTTTTGATCATTCTGATTCCCATTCTCTGGGGGTATAAATCCCTGTCACTAAATTTTTACTAAATATGTGTGGATTTTTAGTTTAAGTTTTCTTAAATTCCAGCTTGGAACTCTTGGAGATATTGATACATGTGTTCACATTTTGTCCAATAATCTCTATGAATACTTTAACCATAAATTCAGATATATCTTTAATACTATGATACTAAAAAAATGTAAAATATCTCCCTTTGTAAACTATTAAAACAAAATTTTTTTACTCTCTTTGCTGGCATTAGTTGGCACTAGTGATGTTGTACCCAAATCACTTTTACCAAGTCAGTGTACTCATCCCTGAACTCCTGGGAGTGCCCACTGCTCACCGTGGTCTCTCCTTCTCTGGAGATTTTCTTTGTCCTGAAAGGAGCCATGAGCCTGGAGGCCACATGTCTTTCATCCCAGGTCAGCTTGAAGTTAATACTGTCTGATGGGAGTATACAAAAGCCCAGCCCCTTTGTGACAAGGTGGGACCCACTTTTGGGTGTAATTTGTACTCAGGAGCTCCCTCCAGAATCATGTTGAACTCAGTGTGTGACTGGGATCTCATCTTTGTTTAGTTTTCCCTGCCCTTATGTTGACCCCTTTATACCTCTTATTCTTTGTGTACTTACTCAATAAAACTTTCGTTTAACTTATCTTAAAAAGAGAGGTGAGAGAGACATCTTATACAGCTGAAACGATTCAGGAGGATTATGAAACTTTATTTTTATGTCTCCACTTTAACTTTTCTACCATTGGGAATCTAATGGTCCTTCCTGGTTTAAAATATTTGTGATTCTATACTCTGTTTTGCACATACCAGGTAGCTTCTGGAAAGTGATAACCTAACTCATAGCTTTGGCCATAAGAACTTGCACAGAGTAAATGCTCAAAATATAGCCATTACATTAAATTGATCCATTAAAATTTATGTTCCTTCTTTGATAACCTCTCCATAGTTCTGCACATATCTCTGTGCAAAGGTGGGAAATTATGTGTAGTAATAAAAAAGGAAGACAAAAATTGCATGAACTTTTATATATATGATACACATGTAAGTGCCTTTTGCTAGAGGATGCTTCAAGAAATTATAATCTTACCAAAATTATCAATGCCATAAAAAATGAAGACTGATGACATTTGTTTTTGATGTCAAGTCCTCCCTACTCTCTGCCCCTCCACTCACAAATACTGTATTTCACCAACACCTCTGTCTTTCTCTCACTCATACACACTCACATACTTCTGTACTCACCTGTCAATGCCTGTGTGCTTTTCTCTGGTGAGCCATGAAACCCATGTAGGAAACTGCATCTTCTAGATACTTCTAACGGCAGCTTGTTCTTGTTGATATCAACTCTGTGCCCTATTTCGTATGAGTTTCTATTTATACAAAATATTTTTTCTTCTAACTCAGGGGAATTTTCAGGACACACACCCCTTGACAGCCTGAATTAGTTCAGGTCTCATTCAGAAAGAGAACCCTCCAGATTAGAAATCTTGGAGCTAAAAAAAATACTGAACAGAAACTAGGGGTGACATGGACTCATGCAAAAGAAGACTAGGTAACAAGAGTTACTGATACATGAGAATTTTGGCAAGGGGTGAAGGGGGCATGGAGAGGGGTCTGGCTTGGACCAAGTAGTTGAAAATCAGGACGGTTAGAGAAAAAGTTAATCTTCATGGATGGAAATATACAACATTGAAGGCTGCACCTTGCTACCAGGTGATACTCAGGAAGTACGAGGTGAATGGCTAATGAGCAAAAAATAATAAGATTGATTTTAAAAGATTAAATGGTGGAGGCAACAAGACTTTGAAGGGTGGCTCCTTTGGAAGAGCTGCATATGTGAGCAGCATTAAATAGAGAGTATATTAGGTTTATAAATGGAACCAAATAAAGTTCTAGATCTCTATCAGATCTTTTTTCTTCAGTGTTTCTTATTATACTATGTTATATTTATCACCATACATTACATCATTAGTTTTTGATGTAGTGTTCCATGATTCATTGTTTGCGTATAACACCCAGTGCTCCATTCAGTACGTGCCCTCTTTAATACCCATCACCAGGCTAACCCATCTCCCCACCCCCCTCCCCTCTAGAACCCTCAGTTTGTTTCTCAGAGTCCATAGTCTCTCATGGTTCGTCTCCCCCACCGATTCCCCCCCTTCATTTCTCCCTTCCTACTCTCTTCTTTTTTTTTTTTTTTAACATATAATGTATTATTTTTTTTCAGAGGTACAGGTCCGTGATTCAACAGTCTTACACAGTTCACAGCGCTCACCATAGCACATGCCCTCCCCAATGTCTATCACCCAGCCACCCCATCCCTCCCACCCCCCACCACTGATATGAGGAATTCTTAATCTCAGGAAACAAACTGAGAGTTGCTAGATCTCTATCAGATCTTAAAATTCTACAGTTCTTCAAATCAGGCCATCCATACCACCAGTTCATGTACAAAGAACCTGAGGTCTGCAGAGCATTAGGTGGCATGCCCAAGACCTCAGGACTGTTAATGACATATTAGACCCAAACTCATCATGTGAGACTGGTGAAGGGACCTACATGTCAAAGTCCAGCTCTACCATTTATTTGTTATATAGTATATATGTGCCTCCGTGTCCACATCTGTAAAATAAGGAAGATCACTGTACCTTTCCCACAAATTTTGAGTATAAATAAAGGGGTCACTGCAAGTAATGTTGATTGTAAGAGAGTCTGACGTAACTGAAATGCTCATTCAGTGTTAGCTGTTGTTCTTGTCCTTTGTTCTTCCTCCGATGCCTTGGCCAAGGGCTCTCTGGAATGACGGCATCAAACGGCTGGTTCTGCCACTTCATCTTTTTAAGACTCTAAGCAGGTTTCCCCATATCTCTGAGCTGTAGTTTCCTCACCTATAAAATATGGAGAAAAAAAGTGGCCCCTCCTCATCTGGTTGCCACGAGGATTAAATGAGATAGCATACGGAAAAGTCTTAGCATGTAATAAAGTCTGACACACAATATGCAGTAAAGAAAATAATAATTTTTCTTATATTTGTTGTGCCTTTCATATGAAAGTTAACTGTAAGCTGAGTTGAATGAGTATTCGCTCATTTACAATGCAAGATAATATGTTTCCCTGCTTAATCAGTGAGGAAACTGAGTCTAAAAGAGTTGAAAGATCTCCTTAATCCATGTTTCAAACACAGATCTCATTCTCAAGTCCATGTTATTTCTACTTCATTGTACTTCTTTCCTGTAAAGTGAAAATAATATTCCCTAAATCATAATATTGTTGCAGACATTGAATTACATAAATATAAAGTGTATAGCATATAGCAGGTACTTAATAAATGATTCCTGTCACTAGGGAAGAAATAGATGTTCCTCCTTGGTTTATCCCCTGTGTTACCAGCCAAATGCCCTAAGCACAATAGGAGGAAATTGGCCTAATGTGTTGAATTTCGGGCAGCCATCTTGATTTCTGTCCTGAATCCAACTCTCAAACTATTACTTAGCTCTTCAGTTCTCTTCCAATAATAAAGGGTCCTTCCATTGTCCCTCAAATGGAGTGATTTCAAAAGCACTGTAGGAAGAATGCTCTTCTGTTACTTCTGCACACTAAGAGCCAAGGTGTCATAACTTCCACAAGAAGGGGAGGAACACAATTTCCTCTCTGTCTTTCCTGCAATAATTAGATGGGTTCTTTGATTGTTCTGATGACCCAATAGAGAATCTCTGATATAGAAGGTAGATGTACCTCATCTTCACAACTCCTCTCACATCAAAGGCCAGTAGCCTTGAGGAACAATGTGCAATGCTTGATAGCCTTTCAGGATGGGAGGAAAATTGAGAAAGAAAGCTAAGCTGACCCTGAGGGAAGTTATCAAATTGTGGCACTTTGTGGCTGCCGATTTGGGACAACTGCCTTGCAATAGGGATCTAACTGCTGATTTTATTTAGCTTCCTTTGGAATATGGTTGAGATTGGAGGCCACAGGACTCAAAGCATGGCAACTTGAGAATACTTCTGGTCCCCCCTTTTTTTCCCAAAATAGGTCATTAGGCATGACAGAATTTCATGCGTGAATTTCATGACAGTGCTTTCCCATTTTATGCTGTCGTTGAAATGGTTCTCCCTAATGTCAGTTCTTTTTCTTATTTGAATCCTCCTCTAAATTCACCCTATCTTTTAACAAGTTTTTCCTGACTTGACAATTAACCTGCTTTCATGACTGGGCTTAAGTCTTAATTCTTTAGTCAAGTTCTCCTTGACTACCCCAGTACAGATGCTTATCACCTTCTCTTAAACTCCTCATCTTCACTGTTCATCTAGTTGCTGCACTGCTTTAGATTAACATATGCAGATATAAGCCTTATCAATCTAGACACGCACACAGTCCAATTTCAGATAGATGCCACATTCAAGCAAACAATGGTCAAAGGAAAATTTAGCAATCATGTATGTAAATTTCTCAGGAATCTAAAAGCAGAAATCAAAATCTACAGCAGCATGTATTATATAATATTCCTGTCGTCCTCCATTTTCTGGCTCCTTGAATTCATGGGAGACTTTCATTTTCTAATGCTGGGGAAACTCTCCAGACCTCATCACCACCCCTTACTTCAGTAGCTTGCTTTAACTCTGCATAGTCACAGAAGAGGTACTCCTGACAGGTGATTCTCCAAACAGTTAGCAGTCCCCTTGAGAAGAGCGAGATGTCTTTGCTCCGGTTCTTTCTCCCCATGATTGGCAGCCAAGAGGACTGCTGTCAGTCCTCCACTCCCAATTCAAAATGTAATTTTTTGTAGTTACTGAGCCTGTTATATATGTACAGTCATTTTTCTATGTGGAGCTTATTCCACAACCAGATTTTCAAGTCCTTAGAAATAGGAGCTAATTATTATTCATCATCACTGCTCCTCTTCTTCTGCCCTTCTTATTTTCTAACACAGTGTGGTGAATTTTTAGCACTTTGTAGGTGAAACACTCAGCAGTTGTTGCTGAATTGTAAAACAAACAATAAGAGTCATCTGAACCTACTGTAGTATTAGGCATAAAATAGCAACCTAAATAGACTATGATAAATCATGACTTTTTCTTTACTCTTTGGAATATTTGACTGCCAAGTTCTTCTGAGAATTCCAGTATCTAACCATGAAATCATTCCATCAAGCTCATCATTCTCAGCTGATATTCTATTAAGCCGGTGTGAATGGACTACTGTTGGTGAGATAAGATTATGCACTTTAATGTCTAAAAGAAGCAAAAGAAATGAATGCACATATTCTACCATTGAGAAGATATTTTAAACTGTAATTTTGCATTCTTTTCCGTTATCTGTGTTGCATGTGTTTTGTTTTGTTTTGTTTTGTTTTTTTGGTGCAAAACATCATAAAGGTTTCTGTTCATCAAGTCACAGACTTGGGGACATGAAACACAAACAACTACCTTTCTGATCATAATACTTAAATATTATAGCCATTTTGGCCAATCTCTAAGTATATCTAAATTTAAAACTGAATTAGTGGTTTTTAACTGGTAGGTAATCGTGGATCCTTTTAAAAATCAAACGTGAGCCCTGAGTCCATACTCCAGATAATGGTATATACACATAAAATTTTTGCTTAGAATTTAGGAGATGAGTAGACCTCTGGACTTCAAGTTAAAAGCTTTGTCTCTAAGTAAACTTAGAGACTAAGTTATAGAAAACTGTAAGTTGACTTATAGACTGAATTACAGAAAAAATAGTGTGTTGAAATAAAGTTTGGGACTAATGGACATGGTTTTACTAATAATGACATGGGGCTTTACTAAATCTTGAGTTTTTCCTATTTTTTTAAAAAAATAATATTTGTTAACTCTGATATTTCAGTTTATAACCTCTAAAGTCCCTTCTAAGTAAATTAAGTTTTTATGCCTTTGAAGAATGATGTTGATCAATTCTACCCTATGGCAAGTACCTAAATATATATACATTCAGGCACTTTATCCTTCCTCTTTAAAAAAAATTATTCTATTCATTCTTTTTTTTTTTTTTTAAGATTTTATTTATTTATTTGACAGAGAGAGACAGCGAGAGAGGGAACACAAGCAGGGGGAGTGGGAGAGGGAGAAGCAGACTCCCTGCTGAGCAGGGAGCCCGATGCGGGGCTCGATCCCAGGACCCTGAGATCATGACCTGAGCCGAAGGCAGACGCTTAACGACTGAGCCACCCAGGCGCCCCAATTCTATTCATTCTTGAAAAAAAATTAGTTTGCATGCAAGTGTGTGTACTATTTAATATTATGTGATTAAGTCCCTTTGGTAGACACATAGTCAACTGTAGACAAACATGTTTTTAGTGCTTGGGAAATACTGCTAATGTGTTAGATGGACAATAAGATCTTAACTGATACTACCTTGGGAGTATAATCTCTCTCAGTAGTGTTTTATTTCATGAAAATTGACACTTTTAGGCTGTTTGAGAGACCAGAGTTTTATAGGTATACCTAGGGGTGGTGGTCCTGGAATGGAGAGGACCAAAGCACTCTTCGCCTTTGTTCCACGTTCTTTCTGTTACTTGTTTTTGGTTGCTATATAGTGTATCACCTACAATATAATAAGGTACTATGTAAATGTTATTTTATTCCCGCACCAGCTTCTGTCATTTCTTCCTTCATATATGTGTTTACTTCTTCTTATGTTTTGTGGGAAAAAAATCCAAATCTCTATCAAAAACAGTGTATCTAAGTCTTCTGATTTGATAAAGTACAGCAGAAAATTACATAATTTGCTTCTTAATTATATTGTATGATTTACTAAAAGTACAAAATAGGGATTTGGGGGTTCCATATGGGGATGCATAATCACATCCATAGAAGGAATTGATTTCAAGGGTTTAAGAATAACCTATGAGTAGATTTTAAAAAAGAACCAGGACAATATTACAGACTGTAACCAGAAGTGAAAAAAAAAAAAAAACTGCAAAAGAAATAGCTTTAGAGGGTTCAAATCTTGCTTTCAAATCCTGGGATCTAGTTCTCGTAAATTAGAGTTCTCAGTAAATGTAGGACAAGTCCCAGCTGTACCATAGCATTAACATTAAAACTAAGACATATCTTGCATCTACTTCTCCCTTAAATCCCCAGAGGTTTCAGACAAGAGAGCAGGTCAAAATGAAGTCCCCTACCATTTCCTCTTCCCCAGTAAGCAGGTCTCATCTGTTGTATTTCCATTTTGAGGCACTTCAACATCTGAGAGAGATAGTTTAAAGAGAAAGTACTCAATCCATCTGGTCTGGGTTTTCCAAAATTACAGAAGTTATTTCAGTATCATTAAATTTGTTAAGCTTATGCAATAAAATCTGGAGAACTGTGACTCATTAGGGAAGGGATCCACTAATGTGCACTTTGATGCCTTAAATATAAACTTGCACAGTCTTCATTTCTTCAAAGATTTCTATCCATTTTCTTGACTTAACTGAATCCTGGCACTTCTTTAAAGATAGGATTTTCCTGAAACACCTCGGGTTTTTCACACAAAAAAATCAGTATCACTGTTAAAACTCTAGAAAGATTGAGAAAAATTAAAAGATGGAGTCACAGACCACTATAATATCAGGAATGAAACTACAGATCCTGCAGTCATTAAAAGGTTAATAAGGGAATACTATGAACAACTTTAGGCAACAATTTTATTTAGAAGTAGATCAGTTTTTTGAAACCCAAAACTATAGAATTCAAGCACAATGAAATACACAATCTGAATAACCTTATAACCATTAAAAAAATGGATTTGTAACTAGAAAACTCCTCAAAAAGGAATTCATTATAGTATTACTCCAAATATTTACACAGAAATTTGCAACAATTTTGCCAGATTTTTACCAATACAGAAATCTGTGGTACTTCTATATACTAAAATGAATACACAGAAACCAAAATTTAACACATAAAACCATTTACAGTAACTCCAAAGAAAATGAATTACATAGGCATGCATAAAACAAAACATATTTAGAATTTATATGAAGAGATGTACTAAATAATAATAAAAGAAATCAAAGACCTAAAGAAATAGAGAGACATACCTTGTTCATGGATTAGAATGCATATTTTATATGTCATTTCTTCTAAATTTGATCTATAAGTTTAATACAGTTACTATTAAAACCCAACAAGGTTATTTGAAGGCATGCACAAGTTTATTCTAAAATTTATATGGAAATTTGTAGGCCCTAGAATAGGTTAAAAAAATTGAAAAAGAAGAATAAAGTAGATGAAATCACATGACCTGTTATTAAGACTTCTTATATAGCCACAGTAATCAAGACTGTGTGATATTGCTGGAGGATAGACATACAGATCAATGGAACAGAATAAAGAACCCAGAAATAGGCTCACGACAATATTCCCTAATGATTTTTGACAAAGGAGCAAAATCATTTCAGTGGAGGGAGGACACCATCTTTAACAAATGGTGCTGGAGCAATTAGACATCCATAGGCAAGACAAAATGTACTTCTGCAACAATTAAAAATTATTTTATAAATAAATAAAATAAAGTTGAAGTATAGAAAAAACTTATGCTGTAGTGTTCAAGGATGCTAAATTCTGTGAAAGAATACTTTATCTCAAATATGGGGAAAGACAAAATGATGATTCCTTGTTTTCTTATATTGTCCTAGAATATTTCTTAATAAGCTCATGGTATCCTCATCTGACTTCCCCAGGGAAAGTAACTTTGCCATCAACAAGTTACGAAAGTTCAGCAAACTAATGGGTTACTTGGTTACTGAAACTACTGATGTTTTTCTCTACATCTTATTCTGCTGTATTCCCAAATATCTGTAGTAAGTTTTACTTTTCTAATGGGATTTAAAAAGAAACAGGTTTATGAAGGAGAAGGCCAGAGATAAGGCACTCTCACAATGAGTCTAGATGTAATAAAAATTCTTTCTTGAAATGTTTTTAAATTTAAATAGAAACTTTAAAAGGAAAAGAAAGTTTTTAAATATGTCCTGCGACCTAGACTTCACACCTAATACAGAAATTCACAAATGAGAATGAGGTCATTTTTCTCTTTCTATACATCAATTAGAATCGCATTGTCTCTTTCTGGTGTTGCCAATATAGTAGACTCATGCTATGTGTGGCTACCGAGCACATGAATTGGACTGTGCTGTAAATGTAAAATTTGTCCTGGATTTTGAAGACTCAGTATGAAAAATAACAAGAAATATCTCATTAATAATTTTATATTGATTACATCTTGAAATATAATATTTTGGATATATTAAGTTAAATAAAATATATTACTAAATTTAATTTCACCTTCTTTAGATTTTTAGTGTAGGGATTTGAAATTTTAAAATTACATACAGAGCTTGCATTACATTTTTATTGGCCAGAGCTAGTCTAAAATATAATTTCCAGTTTCAGCTTCTTTATATTTGAATGAGAATGAAAAGACACCTGTTAAAAAGCAGCATCAGACCTGTAAATACAGAGAGCAAACTGATAGTTGCTGGTGGGGAGGACGATGGGGGGATGAGCACAGTGGGTGAAGGGGAGTGGGAGGCATGGGCTTCCGGTTATGGACTGAGTAAATCATGAGAATAAAAGGCACAGCATAGGGAATATAGTCAGTGATTCTGTAATAGTGTTGTATGGTGACAGATGGGAGCTACACTTGTGGTGAGCAGAGGATAGCATTTAGAGATATGGAATCACTATGTTGTACACCAGAAACTAATGTAACACTGTCAACTATGCTCAAATTAAAAAAAAATTTAATAAAAATAAAGAAACCTCTGAAGCAATCTGCATAGAGAACTAAAGCCTTTTTAATCAAATTTTAAAATGCTCAATTTAGTTTTTATGTAAATGAATTTTTGTAATTATATTCATTTAAGCAATAAATACTGAGTAGAATCTATTCTAGTTACTTGGAGATTACAAGGCCCTTGTCTTTATAGAACTTAGGGTTTGTCAGTTGAGAATCTTTACTTAATTTATATAACTCTAGAAATAATTATAGCTGGCTTAATTAACTTGACTTGGGTACCTACTCACCTAGTGGGAGCAGAACCTGTGTGCCTACCAGGGAGTTGAGTATTATCTACAATAATCCATTTTACCTTAAGGAAAGGATTAGCCAGTGTGCATTTCTAGAAGAAATGCAGAGTGTTTGTTAATCTAGCAAATTAGCTAAGTAGACATTGGTTACATGGAGATCTGTTCAGAGACCCTTCTCTGTACTTGGCCCTATTGACGGCTTTTCTCACTCTTGCCCTAGACTCTGAGTTCATCAAGAGTTTATTTCTCATTGGCACATATGACAGTAATTGGTAAATAACCAGTAGCAAATAAACCATCTGGTGGGTGAAATATTCTGAGAAAATATTGAGTCAGATTTTAAGCCAGTAGACATTACAATTCAAGTCGGATTCCCTAACCTGTTAAATCTTGACAATTGGCGTCAATCTTTAATTTCGATGTCTGGACATTGCCTGGAAGGAAGTGTCTGTCTTTGTTTAGTCCTTTAACTCAAACACTTGAAATTGGTTTATACTTTCATGTAGGCATTTTCAGTGTTGTTCAGAAATATATTTAATGGGATCCTTAGACTGGATTCAGAAGAAAAGTAAGCTGTCATCCAAAGATTGTTAACCCCATCAATAAATTGGTAGCTCTAGGGCATAGAGAGCCCTTGTATTGTTCCAGTGGCCTTAGTGTCCAGTAAATTTACTCCAATAAATAGTAACTAAAGCAGTTTTTCTTGACAGTTACATTTTCTAGCCATTGATTTTTGTAAATGTACAGCATTTAGAATTCTGAGAGAGCTTTAAGTAAGCTTGAGTTCAGTTGAAATGTTATGAACAGTGATTTGGTTTTTCTGTTCATTAGATACTATAAGCATTTACGTAATTAGGAGGCTCCGATACGGTTAAAGGTGGATCAGATGAAAACAAATGTGCAGAAACCTTCTGTGAATGCACTAGAATCAATAGAGGCTGAGAAAGTTTACTATCTTATAGAGAGTTGAAAAAGGTCTTATTTGGAAATTCAAAAATATTCAGGCCTTGATGTATTCTCTGCCAGTTTTATTGCTCATGTAATAACCCTTTTTCTATACTGTCTTTTATTTGAAATTCTCAGTCCTAAAATTGGTTGTATTTCACTTAGAGATCTACTTGTATCCTTCATGCCTTTCTACTGTTAAACAACAAAAATTCAACCAATCAAAATTTAAGGATCTAGTTGGCTTTATTGGTTGATTCATGAATCGGGCAGCTCCCCAACTGGGAAGTAGAAAGGAGCACCAAGGAGCTGTACAAAATGGCAGACTTTTATAGGCAGAAGAGGGAAAGGGGTGAGGAAAGAGCAGATTACCTCATCTTCATTTGGGGGATGGAAAGGTCTGTGTGGCAGATTACCTCATTGGTACTGACCAGAAAATTTTAGACTGACTAGTTAAGACTGTCTTCCTGGGGCACACTGAAAGTGCAAATGAGTTAGGTATTAAGCTGTGGTTTGGTGATGTGGGCTTAGCACCAATGAATCCATTTGGGTCCTATTCTTTTTTCTTTTTAACACTATTCATTTCGTTTCCATTAGCCTCAAAAGTCCTTCCCATCGGTAATGCTGGCTAATCCCCATTCAGGCCTCATCAGTATATCTCAGTGTGTACTGGCCTTGATCCCATAACTCTTTGCTGGCAAGTTTGATAATTTCTGCTGGTCTACCTTTTTTGTTTTCCAATGTCCATTTCTAACTTTCGTTTACCTCTTCTGTTCTTCCCCAAGAGCACTCATGGGGTTTCTGTCTCCCCAACATGTCTACTTACCTTGATGTTTCCAAACATAGTGAGTTTAAATTTATCTTAAGATCTAAATTATCTGAATTTGAGTTTATAAGAATCTATATATCAAGAATTTTCTAGGATTTTAATTTGAAAACCAGTGTTCAGAACCTGGCTTATGATCTACAGATTAACAAAACACCTGAGCACTTTTATCTGTAGTCCCAATACCATAAAGTAAAAATGAAGGTCAGAATTAAGACTGGGCAGTATTGTAGGATCCCAAAGTCCCTTGTGATGTTAAAAAACAAACAGTGAATAAAGTTACTTCTGTATATTACATAATGACAGTAACTGCTGCATTTTATGTATGTTTGCCTTTAAAGATAAGCCTCATTTAATCAGTTTCATTTCACTACATTGTATAGAAACCTGGAAACTTAGAAATAAAATAAACACCTAACTACACTTACATATGTGCCGCACTCCCTTTTCCACCAATATTTCTCATTATTTTAGAGTTTAGATGTAGCCATGGTCTTATATTACAAAACAGAAAGAGTGTTGTTGGTTTTCCTGTCAAATTATTTATATCAAACCATTAATGGTGCTTACTTAGTGCCAGACACTATTCTAAGCATTTTGTAAATATTAACTCATTTAATTCTCACAAAACCTTTAAAAGATACACAATTTTTAAATTTTTTTATTATTATGTTAATCACCATACATTACACCATTAGTTTTTGATGTAGTGTTCCATGATTCATTATTTGCGTATAACACCCAGTGCTCCATGCAAAACATGCCCTCTTTAATACCCATCACCAGGCTAACCCATCCTCCCACCCCCCTCCCCTCTAGAACCCTCAGAGTCCATCGTCTCTCATGGTTCTTCTCCCCCTCCGATTTCCCCCCCTTCATTCTTCCCCTCCTGCTATCTTCTTCTTCTTCTTCTTTTTTTTTTAACATATAATGTATTATTTGTTTCAGAGGTACAGATCTGTGATTCAACAGTCTTGCACAATTCACAGCGCTCACCATAGCACATATCCTCCCCAATGTCTATTACCCAGCCGCCCCATCCCTCCTACCCCCCACCACTCCAGCAACACTCAGTTTGTTTCCTGAAAGATACACAATATTATTCTCACTTTATGGACAAGGAAATTAAGACACTGGATGATTAATGAACACGCTCAAGGTCACACAACTCAGAGTAGTAAATGGAAACTGACCCTGAGCCATCTTGTTCCCAAGTCCAAGCTTTTAATTCTTTGGCTCTGCTATTTCCATACATGGTATTTCTATGAGAAGTTTTGGTCCCCCATGCTTAAAGATAAATGTAATAATTAAGCCATCTTATTTCTCTATACTCAAACTTTTCCCAAAATTACTTTTGTATGCCAAACACATTTAAACAGGTTTTCATTATACAGTTGTTCTTCTGAGTAGAACTTGGCCCTCAAATACAGACAAAACAGAAATTATATTTCGGAGGAAGTTAAAAAAAAAGTTTCTGGGTGAAGGGTATATGGGAATACGTGATTTAATTTCTGAAACTGTCTTGTAAGTCTGAATTTGTTTTAAAACACACATTTAAAATGCTTCAAAGTGTTATTAATCAAACTGGAGAAGATAAATTGAAGTGGTACTACTTAGTGTACAAATTCAAGGGCACGCCGTTCATATCACATTCTATATGAACAGTGCTCCCCAAAGTTGTGCAATGAGGAAGACCTGAAGTATTTTATTTACATTAAATTTTATTTACATTAAAATCATCGAAGAATAGCAACGGAGCTGGAGGGGAGGTGGGCAGGTGGATGGGTTAAATGGGTGATGGGTTTTAAGGAGGGCACTTGTGATGAGCCCTGAGTGTTATAAATATAAATTCTACTCCTGAAATGAATATTACACTATATGTTAACTAACTGGAATTTAAATAAAAACTTGAAACAAAAAAAAATCAATAACAACAGAAAAATAAACTGAACAAAAGACAATGATTTGGATTGTCCCTCAGCTTCCACTAGCATGTGTTTTAATGTTCTTCAGCAAAAATTATTCAAGCATTGTTTCCTACCACAGTGAGAATGCTCAGGACCTCTCAGAAATAGATAATTTGTTAATAATATAAATACATAATGGGAGAGCATGAACAGTATTAGTCTCATTCACACATGTAATCCCAGAGCACAGACAATACCTGGTCTGTAGTGGGTACTTAATTTGTGGAATGGATAAGCAAATCAGTGAATGATGGATGGAGGTTGATGGTGCTTTTTCTACTTTAAACCACTTTCAAATGTGCTAATATTCCTTTGATAATCTTCTAAATTGACTTAGGTAGAAAGTAATCTTTTTATTTGATAGAATAGTAAAAGGCAACCTAGTTTCAACGACCCATCCATGTCTACCCAGTGTGTGTGTGTGTGTGTGTGTGTGTGTGTACACACATACTCAGAAATAAAGCCCAACCAAGACTTCCAGTCCAAAGTTCTTTTCACTATAATACATTTGAACTGAAGAGAGCAAAAATCATAGAAAAAGGAAATTTATTTAAAAGTAGATCTAAATGTACAAACTAGGATGCATGCTTTTTCTGGATGCACATTCCATAATACCAGAAAAAGATAGGAAGTAATTTCACTGAAATATGTAATAGAATAGTGACCTGAAAATGCTATAAATCAACATCAATCCATATGTTCACAACTTAGAAATCAAGTATTTTCTTTATTGAATTCATCTGTATATGGGAAATTGTGCTGTGTTTTTTTTAAGAGAAGTTTTAATTTATTTAATAGTCTTGATTACTCTTTGGGAATAGAAATATCTCTAAAATTTACTTGTGTTTTTTGAAGAAAAACTCTCTGTTGATCTCTTTCTCACATCTTCTCATGTATCTTATTTCACTTTTAATTTCCTGCAAACTTATCTTTCCTGTTAAATTATTCCTTTCCCTTTCTCAGTGATGACTGAGAATGATAATGTTGAGATATGTTTCCTTCTAACATCCAGACTACTATCCCATCTCTATCAATCACTCCATCATATTTTAAAAATCTGGACTTCACCACTGTGATCTCTCCTGGCCTGGTCTCCCTGTATCTTCCCATCTCCCAGTTCCCACACTGAGCACTTTCATCCCTGCCTCATCCTTTCCAATCAGTTCAGAGAGCTGCCCTCAATCTCCTCTTCTGTTGCTAAAACAACACCATTAGTCACTTTCAGTTACCTTCCTCTCTTCCTATACATCAAAACTTCAGAGTTTGCCTTATCCTCAGTTTCTGCTCTATACAGCTTTTTTGGCTTGACTTTTAACACCAAGTCATCCCATCCTGTATGTTTTCTTTTCATTACTCTTTTCACTTGATGCCTTTGTTTTCTTCTGAGGCTGCGACCACCTTCATTCTATTTTGTCTGAACAACTAGCATTGGTCATTGCAAAATCTTTTCTTTGCCCCTTTGTTTACTACTTCTCCTGGTCTGGTACCTATTTTTTTATTGACATGTAATTGACATAGCATGTTGTGTTAGTTTCAGGTACACAACATAACGATTCAGTATTTATAATATATGGCAAAAAGATGAAACACAATCACCACAGTAGCATCCATTGGCATATATAGTTAAAATTTTTTGTGACAAGAACTTTTTTTTTTTTAAAGATTTTATTTATTTATTTGACAGAGAGAGACACAGCAAGAGAGGGAACACAGCAGGGGGAGTGGGAGAGGGAGAAGCAGGCTTCCCGCGGAGCAGGGAGCCCGATGCGGGGCTCAATCCCCAGACCCCAGGATCATGACCTGAGCCGAAGGCAGACGCTTAGCGACTGAGCCACCCAGGCGCCCCAAGAACTTTTTTTTTTGAGAGAGAGAGAGAGCAGGGTGAAGGGCAGAGGGAGAAGCAGACTCCCCACTGAGCAGGGAGCCCAATGCGGGACTCGATCCAGGGACTCCAGGATCATGACCTGAGCTGAAGGCAGATGCTTCGACTGAGCCACCCAGGCACCCCATGACAAGAACTTTTAAGATCTACTCTCTTAGCAACTTGCCAATATGCAATACAGTATTGTTAACTATAGTCACCATACTGCACTCTGGTATCTATTTTAATATGGTTTTATACATAAGTACCTAGAGTAACTGGGGTAAAAAAAAAAAAAACACATAGATGAAATTGTGATTCTATGGTGTCTGTCAGTTGAGAAATACTTCATTGCCGAACTTTCTCTAAAATGCATTTTATTCATACTTCTTTTTCTTGTTTATATTCTAATGCGTCCATCTCGAAGTCAGGTGGAATAGTTGGAGTTATTTACTGTTTAATTAATAGTTATAAATCATACTTTCTAAAGATAGTTGTGGATTCTCAAAAAAGTGCTAGAAAAAGAAGGCTAGCATTGTTCCCATGCACTCTCCACATTTCCTCAGGCTACAGAAATAGTCTTTGATGGATGTTCTTGTTTATTGAATGTGCTTAAACTAGACAGAAATGAGAGGTGATCTGTGTCTGCTGCAGAAGTTGAAGGGATTTTCGCTCTCACTTCTTATTCCCACTTCCAATTATGAACTCAGACTAGAGAAAGAAAATTGTGTTTCTTCCCATGGAGTGCTGAAACCCATACTGACATGTAGGAGGAAGGAGCAGAAGTTCTGTGGGTTTGTCAGAATGGTAAGGACATGTTGTCTTAAGAATTACTTAGTAAAGCCAGCGAGTTCACTAGGATGAAGTAGGGAACTATACACTACTAATCAAATGTAAATTCAGTCCCTGGGCTTAATTCCCTTCTAGTTCCAAATCTGCAAATTTAAGCAATCACGTCTTGAAATTTCTTAATGTCACATGACAGAGATGTTTAATAAGTTTTTAATTTAGCTAGGTCTGGGTGCCAACAAGAAAAAAAAGAGAAAAAGAGAGCAGAGGATAACCTCAAGTGCCAACTCTAATTAATTGGTGGTATCTCCTTAGACTGCAATGATGAGAAGGTCCCATCTGGACTCAGTAGGCGAGTGCAGTGATCTATAAGCCGTGCTTGCTGGCAGGCCAGGAGAAGAAAGAAGGCAGGATCACTGAATTGTCTGTGGACCCTGTTGTGCTAGAACGTGTTTCAGCACTTAAGGTTTGCATTTCAGCCCTGGAAGTTATTAATCAGGCCTCTTATTTTCTGATCTATACTGCATTTTTTGGTACCTGGTTGAAAGGTATACTGTGAAAACAGTGTACCAATAATTACCCTTGAAAAGAGTTGATACCCTGAAAATAAAGATATATGGTACTTCTATAACTCTGGTTATCTGTTCTTAGAAAATAAATCAGGGTGTTCATGAACTACTGGATCACTGGATTTTATCATGTATGTTTATTATTGATAATCTCAAGGTGAATTTCTTGATCTTTAAATTGGTTAAGCATCAAGAATGATGATTTCAATTAAAGAGTCCTATCCTTAGCAAGTAAAAAATACTTAAGTTGTAAAGTTTCCAAAAATAGTATAGAGCTTAAAAATGGACGAGTTTTTCAAAATTAAGTAATAGGTATATTTAATTTTTTTAAATTTCCGTATATATGGCAAAATGATGAAACATGATCACAAGCCACACATGAATTTGGCACATGTTTTCATCAACTTTTTGTGAAAAATTTACTTTGTGTATATTCTGTCAACTTTTTTTGTGTGTGGAATATTCTGTCTTAACTTCAACTAATTAAACACTCTTTGAGGGCATGGACCAGCCTTGGTCTCTAACAATTTGCAAATTTCGAGACAAAGTGACCTTGGAATTATTGTACGAAAACTCAATATATAAAAATAAGCAGGAATAGTAGCTACAGTCTTTGCTGGAGAATCCTGTGGGGGGAAAAAGCATATGGGTTTCATTTTGGCAAGTGAAGGGAGGAAAGTTATTAAGGCATGCAATACAACAAAAAAGAACTCACAACATTTAGCAACATACTGTCTGTGGGTAGCAGAGGCTCACAAGAACCTGACAACTTTCTAAGTTTTTATCTTGGAAAACACATGAGTGGGTTGATTTGCACTTTGTTTGTACTTTGGAAGTTTAGAATGTGTTTACCTTGAAGAACTTTTAACTTTCAATACATCACTCTGTAAGTTACATGATCACCTTATCTTTATGAGTAAGGGAGGGCAATACAATCCTGAGCACATTTCTCCTAAAACTTGGTGTCTTTTTAAATGGCCTCTTTACTGAAGAGGCATCCTATAAATATCTATTCTATGAGGATCTTATTCCATCATTTTCATATTTGTTACTGGCCTGACATATCACAATGTTTTATGTGAAGATGGACATGCTAAGGGTTCCTTTTGAAATTGCATATATATATATTTTTTAAGATTTTATTTATTTGAGAGAGACCGAGAGAGAGAGAGAGAGAGAGAGAGAGAGAGAGAGCACAAGCAGGGGAAGCAGCAGAGGGAGAGAGAGAAGCAGGCTCCCCACCGAACAGAGAGCCTGCTGTGGGGCTGGATCCCCAGACCCTGGGATCATAACCTGAGCGGAAGGCAGATGCTTAACCGACTGAGCCACCTTGTGTATGTTTTTGAATCTATATTAAGTGAAGCCAAGGGAAGCTGGGAAGGTCTATTTGCATACCGTGCACTGCAGACTTGCAGCAGAAGTGGGCTTCCCTTCAGTTTAATTATTGGAGAATTTTAAAATGTCCAACTTCAATCAACAGATTATGCTGTTGCTAGACTAATACAAGAAATGATCACATGATATTGTAGGTCATTCTCAGGAGCAGTAAAACTTCTTATTAGGGTACTAAAAATTTTTGGAGCACAAACACATGACATGAATTTCTTACACAAATTTAAAGCAATGAAAATTTTACAGTAAGTTAAATGAGTGAGAATGTGAAAATGCCCAAAAGAACATATAAACAGGGCTGATAGTGACTTAGATTGATTCAGCAAAGAACAGTCTGTCTCTTTTAGGTTGTGGCTTTGAAAATACCCAAAACCAAACAACATTTGTTTGCTTTCTGATTCTTGAATTTTTTTCTGACTTGCTCCCACTATTCTAACAGTAGTGTCCTGACTCTTCCAGTCCCTGGGGCCCAGAATCTTGGAGTAAGTTTCGAATGTTTTTCCTTCTTTTTACTGTCAATTCCTATCCAATCTGCATTTGACATGTTACTGACATCCGTTCCCTTTGTTCGTGTTTTAATGGCTATTACCCTCCTCTAGGACTTCATCTCCATTTTCTTACTAATCTTTCTTTCCCTTTCAGAGTATCCTGTAAGATTACTCTTCTTAAAACATGATTGAAGGGTGTTTGGCTGGCTCAGTCAGTAGAGGGCGTGACTCTTGATCTCGGGGTTGTGAGTTTGAGCCCCACATTGGGTGTAGAGATCACTTAAAAAATAAAATAAAAAAATCTTTTAAAAACACATGATTGAATAATGTCTTGGCTATAGTCTAAAGCCTCTATTGCATTGATTTAAGTATGTGTTTGGCAGTCTCGGTCCCTAATCATTTGCTCATAAGCTGATGGTTAAAATGATATTTGTTTTTTTTTTTTTAAGATTTTATTTATTTATTTGAGAGAGAGAGAATGAAAGAGAGAGCACATGAGAAGGGGGAGGGTCAGAGGGAGAAGCAGACTCCCTGCCGAGCAGGGAGCCTGATGCGGGACTCGATCCAGGGACTCCAGGATCATGACCTGAGCCGAAGGCAGTCGCTTAACCAACTGAGCCACCCAGGCGCCCGATATTTGATATTTGAATGGCACTTGATAATTTCAGAGCATTTTCACATAGTTATATTATTGGACTTTCTATAAAACCTTGTGTGACAGGTAGTTTTCAGTACTAATCTCTTAACGAAAAGGAATATAACTTTTGCAATTTACAAATCACAAATCTAGCAGATTGTAGCTGTGTGATTTGAACTTACAGAGCCTCACACTCTAGAAGTGTTTCTGCCAAAGTTGCTCTCCCCCAATGGCTTCCCTTTTTGCCTCTTACAGCCCAAGTCACTTACGTCCACACTCCTCGTCCAAAGATGTAGTGTGTCAAGGCTCATTTCTAGCTCTAATTATTCCATGATGAGAGATTAATTTTGGAAATATGAATGGGAAATAACTTAGTCACTGCATAACTTCAGGGCAGTTTGGGCAGTGTTCCAGGAGTAGGTTAAATGTTGCTAACTTATGGAAGCAAAAGGAATATAATTTGGTAAAAATGACAAAAGAAGAGAAATAAATGCCAGAGCTTTATAAGGTAAATTCTGTCCAGGCTCAGACGTCTTAGTGGCAGATATAGAGTCCAGGATAGGTTTTGTGATATGGGAAGGAGGAATTGTATCATCTGGCGATGAGAGATTAAAGGCTATCTTGGGAAGGATATATGTTTTGGGAATGCCCTTAGAGCAGAGCTCAACAAATGAAGTCAGTCACAGGGTTTTTTGATAAAATCAAAAGTCCTATATTGCTCTTAGAAAGGTTATTTAAGGGGCACCTGGGTGGCTCAGTCAATTAAGCATCTGCCTTCGGCTGAGGTCATGATCCCAGGGTCCTGGGATTGAGTGCCACGTGGGGCTCCCTGCTCAGTGGGGAGCCTGCTTCTCCTTCTGCCCCTTCCCCTGCTCATGCTTGCTCTCTCAAATAAATAAATAAAAATCTTTTTTTAAAAAAAAGGAAAGAAATTGCTTTTGGTTGGAGTGAGTTATCTACAACTTCTAATAAAGTTCTTTAAAAAAAAAAAAGAAAGAAAGGTCATTTGAGTACACTGAGACTCAAATTTTCATCCATAAAATGGGGTCAGTAATTTTCCCTCTAATGTTTTGCTTAAATATTCAATGAGGTATGTGAAATGCTCTGTAAGCAATAAAATCTTACGCCAATGCAAAGAGCTCTGTAATATCAAATCTGTTATAAAATTTCAGAGTGATTATTAGAATAAAAGAGAATCTTTAGCACCAAGGTTGGGAATTTAATTCATTTATATTGCTCAAATCTCAATATGAAAAAAAGTGTAAAAACTCTTACTTTTGTCTTTAAATTTTATTATACCACATTAAAGTTTGCTAAAAATCTACTGTCTCTATGACTTCAGTGGATTGTCACTGGCCAGGCAAGACAAATGTTATCATGTAGATTTTACAGAGATAGTAAGTTCTTGATATCTAGCAAAATTCCTTTGAAAGAATCACATTTACCCTTGATAAATGGGGTCAAATATTGGTATTATATTCAGTGTCTTCTTCAGACGTTACCATCTAAGATCACTGGAGGACTTGAGAATCTTTTTTTGGCTTTTTAATAATAGATTTCTTGAATTCACCTTTGCCTTACCCAAGTTATTTATTTATTTTAGTGGAATGCATTTCAGGATGTCATGTACCATTGTGCTATTTTTTAATGCCCAGGCATGTTTGGCCCAGGCAGTGTGAGGCGGGGTAGGTGAGGCTGAAATCCAGCCTTTCATAAAGGCACCCAAGCTATGCTCCCTGTCATGGGGCTGTGTCTGCCCTGAGGAAGTAGAGCCTTCTTTCACATAAAGGCATTGTCCCTGTCCCGACTGGTCCTGGTGGCTGAGTCTACCCTAGTGGATGACTTTCTTTTACTTTTTCAAAGGTGCTATATCGTCTAGAGGTTGGCCTGTTGTCGTTTTAATCAAGAAGATTATGAAGGGGACATGCATAGAAGTAAAAAAAAATTCAGGAATGCAAAGTAAAAGACTCAGTCAAAACATAAAAGACCTTTCAGATACACTGGGAATAATAGGATTTAATATGGGCTTTAGAGCTGAGAAAGTATAGAGTTTGAAAGGAGGAAGTCAGAGACACTCACCACGTCAGCCCCAAGGTGGCATGGATGGAAAAGTTCAGTTTGTGTGAAAATCTGAGAAGCTGGTCTGCTAAGTCTCACCATGAAAGAGGTGTTTTGTGGAGGTGTGTGGAAGCCACTGCTTTGCCGGCATCCACTTAATGGCAGGCTTGGGACCATCGTTGGTCAGACTCATTGTCACATGCAGAAATGTGAAAGAAATCTGGGAAGTTGAAAGTGCAAAGCCTAAAAACTATAGAGGTAAGATGTTGATTTTATTTTAAAAATTATAAAGCTGGGGTCCAGAATGGGTGGCAAGGAGGTAGAGCACACCTACTCTCTTGGTCCACTCGGGGTGCTGTCATGCAATACTGTAGAGCACCTGGCTTAAAACAATAGCAGTGTGTTTCTTGGAGTTCTGAAGGCTGGGAAGTCCAAGACCGAGGTGCCAGCAGATTCAGTGTGTCTGGTGAGGACCTGCTTTTAATTCACAGTTGTCTTCTCTCTCAGGGTCCTCACATAGTGGGAAGAGGGATGGGTTCAGTTGGGTCCCTTTTAGAAAAATCCTAATTCCATTCATGAGGGGTCTGCCCTCATGACTTCATCATCTCCCAAAGCACCCACCTCCTAATACCATCACATGAGGATTTGGTTTCAACTTATGAAGTTTCAAGGGAAACAAACATTCTCTGTACCCACTAAGGTGCTGCTTATTCTGAATGAGAGACTCAGATATTTTTCGTTGTAATGCTAAAAAATTTACAGAACCTCACTAAACCTGTGTTTGTGAAGTGGGAAGAATAATAATGATATGCATATTTTATGACACAGTATTTGTAAAATTGTTCATATATGGTAGGTACCTAGTGAATGTTAGCTATCAATTTTGGCTGTTATAATAAGTTACTGGAGGCTGAGCATTATTGGAAATGTGACTTCTATATTTTAGGCCTGTGGGATATCGAAGTAGTAAATTCATCATTAATGTACATACTTTTGACACTTGCTTCCTTCAGTATTTAAAAATATTGATGTAAGCAGCCAGTTCATCTCCTAAATAGAAGGGAATATGTTGTCATGATCACTCAAGTGATATACTATAACTCATCTGACATTTAAAATGTCAGTTTGATTGAGAAATGAGAGTTGTGGGGAGATTAATGTGATTTAAATGGGGTTTGGTTTATGTACAGCCCAAATGAATGATGACTAGATTCTAGAGACTGGCTAGCCTAGGAGTAGGGCAGTTCCCTGGGGTCCTGGAGCACTAGGTTTGAGCAACAGGAGGGAGGTTGTGCTGCCTTTGTCACCAACAGACGTGTTCCATAACAGGTAATAGGTAGGTGTACCTGATTAACAGGAGCAGGAAGTGAAGGTCTTGGGACCTTGGGTTGGTAGATAATGTGAAGAAATAGAGCCAAGTGTCAAAATGATGGATTATCACCCAACTCATTCTGAGCATGGCCAATGGAGGGTCACAGTGCTGGTCTAGGAAGATAGGATCAGAGAGTCAAAAGAACGCTTTCCAGTTAGGAGCTTGGGCCTGAGAAGGATGAAGAGGAAAGCAACTTCCTGGAGTACAAGGCAAACAATGAGTCCGAAGAAACAAAGCAAGAATCTGGCTCAAAGCCAGAGTCACAGCAATTTGTGATGAAGCTGCACTTGATGGGCCTCTCATTGGGAGCTTTCTAAAAATCCCTCCGGCTCCTTGGGTGGGCACAGGGCTGAACAGAAAGGCTGGAGAGCCGCAGGCTACACGAGGCAAGCAAATACTTAATGTACTACAGAGCATTTAGAACCTGAAATAAAGGTAGAATGTTCTACCTGTATACTCAAGCATTCTGAGTGATCAGCACAGAAATATATAGGTCATCATTTTGCATGAGGTCATAGGGTAATGACTTTTTATTACCACGGTTGTGCTTGAACTAAATGAATTATAGTTGATTTCTGGGTACTTTTGGAGCTTTATACCTCAATATGACTTGTCTGTCCAACAAATCCGTGCCTACTTACTCTTTGGCCTCTCTCTCCTTTTATCAGCTAAGCATTGCTTTTCATTTACTAGCTCTGTTTTGTTTGCCGGCTAAGTCGGATGCAAGAGCAGGAGGTTGAATTGAGAATTGAGAGACTGACAGGAGCCAGTTCATTGAGGATTGCATTCTTGTATGTCCTGGGTTGGAGAGGAACCCCCTCCCCAAATTCATGTTCTCTTCAGAACTGTTTGGAAATAGAGTTGTTGCAGGTGGAATTAGGATGATGTTGCACTGGAATTTGGTGGTCCCTTAATCTAACACGATGACTAGTGTCCTTATAAGAAGACAAGAGGAGATACAGAGAAGGAGACAGACAGGGAGAATGCCGTGTGAAACAGAAGTAGAAACATGAGTGGGGCATCTACAAGCCAAGAAATTGCTAGCGAGCCAAGGATTGTTGGCAATATCAGAAACTCAGAGAACGGCATGAAACAGATTCTCCCCTTGAACCTTCAGAGAGAACATGGCCCTGCCAACAGGCCAAAATCCTGATTTTGGATTTCTAGCCTCCTGACTAGAGGGGAAGTAGAGTTTGAAAGGAGGAAGTGAGAGACGCTCACCATGTCGGCCCAAGGATGGCATGGGTGGAATTGTTCTGTGAGGCAATAAATGATGGTTGTTTTACACACCCAGTACATTATAGCCACCCCAGGAATCAGATATACCATAGAGAGGAATTTAAATATTAATTTATCTATAGAGAATTTTAACTGCCAGACCTACTCTTCCATTGGATATCAGCTTTATGTATCTTTTATCATCTAACACATTATTCAAGTAATCATTTGAAAAGATTTTAAAAAGGATATAATAATTCCTTGAAAGGGGGCACCTGGGTGGCTCAGTCAGTTAAGCGTCTGCCTTCGGCTCGGGTCATGATCCCAGGGTCCTGGGATCAAGCCCCATGTCAGGTTCCCTGCTCAGTGGGGAGCCTGCTTCTCCGTCTCCTTCCCATTCATGCTCTCTGTCACTGTTTCTGTCTCTCTCTCTCTCTCTCAAATAAATAAATAAAATCCTTAAAAAAAAATCCTTGATGGTACCCAAAAGTTCTGGTAGGTAGATCAGGCCAGTGCCAGGAAGGCGTTTGATATAGTTTCTCACAGTAGCCTTCTGTGCACTTAGAGTAAAGCCTTATCTAAATAAATTTCTTATTGTATGTTTGATGATTTAGACTTTGGGCTGGAAGAGGCAGATTAAGGCATATTAAGCTATACTGTGGGGTAAAAATAGGTATATTTTAAATAGAGAAATGAAAATAGGCAGAATTGCCCATCACCAAGACCATATTATTTACATTTACCCCTCTTCTTAAAGCACCGATCCTTCTGTTCCACATCCCCCCCTTTTATTAAAATCTGGCAGTCTTCCAGATCTTTAAAGTATTATCTTTACAGTGTCATCTCTCACAATTAATCTTCCTGCCATTGTTTAGGACAAATGAAACTCTTCTCTAATCTAGTTTAGCATATACCATATGCATGGATGTTCTCTGTAAATTCTTTGAAGATAGGTACCCCATTTTATTCATCTTTGAATTACCAAAGCCCTAAAATATTTGAGCCCTGGTGGAGGTGTGTCTTGAGATGGGGAGTCTTTGTCAGCAGTACATGCTGTGGCAGTGACGTAAGTATACTCCTTAGGTTTTCTGACCGTTAGGAAAAACTTCCATCTGAAAAAGAGCATGAAAAGAAATGGATTCCTTTTCCACTGATGTTCAGGTGGACAATTTCTTTGGACGTTTTCAGAAATGAGAGGGATTCTTTTTAGTTTGATGTGTGTGTGTGTGTGTGTAGACTGTGCTTTCTAAAACACTATGGACTCTTGCTGGGTTTTTTAGCACTTTTTTTTTTGAGGAGAGTTGACACACAGTGTTACATGAGTTTCAGGTGTACAACATGGTGATTTGACAGGTTTATACCTTATGCTGTGCTCACCACAAGTGTAGCTCCCATCTGTCACCCTACATCGCTATTACAGTATCATTGACTATATTCCCTATGCTGTGTCTTTTATTCCCACGACTTATTCGTTCCATAACTGGAAGTCTGTATCTCCTAGTCCCCTTCAGCCATTTTGCCCATTCCCCCACCCCCTCCCCTCTGGCAACTATCATTTTGTTCTCTGGATTTATAGGTCTGATTCTGCCTTTTGGTTGTTATTTTTGTTTGTATCCCCAACATGGGGCTTGAACTCATGACCCCAAGATCAAGAGTCACATGCTCTACTGACTGAGCCAGCCAGGTGTCCCTGTTTGTTTGTTTTTATCATTATCATTCCTTTGGTTAAGGCCTTGATGTTGCCAAAACCCTTATATTAAAAAGTAGAAATCATAAAGCATTCAGCCATTGGTAGCTAATCATTCTTTGCAGATAGGTAGCCTATCTGCATATTCATTTACCAGGGATTTTAATTAATGTTTCAGAGAGACTCAAAGACTCAGAAGGCAGCCCTGGTTCCAAGTAGCTGCATTTCTTTAAGGCCTGAGCCTCCTGTGAAGGCGTCTGGATTTGAAATGCTTATGAACATAGTCTAAATTGCAACCTAGATTGGTATTGTGAAGATTATTAATAGCTTGGGTCAACAGAAGGAGAAAGAAAAATAAACACAAGATATTTGCCCTCCCAAATCATAAAAGCTTCCATTTTTGAGGAAAGCAGAGAGAAGTGTTATGCTCATTAAAATAATTGAAAAGTTGACATTATTGTCATTAGCCATAAAGCAGGATAGAGGTAGGTGAATCTGTGGGAGCATTTTAGAAAAAAAGCAAAAATCAAAGTTGGTTTCTGAATTGTACTTCTGGAAAGAGGACATAATATGTAATCAGGCCATGTCTCTCATAACTTTGTTAAATTAGATGACAAAAATCACATGGATAAGAAAATGTGATTAAATCACTCAAAATAAGAATGTCATTGTTATCACTTTCTTTTAATAAGTGAAAGGTGAGGACAGATATCCTTTTAAACTATGCGTGAGCAATTCCAGTATCTTCTTAGAAATGAAAATTGGATTTTAATATGGGCTTGTCTTTGACCATATTCTAAAAGGATAATATAATGAGTTGGCAAAAGACCCCACGAAGGGAGCTTCTGTATAAAGGAACAAATACAAACACAAAGAAACTCCTACAAACAAAAGTCAATATAACTGGCAGCAAGATTTAAGAGGAAAAACAAAAATGGAGCCAGGGAGACAGAACACGTTTTTGCCTCCTTATTTCGGTGTTTTCTCATCTAAGGAAAAATAAAACAAAACAAAAGCAGTTTGAAACATTCCATCTTTGTGGTGGCGGGGGCAGGGGTAGAAAGATTCAGGATTATTGTTTGTACACCGATTTGGTGTGAATTCAGAGACTAGAAGACATCCCTACTTTAGAAGTTCTCATACTTTGAATATTGCTGTTGATTGTTAGAGTTTTGTAAAGTATTTTTTTCTAAAGTTACTAATCCTCAAAGGAAACCTAATTTATTAAAATAGGAATGCTTGAAAGAAATAGACTGAATGAAAACACAACTGATAGTTTAACAACTTCTTGGCTATGGCTTTAGGAATAAACCGGAAGGAACAGTATATGTCAAGATTACCATTTCTTCTTATCGATTAGACACGTTTTTTGCATCATGTGACCTATTTAGTACTAAAGATTTTGGGGCCTTTCTGCAGTTCTTTTTCACCTATTAAAAGTGAAAGAGGGACACCAGGGTGGCTCAGTCAGTTAAGCATCTGCCTTCAGCTCAGGTGATGATCCCAGGGTCCTGGGATCAAGTCCCACATGGGGCTCCTTGCTCAGTGGGGGGCCTGCTTCTCCCTCTGCCTGCCCCTCCCCCTGCTTGTGCTCTCTCTCTCTCTCTCTCTGACAAATAAAATCTTAAAAAATAGTGAAAGAAATTGGGGCACCTTCGTGTCTCAGTTGGTTAAGCGTCCAACTCTTGGTTTTGGCTCAGGTCTCGATCTCAGGGTTGTGAGTTTGAGCTCCGAATCAGGCTCTGTGCTGAGCCTGCAGCCTGCTTGGGATTCTCTCTCTCCTTCTCCCTCTGCCCACCCCTAAAATTATGAAAGAAATTACCTATGCTACTTTTTAAAGATTTCTGTGAATTTAAATTATCAAGAGTGTAGGTGAGTCTTGCTTGATGCAAAATTGACGGACAAAATTTAATTTTACAATGAAGGTAAAGAAGTGAGTATTAATGTGGCACACAGCTTTCAGTAAAATCCCTTTAAACAATTGTCTTAGTATTTGTTTTTACCTTATTATATATTTCAGTTTTATTCTTAAATACTTTTTAGGAATATCTCCATTAGGCCAATTCATGTATCCCCATTTTTATATATTTTCACATATTTTTTTACTTTGTAGTTTTGCTTTCCTTTTTGAAAAATTGTATGGCATTAAGGTACTAATTTAAAAAAGGGAGAATTTAGTGTCCCTTGTGAGAAATACAGTTATTTTTGAACACATATTCTTTTCTCTGAAATATAAACGATTTATAACCATAAAGGGTTATATCAGAGTCAAGTGTACATAATGAATATGACACCATCTACATTTGTTAATTGAAACAATTTGGAACTAATTTTAAAAACTGCTGAAAATTTTCCCTTGCCATAATGTGCAATTTTTTTCTAATGTACCACCTTCTGTCTTCTCAATGGGATTGTTGCTTTTAAAATTTTCATTAGTTCCTAAACTACATGCTACTGTTTTTTTCTGTACATTTGGTTTAAATGACTATATATATTTGAGGGAAAGAGAGAGTAGGTTTTCTGGTGAGTTACAATGGTAATATGATTGTTGGATGAAGCAGCTTTTAACATTGGGAATGACCATAAAATGGTCATATATTTAACAGAAATAACTTCCTCTGTGTTATAGCAATATATTGTAATAGTTTTCTGTATGTGCAGTTACCTCTCTCCTACAGAGAATTACTAGTATATTCCACAGATAAAAATCTTCAGTGGATTTCAGTGTGCTTTAATGTATGCATATATACATATATGCAAACATACACTAAATATAAATGCAACATTCCCTTTATAAAAAAAAAAAATCCATCAAAACCCCCATGTAGCTCTCAATAAACTACTACCATTTTCTCATCAGTAAGCTAGGAAAAGTAATGACTCTCTCATTCCTTTAATTTTCTAAGTCTAATAATAAAACTTTTTTAAAAATCCCATACAAATGCAAGGACCATATAGTGAGTAGTGTAGTGAATCTATTTGATCACTTTTTTAAAAATTATGTTAAAATTTTTGATCATTTTAAAGCATGGTCTATTGTTAAAAATATTTTTAATTGAAGGTTATCAGTTTTATTCTCTCCCTCTTTCTTTTTTTATTAATACTTCATTTCAGGAAAATAAAGATAGTGATAGCTAGCTACTTTTTTTAAGTCTTAATATGGGCCACATGCCATGCATGAGCTTGTTTTGGTTTTTCTTTATTTTTTTCAAGTTTTTATTTAAATTGCAGTTAACATACAGTGTAATATTAGTTTCAGGTGTAGAATCTATTGATTCAACACTTACATACAACACCCAGTGCTCACAAGGTATTTACCCAAAGGACACAAATATATTAATTTGAAGGGATACATGCACCCCAATGTTAACAGCAACATTATCAACAATAGCCAAATTATGGAAAGAGCCCACATGTTCATCAACTGATAAATGGATAAAGAAGATGTGATATATAGACACACACACACACACACACACACACAGGAATATTACTCAGCCATAAAAAAGAATGAAATCTTATTTTGGATTTTCTTATTTAATTAGTACACACTATAAGGGAGGTCTTAACAATTTCCTTTCATGGGTAAGGAAATTGAGATTCAGAAAATTGAGTAATTGGATTAATACCACAGTTAAGGGATAGAGCTAGGATTTGATCCCAGACAGCCTTTATATCCAAGTTCATAGACTATAAGCTTCCTGAGGGCAGAGACCATGACTTTTGTCCTTGGTATTTAGGTATCTACCATATCCAAATAAAATCTCTTACTATCAGATTTCATGGATATTTGGAATTCTTTTTGTATTTTTTTTAAAGAAAACACATTTTAGAATTTTATAGCAAATGTAAGTAATCAGTTTCTTTAGCTAAAATAAAAACCAGGAGCAATATTCAGAATAAATACATCATGGAAAAAAAGCAGCAGCTAAAATGCATAGGATTTTTGGAGACATGAGTAAAAGTGAAATATATACTTTTTGCCTTATACTTGTTGACTTCAGCATTCACATCTAACTCTGACTCCAGAGACTTGTAATAACTAAGGTATTTCAGATGGAAAAAGCTTTGGGTTACCTGAAAGAGTATAGCGGAAAAAATGAACTCTGTATCCATTTAGAAGTGCTGCGTCCATCCCTTCAGAAATACCCGAATAGAACTTCATCCTTGCTTATTGGATCCCATGCCAGACTGCAGCATAGCCAAGAAAGGCTTGTTGATCTCACACTGTCACTGTCCTTGCTCACAACCTCGAGTTCTTCTTAATAGTCTTGAATGTAGTTTAAAAGCCTTAGTGTTTTGTTCACTGTTTTATATGATGTCCTGAAATTGAGCTTCAAAATTATCTGTTCCTCTTTTTTGATCCACTTCAGGATGGAAACCCTCTTATTCCACACAGTCAGGGCAGTAATGGTTGGTATGTTAATAAATTATGCCGTGTATCAAGGATCTAAGTGCAATGGAAATTCCAAGTAGTCGAGTAAGGGAGTTGAGGAGTTCCATGACCTGAAACACAGTATGAAATGAGGTGTCACTGTGGATTTCATTGTGTAGGTGAGATCTGAGCTAGACTTGTGTAGGGAAACTCTTCCAGGGAGAGTGAACAACTAGAAAAAAAGGCTCTAAGGTGGGAGTGTGTTTGATGTGTTCATGGAACAGCAATGAGAATGGGGATTTTACAACCAGATAGTAGGACATCATAAAATTAAGGGAGTTAGAGTGCAGATTAGAGACTTGTACACTTTGGTTCCTGTGCAGTGGAGAAAGAACATGGAGACATTTGCAAAACAATCTGAGAGGAGATTCCTTTATTAATTTTATAATATCCCCCACAGGAAGGCCTTTTCTTTCCTCTTCAGCTCACTTTTACTGATTTTGTCCCACAAATTCAGTTGAGTTTTAGAGAAAGAACACATTGCTTTATTTTCTACTCCTATTTCATCTAATTATGTAGTATATAATTATATTATTTGATTAAATAAATAAGAATGAAAACAATCACAGTGGACTCTTAGTAAGCCATATGTTCTGGTTATCTATTGCTATAATAACAAATTAGTCCAAACTTACTAGCTCAGAACAGCAGTCACTATTTATATCTCATGTTTCTGTGAGTCATGAATTTGGGCATAGGTCAGTGGGGTGATTTTTCTACTTCGTGTTACATCAGCTGTGCTCATGCAATGGTACCCAGCTGTCAAGTGGCTGGCCAGAAGAATCCGAAACAGCTCCACTCACATGTCTGGTGCTTTAGTGGGGTTGACTGGAAGATTTGGCTCAATACCACTGACCTAGTGCCTACATGTGGCCTCTCCAGCAGAGTGGACTTAGAGTTGTTGAACTTCTCACATGGTAGTTGAGGGTCCAAGAGTAAATGATACAGAAGGCATGAAGTGTAAGTTTCCACTCTCTTAATGCCTGCCCCTGGGAAGCAACAGAGCATTTCTTCTAGCCTATTCTATTTGTCAAGGCAGTCATAGAGTCCACTCACATTAAAGCATGGAAACAAGACTTTACCTTTTCAATGGGAGGAGTATCAAAAAATGTTGCAGCTATCTTTAGTCCACCACAGTATAGAGTTCAACTTAAAAGTGTAGGTTTCTGGGGTGCCTGGGTAACTCAGTCGTTAGGCGTCTGTCTTCGGCTCAGGTCATGATCCCAGGGTCCTGGGATGGAGCCCCGCATCGGTCTCCCTGCTCTGCCGGAAGCCTGCTTCTCCCTCTCCCACTCCCCCTGCTTGTGTTCCCTCTCTCGCTGTGTCTCTCTCTGTCAAATAAATTTAAAAAAAAAGTGTAGCTTTCTAGTTAAGATCTTTCAGCAGGCCATCTTGGTCCATCAGGAATCTAACAGAGGAAATGCGGAGTTCTGGTTTATCCAAAAATTCAGGTAAATAGAGGCCTATTAAGACAGATGCTAATAAGGGATATATGCAACCCTGTTTATAGCAGCATTCTTTACAGTATCCAAGCTATGGAAAGAGCCCAGTGTCCATCGACTGATGAATGGATAAAGAACATATGGTACACACACACACACACACACACACACACACACAGGAATATTACTCAGTCATAAAAAAGAATGAAATCTTGGGGCGCCTGGGTGGCTCAGTCGTTAGGCGTCTGCCTTCGGCTCAGGTCATGATCCCAGGGTCCTGGGATGGAGCCCCGCATCGGGCTCCCTGCTCAGCGGGAAGCCTGCTTCTCCCTCTCCCACTCCCCCTGCTTGTGTTCCCTCTCTAGCTGTCTCTCTCTCTGTCAAATAAATAAATAAAATCTTAAAAAAAAAAATGAAATCTTGCCATTTGCAATGACATGGATGAAGCTAGAGAGTATTGTGCTAAGTGAAACAAGTCAAAGAAAGATAAATACCATATGATTTCACTCATGTGGAATTTAAGAAACAAAACAAACAAGCAAAGGGAAAAAATATGAGAGAGAGAGACAGAGAAGGAAATCAAGAAACGGACTCTTAACTACAGAGAATACGCTGATGGTTACCAGAGGGGAGGGGGGTGGGGGATGGGAGAAACAGGTGATGGGGATTAAGGAGTGCCCTTGCGATGAGCACCAGGTGATGTAAGGAAGTGTTGAATCACTATATTTTACACCTGAAACTGATATTACACTGTATGTTACCTAACTGGAATGAAACACTTAAAAAAAGAGACAGATGCTAGTATAATTCCATTCATTGTTTTTATTTCACATTAATCTCATTTGTAATTATAACTCACATGTCTGCCCAGACATCTAAAATCATAAAGGTGTAGTATATTATTTAGGAATGAATGTCCATCTCAACATAATTATAAACACTTTTACTTCAATCTCTAGGAAGCAAATTCTTTTTGTCTGTTCTCTTTTTAAAAAAACTCATCACTCTTAAGTTTAAATTTACTCTATTTTAAGGGTTTAAATACTTTCGAGGAGCACTGGGTATTACATGCAACTAATGAATCATTGAATACTACATCAAAAACTAATGATGTGTGGGGCACCTGGGTGGCTCAGTCGTTTAGCGTCTGCCTTCGGCTCAGTTCATGATCCCAGGGTCCTGGGATGGAGCCCCGCATCGGGCTCCCTGCTCTGCGGGAAGTCTGCTTCTCCCTCTCCCACTCCCCCTGCTTGTGTTCCCTCTCTCACTGTTTCTCTCTCTCTGTCAAAATAAATAAATAAAATCTTAAAAAAAAAAAAAAACCCTAATGATGTGCTATATGGTGGCTAACTGAACATAATAAAAATAAAAAAAATACTTTCCTGATATGAAAAATTCCCATATTGTGATGCTCATGTAGATTATACATTGCAGTAAATTGTCGTGCAAAATATGGGCGGTCAGGTGCTAGAAATTCTATTCCTGCTCGAACCCTAAGAAATATTAACCATCTTCTCGCTGGCTTTTTAGCACATCTGCTCCTTTTAAAACTATGGCAGGGAGGTGTGTAAGACTGAATCGATTGTCTCTTGGAGTTTACTTTGCTTCTTTAAAACTTTGCTTTTCCACTAAAGGCAATTGCTCCTTGAGCTGTACTGGTTGTTCCACACCCACTGATTATCATACAGCCATTTAAAGTTGAAATAGTAATCAAACCAATGAAAGCCCAAAATTAGCTGTGCTCCTTCTTCATTTCTAGTGGAGTGCCTCATCTGAATATCTATAAAGGATGTTGTGGTGCATTCCCTGGCAGATGCAGTAAAACAAATGCAATACACACTGTTCACATACAGCTTTGAATGTTAGGTTGAATTTTAAGTTGGACATATTTTAACTTCTACAATTTAATTATAGGAGTCAAATGATCTTAAAGGATCATTCCAGTTATGAATAGAAGATGAGGATTTGGCTTTTATTACAGAAAGAAAAATATATTTTAAATGGTAACATTTATATTTTTTGCCCATCAGAAACTACTAGTTGATGCTTCTATTAAAATTATTAAGAGCTAAGTATATAATGATGCTTGGGGCAAATTCTCATTTAAGGAATGGCATACTGCATGACAGGTTGTGAGGTGCTAAGAGATAATTGCATGCCTAGAAGGTGTGGTGAATCATATGAGCAAAGGCCAAGAACATCCAGAGACCAAAATTCAGTCATTTCAAATATTACTCCCTGGTGTGTGTTATTCTACTTAAAAATTGCATACTTGTTGGTTATAAATTTAAAGACCAAAAAAAGCATAGTTAAATGAGTACTTCCATAATTTTTAAAAACGTATTTAAACATTTACTAACCCAGTGCAATTTATTCAATTCATAATCACAAATATCATCAGGCTATTGAAGAGGGGAATATGCCAAATACCATTCTGGACCTTCCTTTCGAAATAATCTTGAGTCCCAGAAGAATGAAATGCATGCTATGAATCAAAGAAATGTTATGTCAAATATTCAAGTGTTCATTTATATGTATTTTTATACCCCTATATATTTAAAGTAATTCTATTTACTAGACTTTCTTTATTTAAGTCAAAATGCAAGTCCTTCTTAATTTTCCTGGGTCTGATAAAAGACCACAGTATTTCATGATTGACAACCAGGGGAATTATGGATAAGAGAAAGGAGAGAGGGAAAAGGAACATTTTCAGTTTTATTAATTTGTGTTCAATGAAATAATATATGTGCCTTGCTGTCCCCTACATTCCTTACTCATGTAAAGATAGAGCTGTTTCTGCCAGTGAAACTAATGTTCATTATCTATGCCCAAATGCCCCTAGTAGACGCCGCTGTGAGCACCTCACTCCTCTACTAAAACAATAGCAAGTAAGAACAAGAGAGACGCAGAGTGACAAAACAAAAGTAAGTTACCATTCAAATTATGCCTATGATCAGGGCCTCGGTTTAAATCCAGGTTCCTACATTTTTAACTAGGAGTTCTTAAACTTACCTTAGTTTTTCCATCAGCATCTGTATATGGATATTAATGGTGATTAACCTCTACAGTTGTTAGAAGGATTACATGAACTAATGTAAACTGTTTATTTACAAAAGTGCTTTGTAAATAAACAGCCTGATTAAAAAATGGTCCAAAGACCCACCAAGAGGGTCTTAACGGACACCCACCAAAGAGGATATACAGATGACAGATACACATATGTCATCAGGGAGATGCAAATTTAAAAAATGAGATCCCACTACACACCTATTAGAATGGCCAAAATCTAGATCACTGACAACACCAAATGCTGGTGAGGATATGGAACAGCAGGACCTCTCATTCACTACTAATAGGAACCTAAAATTGGTAGAGCTACTTTGCAAGACAATTTGGTTGCTTTTTACAAAACATACTTTTACCATACGATCCAGCAATAGCACGCCCTGGTATTTACCCAAAGGAATTGAAAATTTATTCCATGCAAATCCTGAACATGGATGTTTATAGTAGCTTTATTCATAATTGCCAAAACTTAGAAACAACCAAGATGTCCTTCAGTAAGTGAATGGATAAATAAGCTGTCTAGACAATGGAATATTATGTAACACTAAAAAAAAAAAAAAAAAAAAAAAAAGAACTATCCAGCCACGAAACAACATGGAGGAAACTTAAATGCATATTACTAAGTGAAAGAAGCCAATCTGAAAAGACTACATATTATTTGGTTTCAACTACATGACATTTTGGAAAAGGCCAAGCTATGAAAAGATCACAGGTGGCCAGGAATTAGCATGGAGAGGGGAAGGAATAGGCAGAGCACAGAGGACTTTTAGGGCAGTGAAAATATTCTGGATGGTACTATAGTGATGGATATATGTCCTTATACATTTATCCAAACCCATAAGATGTACAATAGCAAGAGTGAACATTAAGATAAACCATGGATTTTGGGTGATTATGATGTATCAGTGTAGGTTTATCACTTACGGCAAATGTACCATTTTAATGGGGGATTTGATAATGGGAGAAGCTATGCATGTGTGGGGACAGGGAGTATATGGCAAGTGTCTGTACTTTCTGCTCAGTTTTGCTGTGAACTCAAAACTAAAGTTAAAAAGATAAAGTCCATTAAAGAACTTTAAAAGACATAAAAAGAAAGAAAGTCTCTTAAAAATTAAAAAATATATATATATTTTAGTATACATGTGTTTCCTTCACCTCTTGTTGCTCTATTTTTTGGAATTATTTTGTCATAAATGAGTGCTAAATCGATTCATTTTTTTTAACAACTGAAAAAAGAAGTGCTTTGTAAGGCTGCCAACCCTTACATATTAGGTATTCAATACATATTAGATATTTTTATTGACATGTTAATACCCTTAATTTAGGAAAATTTAAAAATCATGAGATTCATATGAAATGTCTAGAATAGGCAAATCATTACAGACACAAAGTAGATGAGTAGTTTCCAGGGTCTAGGGAAAAAAAGAATGGAGAATGACGGCTAATGGGTGTGAGGTTTCTTTTTCAAGTGGTTGAAAATGTTTTGCATTAGTTAGTGGTGACAGTTGCAAAACTCTGAATATACTAAGTATCACTGACTTGTACACTTTAGAAGCATGAATTTTATGGTATAGTAATGATGCTGCAGTGAAATGTTCTAAAAATTAAATGAGAAGGATAGAGAGACAAGTAAATTTTGGGATAGTGTTTTTGTAATGTTTACAAAATACCCACTACGTTAAACATACTCTACAATATATAATATACATTATAACACATATAATAATATGTATTATATATAATGTAATAATAGCATGTCATATATACTTTATATCTCACATCTATCTAAATTCTCAATGAAGTACTTATTATAAATAAACAAAAAACCTATCAGATAATAAGTGCTTCATTGAGGATAAAAGGAAGTGAGTGAGTGGGTGGGTACTCTGGTTTCAGAAGTGAAGAAAGGCTTTGCCGAGGAGGTAATATCAGCTGAAATATGATTGTCTAGGATGAACCAGTCATGTAAAGACAAGGGAAGAACATTCCAGAAGGAAGGAATAGCTAGTGCAAAGACTCAGACACGTAACTGCCTTTATGTGTTTAAGGAGGCCATAAAACAGAGAGAGAAATGGGGAAGACGGCTAGGGTCATGGCTAACAGGTTCACCTGGAAGGACACTTTCCAAGTTTTCTCATATATGAAATGAATAGTGATACTGAATACAGAGAATTGCCATGAGGTTTTAAAAATACATAAATAATTCTTAGTGTAGTGTCTAATTCATGGTTGGAAGTATATAATTATTACTGTTCTATTAGTTTGTCAACTACGTATAGACTGGCCCAGTCATGGGCAAATTTAAAATAAGTTGAAGGCATTCACAGCGGAAACTTGGGCTCCTAGAAAACGCACTCTTTGTTAATCTGTGAGGAAAGAAATGGTGAGTTTTCCAGTGGTAACAGAGAAGAATTATAGAAAACAAATTGCTAATCCCCTCGTCATTTCTTTTAGATTCTGTGTCATGGGATATCAGACTTATTCTAGTCTTCATATTAATTTGTTTTGGTGTCAGATTGCATTTCCTTGCTTATTTTTTAAAGCTGATAATCTTTTTTTATATCATCTGTGGTTTTATTCCCTCTATTCTTATTCTTCACATTATCAGGATAAACGTCTACAAAGTTAGAAGGAGTAAGTAGTACAAAAAAGAAACTTTCTCTCATTTGGTTAATTTTCTAAAAGGCTATATATGGATCGTGGATATTAACAAAATGTGACACACTAAGTAATGGGAAAGTATCAAAGACCATTTCCCCTCCCTTTTATTAAAACCATCAACAACAAGGACTTTGACAACAGTTTTCTTGCAAAGGTTGTCATCAGCCTTCTCAACATAAGGCATAAAAGGAATTCTAGATTTTGGACGCTGTGTTGTATTATTCTCTAGGTATAGGGATATAATATAATGCTGCAATCAAAAGAATAAGCTTAGAACAAGCTTTGGAATAATCTGAATTTAAACTTACCCTCACTTTCTAGCAGTATAACCTTAAACTAGTTATGTAACCTTTCTAGGACTCAATTTCCTTACATATAAAATTATCATCATAACAATTACTTCATAAGATGCGATAAGAAAAGTATTGAGCACAGTTTCTGTGATACCCAATATTGATAATAATATAATCATCATCATCACCACCACCTTTCCCTTTATAAAATTGTAATGTCCATGACAAAAAAGTTATTCTAATTTGGGGCGCCTGGGTGGCTCAGTCGGTTAAGCGTCTGCCTTCGGCTCAGGTCATGATCCCAGGGTCCTGGGATCGAGTCCCACATCGGGCTCCCTGCTCAGCGGGAAGCCTGCTTCTCCCTCTCCCACTCCACCTGCTCGTGTTCCCTCTCTCGTTGTGTCTCTCTCTGTCAAATAAATAAAATCTTTTAAAAAAAAGTTATTCTAATTTAAAAGTCAAGTTGATACTGTGTTCTAGTTAATACATGTAAAAGTACAAAGAAGGGGTGCCTGGGTGGCTCAGTCGGTTAAGCGTCTCCTTTAGGCTCAGGTCACGATCTCCAAGTCCTGGGATAGAGCCCCACATCGGGCTCTCTGCTCAGTGAGGAGTCTACTTCTCTGTCTCTCTCCCTCTGCCCCTCCCCACTGCTCGTTCGCTGTCTCTCTCAAATGAATAAATAAAATCTTTTTCAAAAAGTACAAATTAAAAAATATGTCTATGAAAAATAGTAAAACCATTTTTTAAATTTATTTTGGTTTGTAAACCTAAACTTGATAATTAGAATGATAATAAAAGTAATCACTATTATGTCATTTGTCTTATGATTAGCTTCTTTATGTATTTTCCCTCAATGGATATTTTTAAATATTTCCGAGCTGAATCACTTGGAAATAGCTTTCGTTTCATATAATGTTCCCAATATTATATTGAGCATTTGACTCCAATTTCTTTGGAAAAGTTGGGGCCCCAGTTCTTTCCCTTCAACAGTATTTGTGAGTTGACAAACATCAAGGGCCATGCCATAGCATGCACAGTAGATGTGGAAAGATACTGTTTAAATTAGTACCATAAATTTTCCTTTTATGTTTCCCAACCTCATATTTATTGAAATGTGTTAAATTACCTCAGACATCTAAGGATACAGCATTCAATTTATAATAATCTTTATGGTTAACTTAATTCCATTAACCTTATCTCTGAAAGGTGGCAAATTAAGGAGTCCAGATTGCAGTTTCATTTCTTTTGGGGATGCTGTGAAGTATTTAGATGATTGCTGTGTGGTTGGTGGGGGGAGTGTCCAAGAATTAGGCAGTTATGTAATTAAAAAAAAAAAAAACCTTTTGTTTGGTCTATTTCACACAAAAGCTCTGTGCTGTGCTAGATGACATTGGATGATGGCTCACTGCTCGAATCACTGCAATTCCAATTATTTGGGGTTAAAAATGACAAGTCGGCATTTTCACCGACCGAGAGGCCCACATTTTCATTTTCTGACCAGATTTCACCTTAGCGATAGTAATCTTTAAAAACTGTTTAGGCATTTCGGTTTGAAAAGTTTGTGTTCTTGCTATAAAAATGTGTACGTGCCGATTTGTATACACAACATGAGATTTTAGTTGCTGGTATTAGATAATTAAATGTGCTATCATGGTGTAATAAATTCATTTCCTGTGTTGTGCACCACTTTGGGGGGAATGTGTACTGGTTAAATGATACTCACTACATTGATTTGGTGGATTTGCTGCTTGCTTTACTACCCTAGAGAGCAACTAACTAGTCATACGTGGAGTTTCTTGAGCCTGTCGGATTTCACCTGGGTGTGACTATAAGAAAATGAATACATTGTCACACAACTTAGGAAGTCTGACTAGTGGGTTTCTGTTGAGTCTCCTTAGTAAAGTTTGTACAACTCTACCTTTCCAATCAGACTGAATATCACTGAGGCTCTTAAGCTTGTTCGAAGCTCTTCTGAAAAGCAGATATTTAAAATTTGTGAACTGTCATACTACGTGGCCAATCCCAGAGTGTGCCCTTCATTTGTAGTATCGATTTTGTGTTCTGAGAGCACAAGTCAGCCCCTTTGGTTCATACACATGCGTGATATTGGAGAGAGTATCAGGAAATATGTAACCACTTACTTAAAATGTTTGACCAGGGGCGCTTGGGTGGTGCAGTAGGTTGAGCTTCCAACTCTTGGTTTCAGCTCAGGTCCTGATCTCAGGGTCATGGGATCGAGCCCCGCTTCGGGCTCCATGTTGAGCATGGAATCTGCTTGAAATTCTCTCTCTCGCTCTCCCTCTCCTGCTCGTGCTCTCTGTCTCTCCAATAAATAAAATATTTTTTAAAAATATAAAAAAATAAAATGACCAGTTGTGAGGTCACGCTGAAACTACTACTCAGAAAGATTGAGTCTAAAATTTGCTCTATCGTGCAACCTAGGGCTATATTCCTGACTCCGATGGATCTTCTGGGGAATCATGCTGTTCTCTTGCAGTAGGTAGGCAAATGAGAAAATAGGTGAACACCACCATGTTAGAAAAGGGAGTTTTTAGATGCATGGATTCTGGAGACAGTGCTGAGTTCCAATATCAGTGCTGCTATTTAACAGCTGTGGCCTTGGGCAAGTTACTTACCCTCTTTCTGCCCTTCTTTCTTTATTTTTAAAATGAGTAATGACATACTTTGTAATTACATACTTTGTAATTTTGTGTGAAAGTAATGACAAACCTTTGTAGGTTTGTTGGAAAGAAATTTTATCTCTTAAAAGGTGTATAGGACATAGAGAGCATCGCCTGATACTTTACTATTATCATTCCCTAGGGGGAAGGATCCCAGTGTCTGGAGATAGATCTCTCTCTCCAGTTACTGATGAAAGTAATTTGAGATGAGGGAGCCACTAGCAAATCAGAACTTGGTGTAGATCTCCTCAGACTGTATGCCACAGCTAGTGTTTGTTTGATTTTTGTTGTTGTTGTTTTATTTGTCAGGTTTCCCGAATTCCTTTTGGGAAACCTTTTGGGGTCACTTCCAGTAGTGCTTGTAGGCTAGCTTACTTATCTCAGGGGAAAGTGCCCATTAGCAGAGCAGTACAGCGGTTGTGCCAGGAAAATCTATTAAACGGAGTCCTGAGTGCTCATCTCTATAATCGTATAAATGTATGCTTCACAGGGCCTGTGTTGTGTATGAGTAAATGAATATAAACCAGAGATGGCTAAATCTAGATGGGACCTTAAAAGCTATGTAGTTCAACCCCCTTATTTTATAGATTCGAAAGCCGAGACTCAGAAGATGGAGCCATTTGTCTAAAGTCATAGTAGTTACTGTCTGAGATGAGGAAAATATCCAAATGTCTGCATACATCTGAGGTTATTTCCACTAAAATTTTATGTCCAAATTAGCGTCTGAAAGATTCCATTTAAAATAGCAACATTTTCTTCCTCCCTGAGCATCTCTGCAATGTTCAGAAAAACCTAGAAAGCATACTGGAAAAGCTGTCCCTTTTTTCTCTTTTCCAACCTTGGATTAAGACAGAAGTTCAAACTCCACACTCTCCCTTACAAAAACAATCTAAGATATTGAGATGAACACAAATAATATTAGGAGCAAACTACTACTTACCATATACACTGGCAATATGCTTGCTGGACAAACCCACTTAGAATTCACGGACACTAGATACATTTCAGGACACCATCCCAAAACCTAATTAATGAAATGAGTGACCTCTGGCTCGAGAGTGTAGCCACGATGCTTTCAATACAGAGCAATAGCTCTTAACTATTGACAGCAAAAATGTGATATATAAGGCCCTTGTTCTGCCCTTTCGAAAGTTGAACCGCGCCACTATCCCTAAAAGCTGAAAGGCATGGGAAGAAGCTGGGAGCCCAAAGGTTCCCATCCATACAAAGTATGTGCTTCCCTAATGGCTATTTATCTTCCAGCTCAGACTAGGGATTTTATGTGGGAAGAAGGCTGCCTGTGATTTCATGAGTAAGCCAGAGAAGCACAATGAGGGATGATGGTGTTCCTTTGGTTGTCAGCCTGCCAAATAGGAAACAAATAATAGCAGAGGGATAAATGTGACAGAAAGCAGAGGTGAGAATCAGAACAGTGAGATATGGGAAACATCAAAGAACAAGAAATAGCAACAAAGAAATGCCAGAAGCCAGCAAGAAAAGGGGAAATGTTCTGGGGACCAGTAAAAATGGTGAAGCATGGCTCTCAGAAGGGGTATGGAATGCTCACAAAGGAAGCCTCAAAATGCCAATAATCCATTCCAGAAGGAAAAGGAAGCTGATCACTTTTCTCCAAGGCAAGAATACATATTTTTCTCTTAAAAAATAAGTAAAATGAAGTTAGACTGGATTAAGGAACAAGGAAAAAAAAGAATTGAAAGAGATGGATTCACAAAGAGGTGGCAAAGGCATTGAGCAACGTGCCTCTGATTTAGGCTGGTGAGTTGTTTATGTCTCCTTCCAGCTGTAGAGCATGTTCCTGGGAAATAGCCCACAGCGCTGGGAATTAGGGATAGGACAGTGCGGGTGCCATCGGAACATCCATTGATCCCAAAAGAAGGATCCCTGCCAGTAAATAGCTGAGTGGTAAGGCCAAGTCACCTCTGTCGGATGTCTGTCCCTGTCAAACAGGTAACATTAATTTTATCTAACTCAAGGAGCTTTAATAAAGAGATAGGGGGTTAACGCATATATAAGTGGAAGGAATGTGGTTTATAGTGGTTAAAAGGGCATACTCCACAGCCAAACCTTCTGAGTTGGAAATTCAACTCCTTTTCATCTCTTCTCTGTGCTCTTGGGTGGGTCACTTAACTTCTTTTCCTCAGTTTCTTCATTTGTAAAATGGAGTTAATAACAGTGCCAATTTCATAGGGTTGCTGTGAGGAGTGACATAATGCATGAAAATCACTTACAATACTACTTCTCATGTATCAAGGACAATCTTAACTATGTTCATTGTGCTGATGCTTTGGAAATCAACTTTTTATATGAATGCAGCATATTGCATTCATTAATAGTACTATGTAGAGATTAGAATTCTTGAGTTGATAAAAAGTCTTAACATCATTATCTTGTGTTCATTCATGTTCTCTTCTTGCTCATGTCTGCATTTTTTCAGTCCTCTCTTAGTTCGTTGCAAAAGAAAATCTTTTCTTTTTGCCTCACTTGCTGAACATATATTATTCATCAAGCAATTGTCGAGCTCTTACTATATACAGGCATTGTTAGAAATAGGAAAAGGCACAAGGCATATTTTTTCCCTGAAAGACATCCAGGAAAAGGAAGTAGCTCATAAAAAAATAAGAAATAAGAAATGTTGCAATTAGGTATATAAACAAAGTGATTTCACCTGGGCTTACTTGGATGCTAAGGAGACACTTGCTGAAAAGTTTGAAATAATAATTGAGTGTTTTTTTGAAATAATTTGCTATGATATTACCTCAGATGTTCTATTATCTCACATTTCACCTTTTAGTTTGTCTTCTGCCAGTGAAATTTTAGGCTGGAATCTCACTTTTCCTCACTCTTCCCTGCCGTCCTCCCTTACCACTAAAAAAACCAACTTTGTTTTATGCTTAAATGTTTCTGATGATGTTTCTCATATCCCACTCTATTAGGCTGACAGATCTCATGCTAAATTAAAGTGGTTGGAAAACGTAGCACACTTTGTCTAAGTATGTTTTATTTCTCTTGCTCCCACCACATTTTATTTCAATAGTCTCAAGGGAGAACAGAAAGATAGCATGAACCTTACTTCTTAGGAACTTGAAGGAAAGAGTCAGCTGTCTCCCCCGCAGGCAATTCATATAATTGATGAGGTTAAGAATTATAGGAAAGAGATTTCTACAGGGCTTTTTTTCTTAAGTGGTGCAAGTTTATGTGCGAGAACTTGGAAATTCTCATTCTTAGTGAAGTACAACAGTGTGGGAGAAGTACATCTACTGTTTCGCAGGCAACATGCTGCTTCTGAGGCCAATAGCTGTGTTCAGCCCCCAAGTGTGCTTCCCTTACTTGTGTGTGCATTTTACCTATGTTTTCTTCCGTAAGCGTTTTGCCGATTTTAAAAGGAACCAGAATTGGTTTTCTTTTTACAATAAAAAATAATGCATGCTCATTGTCTACAGTAGAATAGAGAAGGACACAGTGAAAGTAATAGTTGCCCATAAGTTTAAGATTCAGGAATAACCAGTGTTAACTGTTTACTACATACAGTTCTATTGAGAACTGTGTAATGATGACTAACATTTATTGAGCATTTTATATACACCAGGCAATTTCAACATTAAATATTACCCAGTTACGCCTCACAACAATCTTATAAGTACTATTATTATGCCATTTTTGAAATAAGGAAATCAGTGCAATAACAAAGTACAGTAACTCGTCAGTGATCACCATGATAGCAGGGAATGGAGCTAGGATTCTAACCAGGTAACCGGGCTCAGAGCCCAGATTTTTAACCACCAAGAAATAAGGCCTTTTTAGTTCACATACACCCGGTTTTGTTCAGCTGCTTTAATTCGCTTAATACACCACATGTTTTTCCCGGTGTTTGTAAGAGGATTTTTATTGGCTGCCTATAAATCCGTCAACTGGATGTACTAGAATTATTTTAACTCCTACTTGACGGAGATATAGTTTGCTTCCTATTTTTCACTATGGAAATGATCTAGCATATTTTACAAAAACCTGAGCAGGTGTACCTGCGTGACTACCTGGGTGACTTTAATGTTTATGTAAATAAACAGGTACTGGACACTGCTGATGTACATATCAATGTGAAACCTGCAGTAAGTATTTGTGGTGCAATCACTATGTTCCAGGAACAATGCTAGGAGGCAATAGGGAGTAGGAAACTATAAATCCAGTCTTTCTGTTCCTAAATATTTTCTAATGTAATGCAAGGACATCCCTGTAAAGTAGTGTGTTTAAGTGGAAGCCAGATTGGTGTGTTGAGGAATGAATGGCAGGTGATAAAATTTTCACAATGGATGAAAAAGTCCTATCAAGAGTTATGGTTATAAAAACCAGGGCAGGTAATGTGAGGAAACTGATGTTTTAAGAAGATATATTTGGCAGCATTATAGACCTGTGGGTATCTGTAAAGACCAGGGCTATACCTACTTAACTGGATTGATTTTATCATTTCTAAGGATTTTATGATGTTAAAGAGCATATATTACAATGTTCTTATATAGGTGGTGTAATACACGTCATTAACCAAATGCCAATCATAAGTAGAAGCATCATTTCTGTTGGCTAACAGTCTCAGTTATAAATTAATGGGTTTATTAAATGGTTTTTCTCAGGACTTAGAAATATTGAGGTTTTGAATGTTGTAGGAAATTTCCAAATACTCTCAGGGCCAAGCGGCATGCAGACCATTCTCTGAGACTGGATCATCTGCAGTATGTCTGTGGTCTTTTTATTTTGCTCTAAGCCCTTGGTGTTGCCTTCAGGGGTTTCTGACTAGCATTTAATTGAAGGCCGACTGAGTTAGATATATACCTCCTATAGTTGATGGGTTTTGTTGCCAGAAATATCCTTTTGCTTATCAGTGGGGAAGGTTTTTGCTTCTACTGCTGGGTTTAAAGGTGTCCCTCAAGATTCCATTACTCAGTTCATTGAGAAAAGCTTAAAGGTAAGGGAAGGTCGATCTGAGCTCTGTTTGATGAAGGAGGCTGAGTGAAATAATAGCTCCCAAGTTGGCTCAAGTTCTTCCAGATGTTCACGTTTATATGAAAACTTAATACTCGGAGATATTCCATGTGGTGAGATTTCTGTGCAGAATTGCTTTATATACAGTTCCAAGCGTAAAATGATTTTTTGGTCATTCGATGTGAAAATGATCACTGATCATCCACAACAAACAACCAGATCGGTTTTTATCCTCCTGGACTTCTAAAAGCAAAAACTCCTGTGATACGGAGTACGTCGTTACCTTCGTTTTTCTTCAAACTTGGTGTAACTCCGTGTGAAAGACATAGAGTCAAAGGAAAAGAACAATACTGAGAAATAAGTGGGCCATGAAGAATTATGCTTAAAATCCTAAGTAAACTGAGATGCATATGCTCACCACAGCGATGTGATTACAGAAACTATAAAGAATCTGGCTGAAGGAGCTGCAAAGGACTTGGCTTTCCATGAACTTAATGAGACCAAAACTAAAGTCCTTCCCTAGGAGATAAGCTGAAATCGTAGCACAGTTTGAATAAAAGTATACCTTTCCAAGGTTACTGCAGAACAATTATGGCTGGGATCCCTTACACTTGTAGAGAAAGCTCTAGTTTAAATTGACTTCCGTTGCGCTATGATGCCTCCCAGCCTGCACTTTCAGGCGCTGTGTTGGGTAATGTGTTTATAGGCTGGTCTCATTTTTCTTTTTGGAATAGGAGATGGGTAACTTACTGCTACTTGGAGGCAACTTCAGGAAACAGGATTTTCAAGGTGGGAGATTTAAAAATGTGATTATTGGGAATAATAACTCCAGAGACAAAGATTTAATGGGATTACTTCCAATTTATTCAGCCCATTGCCAGGTTACTGAAGTTCTAGTTTTAGACCTGTGCGTTCAGAGTCCACACTGTTCCCTGATGTATTGTATATTTAGGTTCTTACTACCAGATAGACGCGTTAGGTTTGCCTCCAACTCTCAATAGGGGCCTCACCTCTCAGAACAGTTATCGTGGCCAGATCCTTGACAGCTGTACTCCTTGCTTACTTCCCACTACTATTTCTTTAAAATTAAGATATGGAGGGCCGCCTGGGTGGCTCAGTCAGTTGAGTGTCTGCCTTAGGCTCAGGTCATGATCCCAGAGTCCTGGGATCGAGTCCCACATCGGGCTCCTTGTTCAGCGGGGAGCCTACTTCTCCCTCTGCCTGCCGCTCCCCCAGCTTGTGTGCACTCTCTCTCCTCTCTCTGACAAATAAATAAATTTTAAAAATCTTAAAAAATTAAATTAAATTAAGATATGGAAAAATACATTACTAAAAGGAAGAAACCCCATCTCTAACAGCATTACAGTGTTTTTCAGTTCAGAGTCTTATTTTGTATGCATCATTTGATTTAATTTTCTCCAAAGCCTTGGGAAATGTGAGTTATTATGATCTTACTACTGTTGTTGATAAATAGCAGCTACTATTTATTTAGCACTAACTCTACATCAGGAGCTGTGCTAAATACCTTGCAGTTGGTCCAAACAATACCCTTAGGAAGCTAGAATGAATATTGTGCCCATTTTACAGATACTGAAATCATGCCTTAAGTGACATGCCCAGTTTACGCAGCTAGCACATAAGCGGAATTGGAATTCAAGCATTACTTGATCTGCTTTCACCATAGAGCCTGAGCTCTGGATCTCTGTGGGCACGTTGTCATGCTCTTTTTCAGGTGGAAGGCCTCGTGATGCTAAAAGTTTAAATAAGTTGCCTTAGGTTATGCAGTTAGTTCCTAATGCCTTCCAACCGCAACCCCAAACATTTTCCATTGCACCCTGCTGTCCCCAGAGCCCCGCCTCCCAACCCAAAGGAGAACCAGTATTTTTGAGAAAGCCCACTCTGACCTATGCCAGGTTCACAAGGATGGGTGAGTGGGGGAAGGGTACAGACTTCAGCCCCTACTCATCTTCCTTTCTCAAGCACCTTTGTGCAGAACACCATATCCAGAGTTCTACCAGGCAGTCCTCACTGAAACTAACAGCTTGGCATTCTGAAATGATGGTAAGGGAAATATTCAAAAGAATTTTATTATAACTATGTGCTCTTAGGAGCTGTAAGGAAGTAAAATTTGTACTCTGCTGATTACATTTCTAATAACGCTCACATTTTCCCTTCACTGCCAACAAAAATGTTTAACGAGATATAATCTGACAGCACCCGTGTTAAAACTCCCCTGAAGCCAAAATGTGTCACTAGTCAAAATGACCCCCATCTTCGCAGGCCCTTGAAGAAGAGTTGAGGATCATTTATGAAGTGGGTTTTAACCCCAGGGTGATACATTGTGCTGCTGTTATTGAGCTCAGGGATCATTTTTTTTATTCATTTGAACTTACTACCATATCCTTTTTCAAAATCGATTACTTTTAATTATATAGCTACCCTGGGCATAAAGCTAATGTCCTATAACTTGGATATGCTTTCCACCGAAATACTGACAGAGTCATAGATTTAATGTGCACCTGACCATAATAAGCAAAAAAAAAAAAAAAAGACAAAAAAAGAATGAGTATATAATGAGGACACTGATCACCACAAAAGAGTCAGTGTATGTGTGTGTGCGTGCATGCATGTGTGTGTTTAATATGTCTGTGGATGGGGATGTTGTGGTTTGAGAGGCTCAGGGGTGTTAAGCGGGAAAGAAGTCTCATCAAACTTGACAATTTTCATGACAACACACAGATGATGGATTTGAAAAAGCTTGGTCTAGAGAGTGGTTCTCAAACTTGATTAGATAGCAGAATCACCTGGGGAACTACTCAAGCATGCGAAGGCCCAAGTCTTGTCCTTACTTTAATGAAGTTGGGCTTCTGTATTCTGTACTGTCTCTTCACTTGACTCTGATGCACACCTATTATGAGAACAGCAGGTCTGTGGGCACAGATTCCCAAACTTGGCTGCACACTGGAATCACTGGATTCTCACATGTAGAGATTCTTCTTTTGAGATGAAGTGCAGCTTGGGCATGGGGAGGGTCAAAAGATCCCCAGGTAGTTCCCATATCAGCAAAGTTTGAGAACTCCCACATCTAAGGCCTTGCTACCCAATGTGTGCAGGGTTCAAAAGCCAGCAGCAGCAATAACATCTGAAAGCCTGTTAGAAATGCAGAGTCTCAGGTCTCACCTACAAATACTGACTCAGTAGCCTCCATTTACCAAGGTGCCCAGATGATTGTTTATGCACATGACCTTTTGAGACATACCAGGCTAGGGAGTCAGGCGGGGCTGGGTTTTTAGCCATTTGTTACTAGCAAGGTGACTGGGAAACCTCTCCGAGCCCCAGTCTCCTTGCCTGTAAAATGGGCATAATGATAACCCTGTCAACATTGCAGGCTTGCTGGAGAGATTTTTTTTATTAATGTATTTTTTAAAGATTTTATTTATTTATCTATCAGAGAAGGAGACAGAGCACAATCAGGGAGAGCGGCAGGCAGAGGGAGAAGCAGGCTCCCCACTAAGCAAGGAGCCTGATGCGGGGCTCGATCCCAGGACCCCGGGATCATGACCCGAGCCGAAGGCAGACGCCTAACCAACTGAGCCACCCAGGCATCCCAAGGAGAGATTCTTGAAATGCACTAGTGGACTCAGCTTAATTTCTGGAACGGGGAAATGGACTCAGGAAACAAAGTCCGAGGTGCTGTGAACTTTCTTAGCAATGGGGGACAGAAGGCAAATGAAGCAAAACACTGTCCGCACTGCCATCACAGACCTATTCCTCTTCTTGTATTCGTGTGAAGGTTCTTTGTAGGTGTGCATGCGAGATGATTTTCATTAATTCAAAAGAATAAATGCTTCCCAGATGCAAGAGTTGTCTTCTAAAAAAATAAATAAATAAATTATAGGAAAGCAGTCCTTAACCATAGTGTCCTTGAAGCTCCCTTGAGCACCCTGCATTTTGGCTCATTTTGTGACCAACAAAACCGTATGGGGCCACCTACTCATACTGTGTTATCTTTACTTTTCCCTTTTCGATGGTCATCTGTTATTTCCCTCCTCCTTGGCCAAGAGCTAGTTTCTTTATAGGAACTCCTCTATAGGCTTCCTTTTATTTTTCTCTTCAAGCCACTCACTTCTGTAATTATCTACTGTTTTCTTAATTTCTCTAGCTTTTATCCCACAAAATATGTTCTCATTGTTCCCGTTCTGCTCCCTGAGCTAAGACACAGAACCAGCTTGTTCGGTAAAGTTTATATCTGATTGAAAGGGAATGACAGTACTGTCTTTGTAGCATGATCGTTTTCATATTAAGATGGAAGTAGAAATGTCTAATGGGGTACCACAGAAGAAATACCCTCAACTAATCTTTCTAAGCAGGACGACAGTGAGTAATGATTACAGTTAATTAAGTTAGGCAACCTCCATTTCCATTCACTTAGCAGCACTGCTAATTATATACTCATTCTACGAGGTTTCTTTAGTTCTTCTGTAATTTGCATGCGGTACTCTTTGTAGGCAAGGGGATACGGTACGATTAATGAACTTTTCCCCACCAACATCTCCTGTTCTCTCCAGATGAAATTTCCACATCTGGAAATTGAGAGTAGAAAAAAAGGAGCAAGGAAAAAATAATCACTCACATTGTAACTTACTTCCGTCATAGCACATGGTTGTAATTGCGGAATATTTTCTAGGGAAGAAAACAGTAGCATTTAATTTCTTTTGAGGCCCTGGGAAATGGTGGCTTTAAGGACAGAACCTGGCTATTGAAAATAAAAGTGGCAGTGACAATGACCCCTTTATACCATAGGCTTTTGTTCACTTTAAATAAACACGTATTGAGTGCTTACTGTTTGCCGGACCTTGAGTCCGGCCCTGAATCTACAGGGTGGAATAGAAGCAGCCCTGACTATTTTTCCGGTTCTCTTTACGTGGACTTCAAACATTTTAACAACTTCCTCTTTAAAGAAAACTGAGAGAAATGCAGCTTTTCTTGGGTATATTGTTAATGAAGCACTTGAAGAAAATTAGTTTATGTGCTTTGATCAGATGGGGATTGACGTACTTAAGAGTTTTATTTTTAATCTGAAAATCCACTTCAATCTTATGCTCTGGGTAAACAGTCATTACACAAGGCTGGCACAATTCTGTACTTGCAAGGAACAGAATTCAAGGTGGAACTTCAAATATAATCTCAAGTAAGTTATTCATATTATTCCTTTTATTTAAAAACTCAGGGTTTACATGGTTGGATTTTTGCTTCAATCTTCAGTAATCTCCATTTGCTTTAGGAATTAACTTCTGCATCATGCCTTGGGTTTGGTGTCAGTCTGTTTCAGATCTGAGAATTGATTTTTAAAAGTAGGTCTAGAGGAAGGTATTTGGACGTCAAGCGCTTTCCTTGTGATATTTCCTAGGAAGTTCAAATGTGTTTCGAGCACCACTGGACATTGCTGGCCTTGCTCTCTCCCCTCCTAGCGTCTCACCGGTGCACAACTTTATAGGTCCAGGCTCTTCTTTCTGCGCCCTCCTTTCTGCTCTCTTTCATAACATGTTTGCATAAATGAGCACGCTGTCGAGTTCACATGAAGGCTAGACAGAAATACAGGTGTCCTCATAATAATCAGCTCCTTGCATTCCGTTCTCTGGTTTCTGCTTCAGTCTGGGAGAAAGCCTATATAAAGCAGCCGGCACACTTATTACCACAGAAAGTGAGGTTACTGATTAGAAGGGGACGTAATCAGGTAGATTGAGCCTGTGAGGGAAGAAACCATTGCTGTGACAGGGGAGTGTTGGCAAAACGCTCCCTGTGAATCGGTAAAGATCACCTCCCTTTGCAGGGCAACCGGAGCGGAAGAAACAGGTGCAAAAAGACTGTGCGTTTGTCTGCGTTTGTGAAGCTGGGCAGAGATTATGTACCTGCTTTATCTGTGCTTGGCTATGACTCTACCTCCAGGTTTCTCAGACCCCATAGAATGTGTAAGAGAAAAGTACCAACAGGGAAATCAGCAAAAAGCTTTCCTATGAAGGTGTAGCCTGCCACCGCAGAATTTGAAATGTCTGAGGTCTCATCTGGTGAGTAAAATGTGCAGATAAATGCCACAGCCATTCAGAAGAAGGATAAATGCCACAAGCCGTCCGAAGCAGGCTTCCCCAGAGGTGACTCCTGTGGTCAGTTTGCAGCCTCTAGGGTAAATTTGGATCCCTCCTCTTCCATATGGCTTTCTCTAAAAGTTAAATGGGGACTTTTGTTGGGAGAAAGGGAGGGGAAGGGGTTTGACATCAGCGATCTATATGATAATGCAAAGCACTGAAATCACAAGGAGCCCAGATTCTACTTTTTGGGCTATGGCGTTTATGAACCTGGTCTTTAGGAATCTTAAGTTATTTCTGATATGAAGTGACAAGAAAAAAAATTTAATGACCCAGACCTTAATAAACAATAATATTTCTCCTTCAAATTCAGTTTCTCGGGACCTAGACTAAATCCATGAGTGCAATAGAAAACTAATGTGACGAATTTACATGTCTTAGCAATAGAAACATCTCTGTGATATATATATATATATATATATATATATATATATATATATATAGTTTCAAGAAATATTTTTGTCAAAGAAAAGGAAAATAATACGGATTGTTGTGAAGAGTGATTTAGACATGATCAGATATGCACAGCTTATTAGGACATAAACTGGGCTGCCAGTGGTAAACAATGATTCCAGGCTGCCTAATTGCCTGAAATATTTAAGAACGATTTTAAAGGTTCAACAATTACTGCTAAATGCTAGCAGTAAAGTAAAGTAAAAAGGAGTTATGATTAGTCATGTTACCTGTGGGTTGTTTTTTGTTTTTTTTTTAATTTTAAGAGATCCTAAAATTCTAAATCAGGAAAGATTTGTTATCAGTATGTACAAACTGTATATTAAAAGTACATTAATTCCTAAATTAGGGCAATTTTGTTAAAATTCCTATCTCTTCCGACAAGTTTTTCTGTCATCAGGAAGGAAGATGTCTAGTTTGGGGGGCAAGGCAGAGCTAAAAGAGTAGGATGAAAAAAGCCTTTTTAAAATTATGAATATATATTAAAGAGTCCAAAGTTAAAAAGTATATTTTGATCCCACGCCGTCCCGTAATTTGATTTGTAAGAGAAGCTACCCACTGTTGCCAGACTTCTCTCTCATTTGCTCTGAACTACGTGGTTGCCATTTATCACTTAAAGGTTGCCTTTTAGTAATCTCTTTCTAAAGATTTTTTTTTATTATTTTTCTGTTTGTGTTTTATTCATCGGACAGATTGTCCTGGAAGTACAGAGGCCAGTTAATGGTTTATGAATTCAAGCTGAGCCGAATATAGCTAAGCTCTGTCTTGCTTGACATTTCATCAAAAGCTGTGTTGATTTGCAATGTTTACCGACCTATTTATTGAACCCTCACAGCTTGAACTATGCCACCAAGCTTGCTGACATTGCTGAGATTATCTTTAAATGCATGTACAAACTAAGGAGGAAATAGAGAAACAGAAAAATAAGTTAAAAACAATCCTTGACCTATTTAGTAAATTATGCTTACATAGTCCTTGATTTATTTATTTGTTTCCTTCAAAACCCCGTGACATAATTTTTCTCCTTTGATCTTCAGAAAAGCTCTGGAAGAAGGTAGTGGCTCTCCCTGCCTTGGGAGGGCCTCAGAATCCCCTGGCGAGCTGTTAAAATACAGCTTGCTGGGCCCCACCTCGAGTTTCCGATCCGGTTCTCCTGTGGGGGGGCCCAAGAATTTGCATTTCTAAAAGGGTTCTCTCCAGGAGCTGCTAATGCTGCTGGTGTGGGGGCCACGCTTTGAGAAGCACTGCCAACATGAGAAGATTCTCATTTATCAATCAGACTCGCCAGGATTCAAGTAGAATAAGACTCTGGCTCCTGAGGATTTATCTAGTTGGAGGACATTCTAGGTAGAGGGAATAGACTCATGGGAAATTGGAAGAATGATGAGTCACCAAGGATGGCTAGGTTATCTCACTTGGGTGGGAGATAAAAGGGTAAAGAAAAGGTTCGGCTCTCTGAAAGTTTCTATTTTTGATAAAAGGACAAAAGACTTAGGAACTTAGACAATGCATTGCATACAATAGGAGCTCAAGAAATAGTCAACAGGTTGAGATTTACGTGTCAGGTAAATGGCGGGGATTCAATAAACGTCTTGTTGAATGAATGGGGGGAAAAACAGAGCTTGGCTGATATTCATTATTAGAAACAGAACACTTATTTTCTTTCCCTTCATCTGGTTACCTGGGTACTCTTTACACACTGCTTAGAGAAGTTGCCCACTGCACAAGAAAATAAACACACTGCCCACACAAAATTGAGGCATTTGTTCCATTAAAGATTAACACATTAAAATATCAAATACCTATTTGGGAAATTATTGTTCCACAGAAATTAGCAATAACATTGCTAAAGTAAACAGTTGGTCAGCAGTTCTCAAATATGTAATGTAAAGAATCCATTTTTAATTACTCTTTTGATTCTTATTCCCCGAGCTACCTCCCTCAGTAAAGATTCAGTCTGTGATACTTTTAACAAAATGAAAACATGATCCATGTCTTTTAAGCACTTGAGTCCACACTGTACATCAAGTCTCCCCCTTTGGGTCCGTAAAAATCGAAGGTTTCTCCAACTCGCTTTTCTGAAACCACAGTTTGCAAACTTAAACCCTGAGAAGACTGGGTTTTTACTTAATTATAATGCCTAAGAAAAAATTAAAACACATCTTTTAAGATGCTAATAACTGAATTGAAGCGTTCAAAAAATTGTCGTCTTTCCTGTTTTTTTTTTTTTTTTTTTAAGTTACATGCTCATTCGTTATGGTCCATTTCATTCAGTAAAATTTAAGCTTTAATATGTTCTAATGGGGTACAACATTTAGATTCAATGTATAATATGGATAATTGACTTTTACTGAAATTTAGATGTTGGTGACTTAGAGTTGGGAGTATGAGGCCTTTAAGGAAGTAGAGATGTTTATTACACTCATCCTCGCAATTTTGTTGATGAAGTGCATCAAGAAGGTAGATACTGTCATTTATTTCAGTTTTATAGGGTGTTCTTTTTGTCTAGTCTTACCTAGCACATGCTACCTATATAGGCTTCAGAAATCATCAGAGCTATGATGGCATTTTCATGCAATTTTAATTCTGATACTACTCCAAGTTGATGAAAGAGGGTGATGCTTAAAAGGCAATGTGCCATATTTCTAATGTTCAAATAATATAGCAAGAGATTTATTGTGGCCTGGCTCACTTATCAGTTTATTACTTTTCACTTCCCCATTCATGATTAAAGCAGCTGATGATTACTAAAATAGATAATATTTATGGTGATAAATTATGGTTTTATTATGAAAATAAAGCCATCTTTAATGGCAATTTGGAATATAAATTTTCAAAAAAAAAAAACAAAAAAAACCACTAACACTCTACCAGGGCTCTCATATCCCTTGGCTTTCATCATTGAATCCTTAGCACTTAATCCTGTCTGGAATGTAACAAGCGTTCAATAAACTAGCTCTACAAATGAATCCTACAGGCAAACTTGCCCAGGGAAAGAAAGAAGGGGGTATTTTTATTTCAATTTTTAATGCCGTTTATTTTGGCAAATGAATAATATCTGTGACATTTTATTCTGATAGCTATTAGATCATTAACCGAATGTGAGAACAAAAGGCATTTGGGGGTTTTTTGTTTGTTTTTCTTATTAATACTAGATTTCTTTGACAAACTCATTTGAGTCTTTTGGGATATGATCATCTGTTCACCTTTTCGGTTTCCAGATTCCTCATGGTCAAGCCAAAATCATATCTCTTCAGACAGACACACACACAGACACACACACACAGACACACACACACACACACACAGACACACACACACACACACACAGACACACACACACACACGGTGCATTTTATTATAGCCAGCACTTGAAATGGAAATGGGGGGAAGGGAAAACCTGAAATAGATGGGTTTTTTTTTTTCCCAGCCAGGCAAAACTGAAGCCCCTCTGTTTTAGGAAAGGTGTTGGTAATATAGTTAAGGGAAGGTAAGAAAGAGGAATGAAAGCGTGGAGGGAGGTTCCCACCTGTGTGTACTTTCTTAGGCCACTTTGAAGGTGCCAAAAGCAGAAAAATGGTTCTGCTTCACTTTACTCCATGTTCAAGACTCAAGCCAAGATTGAGCATGGACCTAGAGAAAAGTTCCTTGAAACTCAAGTCTCTTAAAAATACAATATGTCAAAGGGGTTTTTCTTTTCTTTTCTTTTCTTTTTTTTTTTTTTTGAAAGTTAAGAGATTCTCAAAAAAAGAGACTTTTTGGAAAGTTAAGAGAATAATGAGTAAGGGGTGCTGACATTCTCACAAATTTATCAGGAAATCTAGATGAATCTCTCTCCAATAAAAATGAACAACAGTGGTGTCTGACAAAGCCCTTTGGAAGAAGAGCAAGGAGGAAAAACCTTGCCATATAATTGAAGATAATGAAATGATTCATCATGGCTAGTTGCAGTAGATTATTTGACTTAAAGGTTTTTGATACAAATAAGTTCACTGTGAATTAAGTTAAAAATATATATTACTGATGCCCCTTGCTGTAGAGAGTATCATTTATGCAACAGATTATGTTATTTAACCACCTTTGGAATCATAATTGTTAATCATAAACTAAACCAAATTAAAAATAAAGTATACCACATGTGAAGCCATTCCAATGAATAAAACAGTTTCTGTGTGAACTAGCCTGCTGTTCAAATAAACTATAGTTATGCTTCAGATACTGTTTACCAAAATACTGACAGACTCCTGCAAGCACAGTTTTTAAACACTTACCTTGGAGGTTTCCAGGACCCTCAAAATATTTCTATAGGTTTAAAAAACAACCACAAAACAACAATACAAACAATACCTCTACTCAAAGCTGTATATAGCACAAATAAAAATATTCTGTAGGGAGGATTTGGAACATAAATAGCTTTTGTGCTTCAGATATTTCCAATTAGCCCATTCTTAAAAGTCTGCAATTTTTTTCAACTGAGTCTTGAATAGAGATTATAAAGCTCAACAGATACTGGCTTAGATTTGTACGTTTGTGAACCAGTAGGAGGAAGGACATATTGACAGAAGGCAATGGGATATCAAGGTATTAGAATGGATGTTCATACTATTGAGCAACCTAAAAATATATAAAACACTATAAAAATATATAAAGCACAATATACATTTTATAGGCCGAGCAAAAGTTTGCAAATAGTATCCCCCAAATTAACTGAAGAATTTGGGGGTTTAGTTTTCAAATCTTCAATTAAGGGGGTTGGATTAGATGACTTAATATGTCCCTTATGTAGCTCATAACAATAATTCCTTTAAGGAGTGCTTCAGTAGAGGAGAGAAATAAACAAGGTCTTAACGGTGGGGGGGGGTGGGGATGGGTGCAGCGGGCATAGAGGGTGCTAGAACTGCACGCTCCATGTTTCTTTTCCCACCCAAGTTCATTGTAGTTCCTGGCTCACCATCTCCAGAGTTCCTGTCTCTTGCTTTATTGCTCTGCCCGAGAACTTACTCTGGCACCATGGGAGCTTGCTCTGCTGCAAATAGGAGTGAGCCAGAAATATGGGGAAAGGGGAGTGATATCACTAGGAGCAAACTTTAACTACTAGGGGATGGGAGTCCTTGGAAAGTGCCCCAGCCTCCTCTTCCTCTGGCAGGATGGCTCTGAGGCATGGTCCACACTGCACACTGCTTCTCAGAGGGTCACCAAAGGGATCGAACCCCTGACTCCCATTACTGATGTGCTCATTAATAGATCCTTTCTCGCCTCCTCTCCCTTCCTAAATCTCACTTTCTTCCCCCCCTCCAACATGTACTTTCTGAAATCAGAATGAAAAACTCACTGCACCCTTAAGTCCTCACCTTGGTGTCAGTCTGGGGAGAATCCAAATTAACACAGAGCGTTGGAGATCGATTATTTCACATGCTTAAAAATCAGGGCAAGGGCAGTGGAGATGATAGAAGGAGGGAGCACAAGGGAGCTCCCACCAGATGACTGTGCTGTGTTTAGTAGCTAAAGAACAGTCATCCATCAAGATGGAACAGGAGGTGAAGAAGAAGGAAACAGTTTGTGAACCTGAAAAGCAGTGGAAAGGTTTAGAAGAGCTGCTCTAGGTAACGTGCCAGATTGTCACGATGCATGAATAAAAGACGCATGGAACAGCAGAGAAAGTAGATGATGTCATCCATATCTTTCGATTTTATCTTATTCTAAGTTACTGCTAAACATGGCAGTACACCTCCCGCCACCTTGTCTCTGCCACTTGTGCTTTTGACCCCTTCTGCTCCATTCGCCATAATGCATCCGTAATGATCTTTTAAAAATGTAAACCAGGTTGTGTTCCTATCTGGTTTAAAAGCATTATTGTTCTCAGAGATCCATGTCTTTCCTCCTCCTCCTCCTCTGGGTTCTTGCTGCACTTTGGCCACACTGACCTGTCATTTCTGCTATTGTGTCTGCCTACAGTGCTTTCCTCACTCAACCTCTAGCAGCTTTGATTATCACTGTATATACAGTAACAAGCATCTTGCCAGGCACATCGTCTTAGCTTAATCTACATTTTTGCTGCATGCATTAATGAGAAGAGAAGAGTCAGGGTTGGTTGATGGTGGGTAAATAGTAATTTCCTGTGGTGCAATCTCTACATTGTTTGATGTTTCACTAGCAAAGAGGACACATTTGGAGAAAGAAGACACTGGTTATAACTCAGTACTCCGGACCGTGTGGAAGCAGATACGTGTGGTCTGAGGTGTTGTTCTTTGTATGGAACACGGAAGTGGTGGGTTGGAGCCCAGGCTAGGCTAGACATCACACAGTGTGGATGGTGTGACATGGGCGTGAGTGAAGCTCATATTAAAGATGACGAGGAGTTCCTCGGTGAGGGGTTTAGAGTTAGTGTCAGATACAGAAGTTGTAGTTGGTAGTAGTAGTTTTAGTGGGAAGCCCTTTCAAATTGGTAAAGGGGCATATTGTGGTGGAGAAAGAGACTGACAAATGGAGTAAAAGTTAGTGTCGAAATGTGATGTGACACAAGGACAAACAGTCAAGTTGTCTTGGTGTTAATATAATACCCATGATGCAAGAGCGGCTATGCTGAGTGGCTCAGCAGACTGAACTGCCGAGGACTTCTGAGGGCAGCGTATCAGGTGATCACATGCCAAAAATATTTCATTCCGGAGACTTTAGTTTTCTCATTAATTTTATCACTAATTCATTCATTTTCAAAATGTATTTCATGTCAGGTTGACTTTAAAGCTTATATGCAGATGCAGGTTTCTCTTCCTAGCACTGAGTAAGGCAGTTGGTCCTATTCTGTGCTTAAGAGTAAGGCAAGCTTATGTTGGCTCTGCAAGCAGGATTATTAAATAACCAATTACTATTCAGGCCATGTTACATTCCTTAAAATTACTCAAGCAAGAGTCTTGAACTTGTCCAACCCGAACACATCTGATATCCTCAGCCAAGTAGGGGATGTAAATTAGGGAGCTTCAGGCTTTACTAGTGTGGAATCGGGCATACTTTTTTCCCTTAGGACTCCATGACTAATGACCTGAATTGTCTAAATTTCCAGAGTAGTCAGGTCTTCAGTGGTAAGCTTGTTTCATCATTTCTGCCTCTGTTTTGTCCCACAATATGAGGGTACAAAGGATAATTTACATGCAAATTTAAGCAAGTTGAGATAATCCTTTAATGGATTTTTTTCTCCATTTTCTATTAAGGTATGATTCCAGACATTCTAGACGTGTTTTCGTGATAAAAGTTTCAGATTCTCAACAACGTGAGGAATTATAGAAGTGGGTATTGGTTTTGTAATCAGGACATATGAGAGCAGTCCCAACTCCCATGCTTATTGTATGCCTTTAAGTCAGTCATTCATCTTAGGGGGTCTCGGTCTTTGCATCCAAAAAAGGGTCGATCTTCAATGTTCTCACCACACACACACACACACACACACACACACACAATGGTACCTACATGAGGTGATGGAAGTGTTAACTAACCTTACTGTTTTAATCATTTCATAATACATACATGTATTGAATCATTATGTTAGTTATCTTAAACTTACACAGTGTTATACGTCAATGACATCTCAACAAAATGGGGAAAAAAAATACAAATGAAAAACTGACATAATAATGATCTTTTCCTGACTATTTTCACTAATTCCAGGGATCAAATAAAATTAAGTGCAAAAAAGTAAAATATGATAATAAAGATGAGTTACTTTTAATAACAGTGTTTTTAATAACTATGTCACAAAAATTCATCCAAGGCCTTTAGCGGATTGGCTCAGTATCTCTCAAGTCTAGTAGAATTTCTTTTAAGTCAAGAGCAATATGAATCCTCTCATTCTGACTGTGTGCTCTTAACGGTTTTAGATGTGTTTTCTTTATATTCTCAGCATGAAATATTCTGTCTCTTGCATAGGCCAGTTCCCTCACTCTGATCCTGGTAGGCTCCTTCTCCCTTTCTGGAGTCTTCTCTACTCCTTTTGGTTCTAAAGTGTTACCATCTTCAAAAATCCATTCTAGTATTGTAGCTACTTAACTGCTTCAAACCTCACTTCATTCTGTGAACTTTTGTTCCACATTTTTACCCAGTTCTCAACTTAATTACTTGCTAATGATTTCCTGTGGATTTTCTTTGTTTCGGTAACTATTTTATAAAATTCTTGAGAGCAGGTGCAATGTTTTATATTCTCCATGTTGTTTATAAATTTTAATTTTGTTTATAATTTTTTAAACATTGTATGACTAATACTGTGTTCAGAGAAATGTTTCCTTTGGCAACCATATATTTATCATATTTATCTGTAGTTTAGGCACAGTCCACAGAAGGAATATCCCTCTACTGTAACTCCTTTTGTTCAGGAGATCCCCGCATTACACTTTCATTAAAAGGAAAAATGCTTTCCCCTTGTCTGTGATGGCCAATCGTGTCACTTCTGGCTTGGCTTTGCAGCATTATATATTCTAGCTTTCTGTCACTTAGCTTGAGAAAAATTAACTGTATGTGGAGTGAATGTCTCAGAAGAAAGTAAAGAATTAGCTTTCCTCATCTATGGATTTGTTATTGTTGCTAAAAATAATATGGTATGTGGGAATTTCGTTAATTTATCCGACAGATGTTTAGTAATAAGCATAAGTGAGAAAAGGTGCGTTCTCATCATATAGTCATCATTAATGCTGAGGTGGTGTTTTCCAGCGTATTTTCAATGCTCCTTCTATGTTTGTTACAGATTGATCAATTCCTGAATATCCAAATGAGGTACACTGCTTTGTAATAAATACTTACAGTTTTCCTAAGTGATTGCTGTTACGATAGAGGGTCTGTAGGAGAACTTGAGTCATCAAGGTTGAGCACAATTAAAATCAACGTACCTCCCTGGTCTGATCATTCTTCCCTGGGAACTGGAATCTGGGGATGTCAAAGTTATTCCCTTGTATAGTAAGTTACAAAAGCATTAAATACAGGCGCCTGGGTGGCTCAGTCGTTAAGCGTCTGCCTTCGGCTCAGGTCATGATCTCAGGGTCCTGGGATCGAGCCCCGCATCTGGCTCCCTGCTCCGCGGGAAGCCTGCTTCTCCCTCTCCCCCTCCCCCTGCTTGCGTTCCCTCTCTCGCTGTGTCTCTCTCTGTCAAATAAATAAATAAAATCTTTAAAAAAAATAAAAAATAAAAAATAAAAAAAATATGCTAAAAAAGCATTAAATACAGACCATATTAAGAAAACACAGATTCTACTTTTTGAGTGAGCTACTGTTACACATCTATGAAAATACAGTATTATTTATGTTTGCATAATAATTGCTTCTCCAATTTATTTTCAACTTGATAAAGTAAACTTGTTAAATATGAGTTAGCAGGTTCGTGTGTTACTTGTTTTTCTTCTCTTGTTTCCTATTTATGCCCTTCTGGTATGATCTGAAGTTTCATTTTAACAAACTTACTGTACAGGAGATTTTTATTTTCAAAATAATGAGTACTAGAGGCAACTGTAGATGGAAATATAAAATGTGAACATGCTAAAGGGCTTTAACTTTTAGCTACATATTTTTTAAAGTAGTATTTAAATTGTATCTTCAGAATTATTTTGGCATATATTCCCATGACACAATAACAGGGGATTGAGAGTATTAGGGGGGAAATGATAAATATTTCTAAAATATATTTCATTTTGATCATGTCCCATAGAATTATCTTCCGTTTATAGTATAACCTATTTCTTACTCTTTCTGAGGTATAAATATAAAGAGTCATATATCACCATTGGCAAGTTATTCATCTACCTGTGAGAGTACCTACAGTGGAATCATTTTAAAACATCTAATATTCTGGGAGAGATAATTTACTTCTCTCAATATATTGCATAGGCATCATGTTAAAATGCACTATGAACATGTGACAACCGATCTTTAGGGGAAAAAAGTCCATGAATCACTCCTGTAACATTTAGAATTAAATTCATTAACCAAAATATCCATGCTTTATCTTTTAAATTTTGCTTCCTTAGCATCTGGTCCTTAGTCTGTCTAATTGCATTATAATGGCTCTGTGTTGCAACAGATGCTAGAAGATTTTTTTTTTCAGCAATGATAATTTTGTTTCATATTTTGGAATACCTGCTTTGCAATCGCCTTTCCTATTTACTAGAGCCAGGAGGAGAACAAACCTATTTCTTTTTTCATTTGGAAAGTATTAAAAGCTCATCTTTGTTCAAACATCAAGAACTCTATACTTTTTACATTAAAAACTTTTTTTTTTTTCCAGTTAGTTTGTTGAGTACTGCACTTCTGGTTCTGAGATCAAGAGAATGATGAGCCATCAAATGGCTAACGTAACGAACAGTGCCTAGCATATTTATTTTCTTATACGTAGGCAGTTAATATTCTTACTTTTACATGTTGAATAAAGTAATATTATATTAATGCTGTGCAAAGGGCTAATTTCTTATAGTGAGTATAATAAAGTCTTATGAAGAAGAATCAATTCTTAGGATAATAATGCCAACAGTTATAACTCAGGTAGACTATGATCAAGTTACACCGTAAGGATCTTTCATCATATTTTACCAAGATCTCATTTTTTTTTACTCAAAGGGGATAAGGCTGATATACTTCCAGGTATGCGACACATTTGTTATTATTACTAAAAAAGCCCATTTTCTTCTTCAAGCAATTATCTGTTGATGTTTTTCACATTAATAAGCAGCACAGCCTTATGAAATCTCTTAGAACTTTTCTGAATTTAGGTGCGCCTGGGTGGCTCAGTCGTTAAGCGTCTGCCTTCGGCTCAGGTCATGATCCCAGGGTCCTGGGATCGAGCCCCACATCGGGCTTCCTGCTCGGTGGGAAGCCTGCTTCTCCCTCTCCAACTCCCCTTGCTTGTGTTCCCTCTCTCGCTGTGTCTCTCTCTGTCAAATAAATAAATAAATAAATCTTAAAAAAAAAAAAAAAAAAACTTTTCTGAATTTAGAAAGAAGTTTTGGTTGGGAAAGTTGGAAACAGACTCACTGCTTGTTTTAATTCGGTTATAGTAGACATTATTATAAGTTATTATATGTGTTATATATATTATATCTATTTGGCAAATGTTTGAGATATTTATTTTATATAGTTGCTTTTTGTACTAATAGAGAGGTATCATTGCTGGAATTGTGTCATTAAAACACAGTAAGATAAATGGTATTTGTCATTTTGTTGATCATCTAATTTGATTAAATTGAACATAATAAGAAGTCACCTATAGCTATACCGAATGTTATGCTAAAAATAAAACAGGTGAGAGCTGAAAAGTTAACCATAGATTATTGGTTTATATGATATCAGGAAGCAGCTTATTGCGAGACATCCAAATGACAGGCTCATTTTTTTCCCCAGAAGAATTGGGTGGGCTTCTTAATATAATAAAGAAATCGCCACTAGTCAGAGCCTTTTGTTTTTCTCACCTTCACTAATAGAGGAACGTCTTGCAGCGCGTCAGTACGGTTGGTGTCAGAACCTTCTATCTGAAAGGCTGAAATTCGTGATACTTGCCCTCTCCCATCTTCAGGCTGGGTTGTAGAGACGGCTTAGGTTCTGTGCTTAGAGATTTAAGCTGTAACCACAGAAGCCACGTGAAGTAGGAGGACATTATCAGCTGCATTATCAACATCTCCGTGGTCGTCTATTGACTTAGGGGGAAGGAGAGACAAAATGTAACAAACACAAATTGCTGAGTCACAGATGCTTTTCAGTTTTCGTTTTCAAGCCTCTGTCTGTGGAAACAGAAGAATATATGTAGCACCAGGTGTGGCACCCGCTGCTGAACCGAATCGAAAATAGCCAATTTCTTCGTTTGTTGTGATGTGATAAGGGCAGTGATAAAATCAGCCGCCGTGCCTTCGAAACAGCTCAGCCACCACTGAGCAGACGTTGTGGAGTGCTTGGATTGTGCCGGTGGTTCTCTTCTGTCCTAATGACTCAAGGAGGAACAAATCAAAAACTCTGCCCTTGAGGCCGTGCAGTCAAATTGCAAGCTTTTGAATCTGGGGTCCACAAACCGGGAGAGGGGAAAAAAAAATGCAGCCTTATTTTCCCTAACCTCTAACTGAAAATTAGCATTTCTTTCCAATTATGAAGTCAGGTGACACAATACGGTGTTAGCAATATCTGTGAATTTATCACCAATATTTTTATATCAGATCCTAGTTGTTGCAGATATTTTGAAAGATGGTTGATATTAACCACTAGTTTGAATTTATATTAATCCTTATGCCTTCGACTAGTGCATTAATCGCATCTAATATTCCTATCTTTACTATTTGGTAACCATATTACAATCTAATTAATTTCCTTTGTCTTCCTATATGATTTTCTTTTTATTTGATGCTTTTAAAAACATTCTGGGAAGTGTTCCATATGCTTCGCCAGATGCCCAAAGGATCTATAGCACAAAACTAGTTAATAACACCATGTCTAGAAGAGATACAGGCAAATACATACAATACCGTGGTGCAGAACAGTAATAGAGGCACGTACCAGATGCTGTGAAATTGGCCATGACCGTCCCAGCCGGGAGGGCTGGAAAGGCAGTTTGATTTGGTCTTGAAGCAGGTGTAATCACTTCACGAGCGGTAACATGCGAGAGAGGGTGTGTGGAAAAGATAAAAGTGGGTGTAGAGTCACCCTGTGAGAGCATGCAGCATCAGGGACCAGAGAGTAGCTTAGTGTGACAGTGTCCAAAATGTCTTTCTTTACTGTGTAGGGGCCCTCCTGTGCTGTTGACATTTGCCCGTGTGCAGAATTCTATTTGCCAAGTCATTTTTATTAATCATTAATGGGGAGAAACTATGTCCTGGCTTTTTCTTTTACCTGACCATATTTTATAAAGAGTCACATCATAGACAACAGCAGGAAGCATCAAAGAACGGATCAAAGCCGTGTCAGATTTTTAAATCTCTCATTATGTCCATCAACATCTACCTGTAGGGGGGGAAAAAAAAAAGCTGAATCTGTTTCACCTGTCCACTTTATCATCATGTCTTCAGATCAGTCCCTTTTCTGGCCTGTGGGCCATAATTGGCTACCACTAAATCTCAAGAGACTGAACCACATAACTGGAATAATTTTTTAAACACCCACAGAGTTGTTCTTCAGTTATAATCGTCAAAGGCAGCTTTATATGCCATGCTCAGACTTTCTAAATTTGTGCTTTATCTGGCTTTCTGGGAGAAATGTCGATGTGACTGTCTAGATTATAATGAAGGTCATGAGAGAGGCAGCTATGATTTCCAGAAACTAAAGAAACCAAGTAGACTGAAAGACACTTTAATGGACAAAAGTAGTCTATTTAAACTGCTCCTCCATCTAGACAATTTTGCTTACATTCCTCGTTGAGTGAGAAAGTTCATTCTTTTGTGTTCTCTTTTTTAAGTTTTCTTTTATTGTGGTAAGAACACTTAATATGAGATCTTCCTCTCACCAAATTGTTAAGTGTACAATAATAAAGTAATGTTAACCGTAGGTACAATGTTGTACAGCAGATCCCTGGGGCTTATTTATCTTGCTTATCTGAAACTTTATGCCCATTGATTAGTAACGGCAAATTTCCCTTTTCCCCCAGTCCATGGCACCCACCATGCCTTTCTTTGATTCTATGAATTTGACGATAATAGAAACCTCATGTAAATGGAATCATGCAGTATTTGTCTGTCTGTGTCTGGCTTGTTTCACTTAGGGTTCATCCATGTTGTAGCAAAGGACAGGATTTCTTTCCTTTTTTAAGGCTGAATAATATTCCATTATCTGTATATATAGCATGTTCTTTATCCATTCATTTGTCAGTGGACATTTAGGTTGTTTTGGCACCTTGGTTCTTGTAAATAGTGATGCTATAAACACAGGAGTGCAGCTATCTCTTCAAAATCCTGATTTCAGTTCTTTTGGTTAAAAACCCAGAGGTGGGATTGCTGGATCACATGGTATTTTTATTTTGAATTTTTCAAGGAACCTCCATACTGTTTTCCATGGTGGCTGCATCAGTTTGCATTTCTATCAACAGTGTACAAGGGTCTTAATTTCTCCACATCCTCACCAACACTTGTTGTCTTTTGGTTTTTTTTTTAATAATAGCCATCCCAACAAGTATGAGGAGATGTCTCATTTTGGTTTTGATTTGCATTTCCCTGATGATTAGTGATGTTGAACATGTTTTCAGATACCTGTCGACCATTTGTATGTCTTCTTTGGAGAACTATCTATTTAAGTCCTTTGCCCATTTTTTAATCAGGTTCTTGGGTTTTTTTTTGCTATTGAGTTGTAATTGTTCCTTACATGTTTTGAAGATTAACCCCTTATAAGATACATGGTTTGCAAATATTTTCTTCCATAGAGTTCACTTCTTGAACAACTCTTCTAATAATTATCTTTTTTTTTTTTAAGATTTTATTTATTCATTTGAGACACAGAGATACAGAGAGAGAGCATGAGCAGGGCGGGAGGCAGAGGGAGAGGGAGAAGCAGGCTCCCCGCTGAGCCGGAAGCCCGATGTCGAGCTCGATCCCAGGACCCCGGAATCATGACCCGAGCCGAAGGCAGACGCCCAACCATCTGAGCCACCCAGGCGCCCCCTAATAATTATCTTTAAGAATTTTTATTGGCCTTCATTTCAATCAGAAATCTGCAGAGACCTGAATGGACACTGGTTAACCAATCTAAAATTGCATTTGAAACTACATAGTTATCTTTAATTTTCAAAAAATAAGCATGAAGATATTTTTAAAAAGTGGTTGAAGTGGGAAAATTTAACATTCCAGGATGAAATAAAACAAATCAAAATATATAACACATTTAACTGTGGTCCAACAGGCCATAATTAGATTCATTTATATCACTGGTAGTACAAATTGAATATATATCTACTTTATTAAATTTTTAACTGGCCAATAAAATTGATAATGTAATCATGAATATAATTTTCGTTTGAGAGTATGAGCTTTATAATTGAACAAACGGGTTTAAATCACTTCTTAAATGTGTAATCCTGTATAAAATTTTAAACTATCTGAGTTTCAGTTTTCTCATCTGTAAAGTTGAACTGAAAAAAACAACCAACATAGAGACTAATTATACTAAAATGTCTAATTTGTATTTTATAAGTACTTCAAAAACAGTAGTCATTGTAATTACTTATTGTTTTTAATGAAACTTTATTAGTTTTATTGTTGTCAAAACAATACATTGTTGATACCATATCCAGCTTGATTTTGCTTCTTTAATAAATCAATCACCTCGGCCTTCTTCCTTTACTTTCCTATAAACAATGTTTTTTAAGAAGTTCTTCTCCCCATCAATGAAAATGTGACTTTATTGCACAGGTCAGTTTTATTTAAGGAAAAGTATTTTTATATCAAAAAGTATACTTTGAAATTTACATACTTTTAACTTAAATTCATCATTACTTTCTAAAGACCCTGGAATTATGACATGAACACAATAATTACAGTTTTTGCTGAATGAATGAGTAAATGATTCTTTAGGAACTTGACTCTCCTCTACCGGAATTAATGCTTCCTTTAACCTGTTACAAATTCCGTTGCTTTGTTCTCATTTCTATTATAATGCAGTTTTGTTATTTTGCATATGAATCCCTATGCATAAATTCATAGTCAATAGGGGTTTTAAATAATCATTACCATGGAATTTATACTTACTCAAGTGTCAGTTTCCTTGGCTGGAGTTTATGAATTTCTAAATGAAAAAAAATGCTGATTTAAATTTAGTGTCTCAACGCCCCTAAACTATTTTCACATCTCCTTCTGCCTTTCTAATAAACTTTGTTAAGTATGTCTTGACAACAGTTGGTATTTATTCCTGCCCCCTTGACATTTATGATGCTTCAACTTCTTTTTGAAAGCTTTCCCTCTGATGCATTTTGAGTTAACTCCTGCTTGTGCTCTGACATCTACCCAACTTCCAAAAAGCTTTGAGCCACTTGCTGCCATAAATGGAGAAGTGCCATAGCATGACAGGATGGAGGCTGGAAACATGATTGCACAAGGAACAGTAAACCATCTGGAAATCTCTATCTCTCCCTGAATTTCATGGCCACATGTAACTAGATATTTTACATTTTTAATACTTGTCAGCTCCAACAGGACCTGATAACCAACTAAAAGCTCTGTTAGAAGTAAGTAGGGAAAAATATCTGATATAAAACTTGATATTGTAGGGGGCGCTAAGTGAAGGTAGTGTACACATTTACACCATTGTGCGAGTAATAATGGGAAAAGAATATGAAGGAAATAGGTAAGGAGGAGCACTTCTGAATGTTTATAGTTTGTCCTTAGAAAATCACTGGCAAGTAATTTAATGAAAAATACTTCAAAGAATAAGTATTTAATAAGCACTTACTATGTGCTGCTTGCTGAGAAATGTGAATATCTATAATATTACAAACTTCCTCCTACTAGAATAGATATTTTAAAATGTTGCGATTGGAGCTATGGTTAAGACTTTAATTTTCAACTACTGTTCATTTTGGTTGGGGGGAGGTGGAAAGAGTTTAATCACTTTAATCAAATTGGTTACTTTGTTCACTTCTATTTAGCTCTGAGGTGCCTGGCTGGCTCAGTCCATAGAGCACGTGACTCTTGATCTCGGGTTGTGAGTTCAAGCCCCATGCTGGGCATAGAACTTCCTTAAAAACAAACAAACAAACAAACAGACAAACAAAAATCCAGTATTCAGTTCTGATGATTAGAAGGCGATTCACCTTTGAGGTTGAAAAGTGGATTATGGTCTCTAACTTGAGAGTGTGTACTGTCTTTGAGGTAACCACTATTTTAGATTATGACTGATATTTCCCTAAGCTATGAACTTTTGCCAGCTTTATAAATTTACTTTTCTTGAATTAAGAATGGTTCAATGCCTATATGTCAAAGTTTTATTCAAATACAAAAGCACTATGTTATTATTTAAAAATATAAATAGCATATATTGCTGTGCTAAAGTAAAACCTTATTTAAGTGAACTAACTCATTTAGAATTTATAAAATATGACCAGATTCTAGAAGGGAGTTTACCTGTGAAAGGAGTCTATTTAAAAAAATCAGTAATGTATTCATGAGTCAAGAAATCATATAAATTCCTAATGGGTACTATCAATTCTTCTTTTGCCCAAAACTATCGATATCATCTTAAATTACTCTCATTTATATTGTTCCCCTGAGAACCTAATTAATCATCAATTAGGATCACCTAATTTGAATTACCATTCTGTCCTTAGGGAAAAAATAGAGAAATAATGATTCTCTACTTAAGATTTTTCATTGTTTTTATTCATCATTCCTTTAAACTTGCCTGAATTAGAAAAATTTTACTATTAAATCACATTTTCTGCAATATGCTTTTAGTGATTCCTTGCTTTTCTGAGTTTATGTTTTTATACATAATGGCTCAGAAAAAAGCAAGCCATAAATAATTGTACTTTTCTATGAGTCAGCTATGGAAATACATTGAAACTCTAAAAGCAAAACTGAATTTTAAAAAGAAATTAAGTTAAGGTCCAGAATTCATAAGAATTCTGGCCACATTTGATAGTATGATGCTAGAAGAATATTTACTGGTAATTAACATTACTGAATTTTTTATTGTATATGTGAATTTTTAGCAGGTATTATTAGTTACTTACTGAACAGCCTCATTCCTGTGTCCTTTCCAAAAGAACTCTGATTTTGATCAGATATCTGTCTATACTATTTGGCAGTTGTGTTCAGGGGAGAAAGGACCCTATCCCCTTGTCACAGGAAATAAATCATGCTTCATTTCTTCCATTTATGTGTTCCCAAACCCTTTGCTGTTTATAGGTTTAAGTATGGAATGGGATGCGATTTGGGTCACCGAAGCATGAGCAGCTCTTTCGTACCAAGGAAAAGGATTCACTTAACAAGTATTTCGTTGTGCTTTGATTCAAGATATATATTTTGATGGTGCCATTTGAGACAGCATGGATGGACCTAGGGGGTATTATGCTGTTTGAAATAAGTCAGACTGGGAAAGACAAATATCATATGGTTTTACTCATATGTGGAATCTAAGGAAAAACAAAAACAAAAACAAATGAATAAACAAACAGAAAGCAGAATCAGACCTATAAATCCAGAGAACAAACCGATGGTTGCCAGAAGGGAGGGGGCAGGGGTTGGACAAAATGGCTGAAGGGGAGGAGAGATACAGGCTCTCCATTATGGAATGGTAAGTGACAGGAATAAAAGGCACAGCATAAGGAATGTAGTCAATGATATCGTAATAGCAATATATGGGACAGATGGTAGCTATGCTTGTGATGAACAGAGCATAATGTATAAACTTGTGGAATCATCATGTTGTATACCTGAAACTAATGTAACATTGTGTGTCAACTCTACTCAAAAAAAAAAAATTACAAAAAAGATATATATCTTGATTAGATATATAAGTTATAAAATTTAAGATGTAGAATATCTACTGATTTATATGTGATTCAGTAAGTATTTCCTGAGCTAAACAGAATGGACTCTGGATCTGAACTAGTATACAATGTATAGTAACACATTTTAGTTGAACAGATAAGGCATGCACAGAAATGAATTATTATTATTATTATTATTTCTCTCACTTTGGGAAGACTTTAGTCCTAGCATTACTTTGTCTTTAATACTTCCTTTTTTTAAATAAAATATCCATTTCTAAGCAGTCATTTGATGAAAAAATATTTGAGAAGTATTTGGTGAGAAAACTTGATGAGAAAAAAATTCAACTGTACAAAAAGAAGTTAATTAGAACTTTGTCAAATAACACTGTCTTTAATTCCTTGAAGTCCAACCATTATGCTCAGTGAAGTGTAACGCTTGATTTTTAAAGTAGAATATTAAAAGAAAAATGCTAGGCTTCTAGGGTAGTATCCATTCTTTGGGGGTTTCTTACATAGAAAAATTTAATAGTATGCTATTGAAACATACATTTTTTGAAAATTCTATTAAAAAGACAATTATTTTGGCAAATAAATTTTAGAACCAAGTCAAGGAAGTAATACAGGGAACATTCTTTTGTTTCAAAAGAAAATGCCTATTGTGATAAGCAACAAACTTGAACTTAATTAAATATGACATCTGGAACTAGCCTATGAAGTCTCATGAATCTAGAGCACAGTGGTTATTTTAATGTCTTAGGAAAGTTTAGGAAGTTTGGATTGAATTCAGACTTGAATTTGAATATGTAAGCTCAACTTTAAATAGTTTGGGATGAATATTGAAACCTTTGGAAGTTTAATCAAAGTAGAAAGATAATTTGAGTACTAAAATGATGGAAAAGTAAATTTATATCATCTAAAACATCTTCAATTACCTTAATTTGTGCCATTTTAAAAATGAACAGCTTTACTAAAACAGGAAAAAAAAAAAAAAAGCCTGTATGGTTTGCCCCGCTCTCCAAAAGTAGTGTTCCTGTGAAATCTTCCGAAAGCCAAAATGACGTAAAGCGAAGAATATCCCCACTTTCACAAAGTCTGCATCTCGCCACTTCACTTCTACGAGAGACCTCCATTAGTGTGGTAAAAGCAAAGTGGCATAATGCAAACTTTTGCAAAGTGAGAGATACCTGCATAACCAAAAATAAGCAAATAAAAAGAAAAGACATGAGATAATACCATTCTTTTCATGTTTATTATTTACTTCCTCAATTTAGGAAAGGAAATAGACATTTATTAACTCTTATCAGGCACTAAGCCATCAGGACACACTATCACATTAAATCTTTCCAACAGCATGGGTGGCTGGGTGGTTCAGTCGTTAAGTATCTGCCTTCGGCTCAGGTCATGATCCCAGGGTCCTGGGAACAAGCCCCACATATGGCTCCTTGCTCAGCGGGAAGCCTGCTTCTCCCTCCCTCACTCCCCCTGCTTGTGTTCCCTCTTTCGCTGTGTTGCTCTCTGTCAAATAAATAAATAAAATCATAAGAAATAAATAAATAAAAATAAATCTTTCCAACAGCCATTTGAAGTAGTTTTTCTAATCCCCATTTTATTGATAAAAGTACTACACTTCACAGAAATTAAGTAATTTCCACAAGATTTTACAGTTGCCAAGTGCAGAATCTAGACTTAAATCCAGATTGACCCCAAAACTGTATTTCCTTAGCTTTATCAAGACATTAACCATATAGTTACCCCTTTATTATATTTAGAAGTGTGTTTTTCTTTAAATATAAAACCAAATAAATAAGCACATAAACAAACTCCAGTCTCTTACAAAAGCAACTTTAATGTAAGAATGTCTAAAGCAGTGATAAATTGCCCTCACTAACTGCCCTTAGGGGTGTCACATTAGTCAAATGGCCACAGAATAGACTATCCCATTCTCTATCGCTACCTGCTGCTTCCTAGTTGCCACACACTATTCATGGATGATAGTCGTTTTTTAAATCAAGACATTTTCTAGCAGTTGATGAGGTTTTAGAGAGGTCAATTTAACCTGAAAGGATTAGTATAGGTTGATTATTGAGATATTCTGTCCAAACGTGTTTATTTTTTTCATAATTTAGTGAAATTTCATAGTTGATACACTTAATCAACTCTGAACTGTTGATTTTTGCTTGTTGCTCGTGTTTTTCTTTTTTTTAGCAAAGAAATACATGGAACTTACATGAAATTTTTAAAATACAATTTTAAAATGGGGGAAAGACCATCCACATCTAACACATCTTTCTCCTAAGCATTTTTTTCCCTAAATACAGTTAGTTTAAGTGTTTAATTTTGTAGTGTAAAATGTAATTGTCATTTAAATTGTTTCCTAATATTTTCTCATGTGGTTCTAGTATAGGACTAATGTTGAATCGGTACAGTCTGCCCTTGTATGCTTATACCAGTTTAAAACAGCATCTGATTGGATGAAGTCAGCATCTATTCAGTGTCCATGGATCATTGTCCATTACATAATACTGATACATATTTTTCAAATGATTACCTATGTTTAGTTTATCCTCTCATGTTGCACATTAGGGCTGTTACCAACTTTTAGTTATTTTATATAATGCAATTAACATTCTTGCACATAAATCTTTTTGGTTTTCCTTGTTCTCTAGTTGTCATGACCGATCCAAAGGTATATAAATTTTGTTGATTTCTCTTGGTTGCAAAAAAAACAAAAACAAAAACAAAACCTAGAGAATCCTTATAATAATATTGTTTTAATGAAATGAAATTCTGTCATTTTGAAGATGTTGTTTTTTGCCTTTATTGAGGAAGATGAAGAATTTATACCATTATGTAGCAAATGTCTTAATTTCAGCATTCAGTGAAAATTATTCTAGGTATGTTTTTGATAGGTATAAATACAGCAAATCATGTTCATAAAATTTGTCTGTGTTAATTTCAAGTCATATTTTGGCACTGTAGTAACTTAGAGTAATAAACAAATGGTTGGTTTATAGCAGATATTTAAGGAAAGTTTGCCTGTCCATCAGGGCATCAGCAGGAAACACACGGCATGATGAGATTGGGTAAAGGATGAGAGGTAATAAAGGGGCACCTTACAAAGGTGTGTACAAGGTTAAGGGAAACTAATAAGAAGTTGCAAGTAGTGCTAGCAACAATAGGAAGACATTACCCACTACCAGGCCTGAGGAGGGAAAGGACAGTGGTGACTAAGAGTCTCATGCTCCACCGACTGAGCTAGCCGGGTGCTGTACAATGGTGACTAGAAGCTGGAGATAGAGTAGCTCTGAGTGAGGCCACCCAACCAGAGCAGTGGCCTTTGGAAGAGAAATACAGCCGCTGACCACCTGAACACTGACAAAGAAAGAGCAATAAAAGCATATATCCTTCAGATTCATTTGAAAATCATAGATACATTCTGGCAAATTCCTTACAATGTTTCCCATATTCAGTGACAGTAGGCCTGTTCAAGAATTGGTTTGCACCATGAAGAACTATATATCCAAAAAGCGAGTAACTTGCTCCCAGGCATACCATCAGCACCTAGTGTACACTAGGATTCAAATACAGCTATAACCAACTCCAAAGCCCCTATTAACCAAAATTATGTAATTCATTTACGCAAAATGGAGAGGACAGCAATTTTCATGACGCTGTCAATATTCCCTGATAGAAAGAGCACCAGTCTTTTTTTTTTTTTTTTAAGATTTTATTTATTTTATTTTTTAGAGAGCAAGCAAGAGAGAAACAGTATGAGAGGGGAGAGGGTCAGAGGGAGAAGCAGGCTCCCTGCTGAGTTGGGAGCCCGATGTGGGACTCGATCCCAGGACCCTGGGATCATGACCTCAGCTGAAGGCAGACGCTTAACCATCTGAGCCACCCAGGCGCCCCGAAAGAGCACCAGTCTTGTGATAAGTCAAACCTCCGTTTTCTCTTCCAGGAAATTGGGCTGAACCTTTTTGTACTGAATCAGTACTTATATTCTTAAATATCTGTCCAAGGCACAGTTATATGTTGCAATTCAAATGTGCTATACGATATTACAGGTAAAATCATGCTAGTATACCAAAATAAATAAGTAGATAACTTTCTCTTAGTGACAGTAACATTGATCAGATAGTGCTGTCCTATAGAACTTGGTGCAATAAAAATGTTTTATATCTACAGTAACCAGTGGTCACCTGTGACTACTGATCCTTTGAAATGTGACCAGTGTAACTAAGAAACTGAATTTTAAAATATATTTAATTTTCATCAGTTAAAATCTCAACTTTCTCATGGTTGAGTACCATTTGAAACAACACAGAGTAAGAAGATAGTAAAGGTGATAGTATAAAAATTTTAAAGACTGAGGACCCAGTGTAAACTTCACTGGATGATCACTGTCATGGTAATAATTGTAGAGTGACATCTGAATAATTAATTCATTTCCATATCCTTTTCAAGGGGTATAGGAGAGGAGGTAGTAAAAGTTGGTAAATCCAGAGCATAAACTTCTATATGTTTGACAATGAAATGGGACTGGACCTATTTGAGATTGCCTTTGTGTCACTATTCTGGATCACAGGTCGGTTATATCCAACTTCCTTAATTTTTTTTTTTTTCAGTTTCTATATGGAGCAGTCTAAAATACCTTTGCTCATGGCTAAAGGCAAAAATTTTTTTTGGCTTTTTAATTTTATTTTATTATGTTAGTCACCATACAATACATCATTAGTTTTTGAGGTAGTGATCCACGATTCATTGTTTTCATATAACACCCAGTGCTCCATGTATTACTTGCCCTCCTTAATACCCATCACCGGGCTAACCCATACCCCCACCCCCCTCCCCTCTAAAACCTTCAGTTTGTTTCTCAGAGTCCATAGTCTCTCATGATTCATCTCTTCCTCCGATCCCGCCCCCCTTCATTTTTCCCTTCCTTCTCCTAATAAGGAATAGCATGGAGGACATTAGGTAAAGGCCAATTTTTAAGGGCATTTTTTAAAGTACAGTGTTCTGGGATATCTCCGAGGTGATAAAAGTATAAAAGTTATAGTCCATGAATTATTTTTAACATACAGCTTATTTTCTCAAGTAACAAATGAGATTCTAAAGACCAGGTATAGTTATTTACATAACGGGGGGTGGGGGAGGGTTCCATATTGCAGGTAAAGCACATAGGAATGTTCTGAGAGCAAGGTAGGTAATTTCTTATAGTTTTGACTCCACTGGTTAAAACGTATACTTACTGATTCTCAGGATGTTGAAAATGCCAGATATTCTGATTTATTTATGAATCTTTCTATGTTTGGATAGTCCCAGATGCCTTGGGCTAAGGCAGCTGAGAAGGGTCACCTGTGTGCTTGTGGTTTGAATGGTTACAGGGTTGTTGTTGTAAACTTTCCCTGGTACCTAAGGAAACATTGTCTAAATAATATAACATGGCTTAAAATAGAGCACACTGTTCTTCTGCAACATTTTGACTTACAGATTTAAAAAGACCATACTAAAGAAGCATTATTTTTGAAACACAGCTTTAGTTTACTGACCTTGATAAAATCTCCAAAGCCAGAAAGGAGATTAAAATATGCATTCACAAAGAGCTTCCTTGTTCGAACAAATCTCTTTATTTTATGTCTCTCAAAAATTCTAGAAGTTATGTCTGATTTAGCACTCTTAGGGGGCACCATGAATTTGAAGTTGTTACAGATTTATATTAGATTTCCATTATCTATCCAGTCTTCTCTTTTGGATACCATGTAAATATATGCGATAAGGAAATTGTGATTGCTTTCTAACAATCTGTCAGCAATTCGAGATGGCTTGGGACACATTCAGTGCAAAGGTTGATGCTGTTACTTATACCAAATGTGTTCCTTTAAGAGGAAAACAAAATTTCTGAAAATAGGATAATTTCAGTATGACAGGTTTATATTCTGGAGGTTGTAAAAATAGCCCCAAAGTTTGCAGATATACAAGTTGGTCCACTAAAGGAAAGAGAATTAAAAAAAAAAAAAATGTTTCCACTTCATTGCTTTACCACTCTTGATTCTTGATATAAATTGGATGTAAATTAATAAACTGCCTGTAAACACAACTTGAGTGGTGACTAATATTGACAGTCTACCATTTAGTTTCCCTTGAAATTGTTCTCCTTGCCTGATGAAAACATAACAGGGGATATAAAGAGATTGTTTTAATATGTTGAGTGAATTGTTTACATGAAAAACTACATTCCCATAAAAGGCTGATCTATAAAGGCTAGGATTTATGTTGCTCACTATTTCTGTATCCTCACATCACCAGTGTGACTGTTGCTTGATTTGGAAAAAGTAATGAAATTTTAAAAAGCAGTTGCATGTGCAAATATATCCATAATCAACATGTACATATTTGCAGTTTAGCGGGTCATTTGCTTTTGTTTATATATTGAAGACTTTGCGGTGTGTGTATGTGTTGGACACATTAGGTTTTATATTTTTTTAAATTTACATATGTCTATGTACATACAGAGCAAAAATTTTAATTACTTTAACAAAAAGTACATGCATGTTTTATATGTCCTGCTTTCTATAAGATACATAGTTCATTGATCTTTAAAAACCAAATTTAGTGGGGCGCCTGGGTGGCTCAGTCGTTAAGCGTCTGCCTTCGGTTCAGGTCATGATCCCAGGGTCCTGGGATCGAGCCCCGCATCGGGCTCCCTGCTCCGCAGGAGGCCTGCTTCTCCCTCTCCCACTCCCCCTGCTTGTGTTCCTGCTCTCGCTATCTCTGTCAAATAAATAAAATCTTTAAAACAAAACAAAACAAAACAAAAACCAAAACCAAATTTAGCTTCGTAATAAAGAGTGATCCAAAATTGGAACATACTATTTTCATTTGACATTTTTTATCCATTTAGAAATTCTGACATGACATTCCCTGCTTTCTCCTAAATGTATCATGCAATTCCATATAGCACATGCACATTTCTCTGCCAGAGACACCCTTCCTCTCTGTATCTCTACCTTCTGGACGTTGCTGCCAGTCTAATACAGATTCCCCTTTCTAGGTTTCCCTTGTTCTGCCGTACTGACACTTGTCAAGTTAGGCTGAAAGTACTGGTCTGTCTGTCTCAAAAGAGTAAATTCACTGATGACAGAATCCGTGTCTATATTAGCATCTTCCAAATCTTGCACAGGGCCTGCCGTGGAGCTGTTCTACAAGTCAGGTTTGTGGAATGAATGAACAAATGAACAGAATGATAACTGCTTTCCACAGGTGATTATATGTAAGCAAAAAGTTAAATGATCAATCTTTATGTGAGCAAAGGGTGGTTGTTAAGATTGCAATTAACTCTGAATATGAAGATAGTACTATGTGAAGAATAATGCACTTAACATGTTTCCGATGTTTCTGTTATGAAAGCAACCCATCATCATGCAATCAGAATCTGCAAATATTTCTTCTAAAGTGTGTGTAAACTCATGGCAAATTTATGTTGCTTCAATATTTTTTACATTCTGAACTTTCATAAAAGTTCAACATAGCATTTGAAATGCATTGATTTATTGGCTTTATTAAAATAATTAGGGCTTCACTATTAATGTATATATAATGATCAAACCTGAAGACTATTCAAGGTTATGACATAGTTTATAGTGTCCTAGTTATTATCTGCACATTTCTATGGCCAACAGAAAATAAAGGTTTGGTTCTGAAAAATTTATTCCTGTTTTATATCATTTCAATCGAAACATATTATGGAGTAAAACCATGTTTCCATCCTTTAATAATACTTGAATTTCAATATTGTATTCATTACTTTGTTTTTATCCACTGTCTTCCACAAAGATATAGAGTCATTTTCTAATAATAACATGTACAACAAAATTAATGACATAGAAGAATAAGGAAAATCATGGAAGGGAGCCATATGTGTATGCAGATTTAAGGACTACTCTTTCAGTACATTCCTTCAAATATCTTTTGAACACCTAGTACATAAGAGGTGCTACTTGCTGGAGTATGGTGGTGAGAAATCAAGCACCAACAATAGCAACATGAGAACTATAAACATGGTCCTAATTCTCATGGAACTTACTGGCATTGGGAGTGGCCCTCTCAGAAGAATATGTGTATATTTACAACATGAGGTAGCTCTGTTCAGAAAGAGCAGATCACAAAGAGAGCTCATGCATACCATGATGTCAGGTTGAGCATCCATGAGGAAGGGACTCTGGAGCTGTAAATAGCAGTTAACTCAGGAGGGACGAAGGAAGCCTGTGCTGTCCAAGTACAGGGTTTATGCAAAGCTCCTGTGGTGGGAATGAACAGAAACAAGACTGGGGTGACTCAGTTTAAGCACGTAATGGTAGAACAAGAGGGTGGAGAACCAGGCAGGAATCTTTCCATGTAGGGTCTTATACACCATGCTAAAGATCCCAAGAATTTAGATACCTACTTTAAGGGCAATAGGAAGCTATTGAAGAATTTTAAGCAAATCATGCATTGATCATATTCATTTATCAGTTGTGCCTTCTGGGTGAGGTATTGAGAATGTACTGAAGGGGGCAGAACCAGGAGCAGGAAAGCTTCTCATGTGTATTTGGATTAATCCAAGCAATAGAGGATGGTGGTTTGAATTAAGGGTGGTGGCTAAGAAAATGGCCAGTTGGCTTCATACTTTATTCTGAGACCCCTGGTGGCCAAAGGCAATGAAAAATAGGATAATTCTAAAATTCTTTTATTCTGAGTGGAGAAATTTTTTCAGGAAAAGGGATTTTTTTCCCTATAATTCTTTCCTGTATCTATAGATAGAAATGTCTCACTAGTGATTTTATTATTATAAAATAGACACATTTTAAATTTTTAAGTGAAATAAATTTCAGGATTTTTGGTAGTATCCTTTAATGAAACCTAAAGAAAATATTTAAGCACAACATTTTTTTGTTTTTTGTTTTTTTTATTATGTTATGTTAATCACCATACATTACATCATTAGTTTTTGATGTAGTGTTCCATGATTCATTGTTTGCGTATGAATTTTGTTTTTTTTTTTAAGCACAGCTTTTTAAAAGCACTTGTGCAGAGATTGTATCTTAACCAGGGCCTATGAAGAATTGTTCTAGGGCATATTAATGGCTGCTCTGTGACCAACGACATTTGGGGGTCACCTTATACTACATCGTCCTACATGGTGAGTCATTCACAGAGGTTTAATTGAGTACTTGACTATCAAACTATTTGAACAAGCAGTTCAAATACTCTTAGAATTCATTCATAAACTAGCTTTCCTGGGATTAAATGGATTTCTGGTTAAGTATCCCTGCTTTCAAATTTCTGGATAAAATAGCAAAGAGACAGGAAGATACATAAATAGGATTATGTATGCTTTGCTGAAATTTTAAGATAGCATCATGTTTCAACTTCTGATCTTGAATTTAATTTCTGGCTTACCTACAGACTATATATTCAAATAATGTGTATGTTGTATTCATATACATATACATATGCATGGTGTTGGAGATTTCTCAGTTCTGGACTCAGATTTGGAGGAAAAGTATGTTTTCTTTAACTTTGATTGTAGAACCACAGTAACATGAGAATCAAACAACATAGGCCTTTGCAGTGTGACCTAGGGTCAGCTTCTTGCCTTACTATTAACCACATTACTTGAGACAAATGACTCAGTATGTTTATCCCTAAGTTTTCTTTTAAACAGGGAAAGAATACCTAACTGAAAGTGTTCTTGTGAGGATAATGTATATATGTAACATTGAATGAAAGCATTGAGCTTTGTTTGGTGCTTGAAATTTAAATTGGTAGACATAGCCTTTTCTCGAGTAGTATGCAAAATAATTATGAGAACAGAAACAACAGCAAAGCTTTGTGAGTAAAAAGAAATATTACGTATTAAGCTATACATAGTATACATAGTATATGTATAATCTGTAGAGCTTGATGTATATTATGAAACTCACATAGACTGTGTTTGTAGGTGTGGGTAAATGCATGCTTGTTGTGGGGAAATATACATAGAATGTGGAGAGAGGTGGGTGTGGGTGGAGATGTGCATGTCATGGTAGCTATATTTTCACAGGGCTTGTGAGCTCTACTGTAGTTTAAGCAAACACATTCCATTTCTTGCAGATCTCATTTTCTGTAGATTGCTGAGAAAAATCAAGCTCCTAGAATGCACACGGTTTATAAGCTTTGTGGTCATTGCTTGCTTTGTGGTTAAAGGTTACATCATGGGCAGATGAAACTGTAACTTGGTACTCACATGGTTGACCCTCTCCAAGATTTTTATAGTTTAGCACTTAAGTACGACAGGGAACCTCATAGTTGTATGGCTGGATATGCTAGAGGACTTCTTGCTGCTTCTCATTAATTCACAAAAACAAGAGAAAGAGTTGCTACAGATTTAAACTTGGATAAACCCTTTCCCTTCCTTGGTTTGTCTCCTAAGAGTACTCTTGTTTTTTTTTTGTTTTTTTTTTTATGTCCTTTTGCAGAGGCAAAATGTAAATATTCTCTAAACGCTACTTCTGTATCTTACGGAGAAGAAGAATAAGCTCATTAATTTCAATTTTTCAAATATGTGTAGGTCAACAAGATTCCTTCTAGGACTTCTCATCAAATACCCCTGTGTACTACAGCTTCTTTTTGCTAAAGCTTTTTAATTCTTAATTTTTATTTCCCCAAGAGACACATTGTAACTCCTTTATACTGATATTTATTATCATTTTTTAAGGATGGAACAATCAGTTAAGATTTGAGTAGCAACAGGTATCTTGAGCTTTTTTGTGCCCGCATCGGATCGAACCTTCCAACTCCACGTTTAGATATATGCTTCTGCCTCGCGGGGTGGGCCGGGCTATTTGCTCATCTCATCTGTGATTTTCCTGTCCTGTTGTAGAAGTTCCACAAGATGATTACCCTCACTCTTTAGTGTCACTTTTCCCTGAGCCCTTGGTAATAAATAATGTCTTGGTTAAAATGTGCAATATTTCTTTGGAAAGTAAATACTTTTCAAGAGTCTCTTTAATAAAATTTATTTTGTTACGAGATGGTTTAAATATCACATTTACAACAATGCCATTTGGTGATGAGTGTTTAATCTTAAATATTAAGTTATAAGCTATTTTCCATATGAACCTTTCCTCATCATTATACCTTCTTGCAGGTTCTTAGAGAATCCACTGCTCTCTCATGCAGATTAGACTGTGGCATGCATATTCATGTTTTCATTTAACCCTGCCCTCACTCACTCCCTAATGTGGAATCCTGCTGTGTGCAAGGGGCTCTGGTAGGCTTTGGACCAGTACAAGGGAATAAAATAGCTTTTCAGCCTTCACCATATTCACAGTTAAAAAGGAGATCCCACATAAACTCTAAATTAAAATGTATCAGGTTGAATATTAAAATAGAAGTAACTTTGGCAAGCTGTGGGAGACAGAGCAGAGAATGGTTCATTCAGTCTGGGGAGACTAAGATTAGTTTCATAGAGGAGTGACATCCTGAAGATACCTAGAATTTGAAGAGACTGAGAAAGAACGCCTTCTAAGCAGAGGGACTAGAGAATACAAAAGAGTCATAAAGATCCAGAGAATGCAGTGAGTGTAGCTGGAGCATCATCCTAAGAGACAACTTTTCTGAGTACTTCTTATGTCACCATGTGCTCAATTCTGGATGTTAATCTCCTTGTCATCTTCCTAAAGAACCCTCATGAGTTAAGATCTGTGGTACCTTTATTTTACAGAATGGTTGAGAAATACACATAAGGTCAAGCAGTTATCACATGGCATGAAGAGGATTCAGACCCCCACACTTGGTAATTTGAAAGCCTGTGCATAATAAGCACAGTGTTACACTGCACAGAGTGAGTGGAATAAGGTTAGGAAAGGCACTCCCCCAGAGCTGGAAACGTATCACACAAAATAAGTAAATATTCCTCGAGAATTGCCTGGGGATCTAACCCCCATCGTAACCATCACCACCAATAGACTTTTTGAGTTCTCACAATTGGACTTGACATGTAAATTCAGTGGTAGACACACCCTCCTTTTCTCATCTTTCCAAGACATTAGCACCTTTTCTAATTTTTAAACTAAGACCAAGAATCGAAGATCCCTTGCTCTCTCTGTTTAAATTTCAAAGAATAGGTCTAATTTAGCCAACAATATTTAACAGTTACCCAGGAACACTGTGAAGACTTTTTTTCTGGCCCCTTATCTCCAGATCCTCTGGAAAAGTAACCTGGTTTTGGTGGTTAATCTCCTGAGGTTTTCTGACTGAGAAGATTCCTCCTGAGAGTAGTGATATTGGACATCTCTCCTGATTTTTGAATTGCCAAACGGCAGTGAGTTTAGAAGCATCTGTGTTTCTTGGCAACAAATATAACATTTGTGGAAGAGTCCAATAATTTAAATCCTTCTACATGTCTCTACTGGAGAACAAAATGATCTATTCTACTCTTGTATTCTCCTTTTATTCTTTGACCCTTTAAGTAGAAAAAATACAAAACAATGTGGTCTGTTAAAATAAATTGGACAAATAAAACTCCCTTCTCTAATATAAACACACACACACATATATAATCTTATATATTAAATATAAAGTCATTATGTAGAAATACACCTATAGGTATTCTAAATAATTTAAAACTTAGATTTTAAAATCTAATAAGCTGGATTTTAATATCTTGGGTCACTCTAAAATATGTAATATTTTAGTTTACAAGAATTAATTAGCAGTTTGTGTATGAGTACTTTATACATTTTTGGTGGCTTTCAGATCCTATACTAAATAGTGAATGTTACACAGCATTTTGTAGTATAAAATTTTGTAACTTGGAGTCACCAATTTCTGTTACCTACAAAAAGAAAATGGGAACATATGTTAAAAACAGATGTTGTTTTGAAAGCTATATTATTGAATGTCCTACCTTATCACTGGATTTTGACTTCATACAAAAAATGGTTTGAATTCTTTTGAAAGATACTTAAGATACTCACATTTTCAAAGTTAACTTAAAATTGTGAATTATCTCATCTTCATGGGAAAGACGTTTGATATCCATACATAAGAATTTTGATATATTTCTCTTTCTGTTTATAGTAACTCTTTGACTGATACAGTCTATCTGCATTCACAATGAGCAAAATGATCAGAAAATTAATTGCAGATAGATAAAGGAATTCAAAAGGTTTGATCATATGATGTTCTGGGATATTTTCCTAATGTAAATTTGTTGACTGAATCAAGTCCGCTATGTCATTGTTTACATCCAGGCTGCAGGCTTTATCTACTAAATTCTGGCTTTTGAATGTTATCAACTACTTTAGTCAAATCAGAAGACTTTCTATACGCGTCTGAGGTTTTGTTCTGCACTAATAATTGAACTTTTTTTTTTTAACCGTAGTTGTTTTGTTTTTCCTGTTTTCACATCACTTCATAAAATCATCACTAAAGTCTAGGAGTTCTAGTAAATATTGCTATAGGGTAGCTATACCTGTTGTTTTCTAATGTAACAGTTGCAAAACAATGACTGGGTTTTATGGTTGTTGTCTCTTTGCACATTGCATACCTCCACAGAATATTATGTTGGGATTATTTGCGTGGAGGGTGATAAGAGATGTGAGTCTCTGAAAATAAGGGCAGCTGACAGCCTCTTGGTAAAATTACTGTTTTGTCTTTGAGCTTTACCATCTGAATAAAGATGCAAGGTAGGGGGATTCTGATTCGAAAGGAAAATGAAATCTGATTGGGTGGTCTTTAGCCAATTTCTCATATTATGGATTTACAGAATGAGATTGTTCTGAATTCTTCATTAATAGCATATAAACTGAGTTGTTTTAGTACAACCTGCCATTTGAAATAAAAATGCACTTTGGCACAACCATAGAAAATGTGAGATGATGAGTTATAAGAATGTTCTGGTTCCTATCTAGAAGACACCATATTTTATAGAGAATAGCAGCGGAAGCTTGTCTTTAGAAACAAGTATAGTGTGAGGATTGAATGATAATTAGTACTCGTGACATTTAGCTCTGTGGTAAAATTGTGATTAGAAAATAATTATCATAAAATACTCAATTATACCTTCGTAAGGCCTTTAGAAATTGAATCACTAATTTAATACATAGTGATTAAGTGTTAATTCCTTTTCATGAGAAAAGGGTCAGTTTATGAAATTGTGACATTTTTTATAGGCCATGCTCTATTTTCACCAAGTAAGTTCTTTCACTAATATATTCACTTAAATATCAAATAGCACATATATGCTTAAAATGTTTTTAGATACTTATGAAAAGTCTATCTTTGCTTAATCAAACATAAAACAATGAACTTTTCCTTTCCTAAAACATTTGAGCTTCAGTAAAATAGCCTCGTACAACTGATACAGATTAACTCAGCCCCCTCCTTGCACTCAATTAGAATATGTCACTAAAAGCTCATCTTTTATGTTAAAATAAAACATAAAAGTTTTAAACTCATAAAGTCTTCATGTTCTTGCTCAGCCCTATGTCCTCATTTATAGTTCATACAAAACCAAAAGTTTGGCATCTAGTAAAAAGTATTTATTAAAAATAGTGTTACATAAATGTTACATTTTAGAATGACCAACTTGTCCTGGCTTATCTGGGAATTTCTTGGTTTGAAAACTGAAAGTTCCATGGTGTGGGAACTGCCTAGTTCCAGGCAAACAGGATAGTCACCTTGAATTTCTAGTTTATCTTGGGATTCTTGCATCCCTTGAAATGGCATACAAGATGTTGGATATACATTTGTACATACAGGTATGCATTCCCCGAAGATGAGGGTTTATAATTTTTATCAATGCCAAGGCATCAAAGATAGCCCCCCAAACCTTAAGAACTGCCAAACCAAACAGGGTTAACACCATTTGAAAAACTGATGATAAAAGTAAAAATTTTAGGTAATAGAATATTTTTAAATAATGCACTTAAATACCAAATAATAAGAGAAATACTGAGTGATTATACCTTTTAATATTGATTCTTAGCCTTTGCTATGCAAGATGTGACTCTTGGCTTGGCATAGTTTCTGAAGTTTGGAGAAACAAACTGAGGTTTGAATCTTGTCTCTAAATTTATTAGCAGTTGAGCTTGATCAAGTTCACATTTTTGTGACTTTCTTTCCCTATGTGTAAAATGGAGGAAATACTGCCTAATTTTTAATATAATTGTGAAGGTTAGAGAAAGTGTATGTTAAGCCTCTAACTTAGTACATTGTGATATCTAGTAGGCATTCTGTAAATGATAACTATTATCCATAATGGTTAGTGTGTTTGTTACATACTTAATAGTTTTACAATTAAACATGTCCATTTTAGGATTTTGTGTCATATTCTTAGACATGTGACATTAAATCACCTCCAACAAAAAATGAACAGTTGGTATACTGATAGTAAGCGTTATCATTATTTTTGATTTGGGGTATGTAGTTAGAAGATTTTGTATTTTCTTTGACAATGAGTGAAGGGTTATGCATATCATATCATGATAAATGATATTAAAAAAATTTCTGAATTGAACACCCTTCGCTTTAACTTTTTCTGGCCATATGGATTCCTGAATGTAAAGTGGCAAACTAACTAGAATACAGATCATTAAAAAGTAGTTTACTTTGAGGGCGCCTGGGTAGTTCAGTCGGTTAAGCGTCTGCCTTTGGCTTAGGTCATGATCTTCAGGGTCCTGGGATCGAGTCCCACACTGGGCTCCCTGCCCAGTGGGGAGTCTGCTTCTCCCTCTCTCTGCTCATGCTCTCTCTCTGTCTCTCTCAAATAAAAAAAAAAAAAAATCTTTAAAAAAAAGTAGTTTGCTTTGATAAAAGTACTGAGGTCCAAATAGTAAGTAGAACCCAAGGCTGAAACATCATAGCATGATAGAAATTATGCTGCCCCATGATTTTTAAATGACTACAGGAATAAACAGCTGTGTAACATGTAAGCTGGCATGTCATCTTGGTCAAATCATTGTTACCTGAGTTGAGAGAAGCTATCATCTCCGTATCTTCTAGTCCAAACTTATTAAATGCTCACAGGCCTACTCCACAGCCTGGCTGGGTATGTACCTGAAACTTTGACTTTGCTGTCTTCATGACCTTTTGGCTTGTTCATAGCTAGATTCCATCCACTATTAGCCAAATTGATGGCACATTTCCAGGTGATCCTGAAGTTATTTAGAGAAGATTCTGACACTCTGAAATGTCCAGTAAACATTCCAAGTTTCTCAAGAATTACATTTGGACATCCCTAAATGAATAACAAAGAGATTAGATGAAATCCCCAGGCAATAATCTCTGCCCATATATTTTTTTAACCAACACACGCCTTTGGGCTTTCTGTTCAGCATGTCACACAGTTGGTTTTGCTGCATTGAAAAATCACTATGAACACATTTTAAAATAATCTAGCTGGCTCCATTTTTGTCTGCTAGATTGCACTGAATACAATCTGTGATTGCAACTTCGCCTTTGCTTCAATCTATTAGCTATTCTTGAAAGATGCATAACTTAATTGAAAGATAAGTACAACCTTTTCATTTAGAATCTTTATGAAAAATGGAGAAGATGCTTTGCCAGTGTGAATAGTTAATTGAGTTTGACTGTACCAGGGTAAGATGCAAAAAGAGTGTGTCTATGGCAACTCTTTATGCCATAAAATATTTAAAAGGCCTTATTTAATGTGATTCCTTTTTAAATTCACTTAATGGAGTAAGTAAAACTGGATATATAATTAGAGTCTAAGATTAAAGCAACATAATTGAAGTAAGATAATATGAAGAGGCTCATACAATAATGATTGAGCTTCAAATGAATACATTCTTCCTTAAACTCAACTAAAATCATGTAACTCTGGAATTGATTCACCATGATATAATAATAATAGTATGTGGATGACAAGTATAGTACTTTATAAAGGTAAAGTGTCTTACAGTGTACCTGCCTCCTTCCTGTACACCTACTATGTTTGAGTCTCCAGTTAGCCCTGGATATATGTTTGTCCATTTTCTAGGCAAGGAAACTGAGGCACACAAATTTTAACCTGTTTAGGATCATGTAATTAGTAATTGATAAAGTCACACTCAAACCCAGATATTCCAACTTCAGGTGTAGCGTTGTTTTCCCTGTGCTCCTTCTTTGTGTCACAGAGAGCACTGAGTTCAAGGAAGGGTAGAAGAGCCACAGATTGTTGCCATATGTTTCAAAAGAATGCTCTGCTTCCAGTAGACCTGATTTTATTTCTTGTTCATTTGTCTCTTCTTTTCAGGGTAAGGGGCGCTTCCATCTTAATGGCTTTGCTTTTGCTTTTTTTTTTTTTAAAAGATTTTATTTATTTGACAGAGAGAGACACAGCGAGAGAGGGAACACAAGCAGGGGGAGTGGGAGAGGGAGAAGCAGAATTCCCGTGGAGCAGGGAGCCCAACATGGGGCTCAATCCCAGGACCCTAGAATCATGACCCGAGCTGAAGGCAGACGCTTAATGACTGAGCCACCTGGGTGCCCCTGCTTTTGCTTTTTATTCCCATGTCTTTGTTGACCATTTAGGATTAAATAGTTATGGTTTTTCTCTCTACCTTGACAAAGATTGCTTGGATAGTTCTCTATTAAGAAAGTAAAGAAAAAATATAAGGATATAGATAGAGATCGATAGAGCTGAAAGCCAAGAAGCAGGAACTAGATTTTCCAATTATATAAAAATAAAATATTCTCCTTTTAATTTTTTTTTGTTTACTTTTTATTTTCTTTAGGTGAGATCAAGTGAATAAACAATTCATTTAAGAAGGAAGTTCTGTAGTTACTCAGTAATCATTGGCAATTTTTATTTTTTTAATTTTTGTCTTTTTTTTCAAGTTTTTTTTTTTAATTCCAGTTAGTTAACATACAGTGTAATATTAGTTTCAGGTGTAGAATTGAATGATTCAACACTTCTGTACAAGACCCGGTGCTCATCACAACAGGAGTCATCCCCATCATCCCCATCACCTATTTCACCCATCCCCCACCCACCTCCCCTCTGATAACCATCAGTTTGTTCTCTAGAGGGATGAGTCAGCTTCCTAGTTTGCCTCTCTTTTTGTCCCCACTATGTTCATCTGTTTTGTTCCTTAAATTCCACGTTTGAGTGAGATCATACAGTATTTGTCTTTCTCTGACTGACTGATTTCGCTTAGCAGAATACACTCTAGGTAATTTTTATTTTAATATTTATTTTCCACTAAGCATCAACCTGGGAATTGTGTCTCTAGCTTTTGTTTAAACTCTTCTGTTTGTGCAGCAAGAAGTGGCAGTCATAGTGGTGGGGATGCCAGAGTGGAACTCTTCCCTGACAATATTCTGTTGCACTCCTAATATATATAAGCTGAGGTTCAGGTTCAGGCATATGTTATGGGTGTGTGTGTATAGAAACATACAGAAATCCTATGTACATGTAACTACATATTAAAATATACTTGTGTGTGTTTACTCTGTAAATAAATGATCACTTATTTCAACATTTGGGATTTTAACATGATAAAATGGCTTCATTATCCTTTCTAGAGAATCTGCCAGCAGTGCCTTTCCAGCAACTTTTCCCTCCCCCCACCTTTTTGATACTACACCAAGAATTTTTTTCCCATTCTGTTGATGTAATTATCCTTGCATAATTTTGAGCAAGATTTCCTGGCAATGTACATCCACAAAATTGTTGATACGGCGTGAGCTCAAATGATGCTTCTATTCAATTTGTTTACCTTTCAGCTTGAGCAGAGTTTTTGTGTTGTAAGAAAAATAGCAAGAGAGAATATCATAGTAGAAGTGAACTTTTATAGATGGGTTTAAGTAAATATTGGCTGCAAAGGATCCAGGAATTTTAGCATTTTCTTGGAATCCTTAACCATAATTCTTAGCCCAGAGTGAAACTTTTTCTCAAGTGATGGTGAAATATCTAATTCTATTAAATCCTAATTATTCCATGGGCTACCTTGGAATAAACTGCTTATGAGTTTCCCTGCTAGGAAATGGACTGTTTGTTTATTGCTCATTTCCCCCAAATCAAGGAAAGCTGTTGTTCTTCAATTTAGATTGATGTTGACAAGGTCCTCTTCATAACAGCAGGTGTTAGGCTATAATTGGTCATTATAGAATTATGTTTTGCTTGAAGGAATTCAAGAAACAAGAAAAGGATGTTCTTTTTGTGTATTGACTCTGGTTGAAAATCAAAAGAATGACATGAGAGCTAATATGTAAATTAACAGAATTTGTCATTTTATTAAGCAATCAATATATTTAAAAGACACTAAAATCAGCATGAACATCCCTGAGAAACCACTCTTCTTGGGCCTAACCTACAAATTATTCCTCTTACCATGATCTTTTCTTTTTTTTTTTTAATGTAAAATTTGAAAACAGAAGAGCAGTCAGTACAGGGAACAAAATACAGCCAGATGACCTCTTTGAAGGAGTGATGAGAAACTGGGAGCTACAGAAATAAATAATAGTATTGAGTAACTACTCGGTTGCAAATGCCTTGCTTGCAACATATAAAGCAGTTACACCAGCATTTTGATTGCATAAAATAATATTACTTTGTAAATATCTATAAACACAGACTGCTCAGATAGCCTGAACTCTAAGAAGACTATTACTGAGTAAAATAAAATGTTACTGGTTTAAAGTAATAGGTATAAAACTTTGTAGTATGGCACATATTTATATAATTAGGAAGGAAATGGAGATATAATAAGGCAAGTTTCAATTACATACTTGCAAACCATTTTTTAAATAATTTTTTAAGTAAACTCTACCCCCAATTTGGGGCTCACACTTAACCACCCTGAGATTGAGAGTTGCATGCTCAACCAACTGAGCCAGCCAGGTGCCCCACTTAGAATTCATTTTTAAAATAAAAACTTCACTAAAAAAAGATGATACTTTGCATAACCTTGCCAGTGGTTTCAAAAATTCTTAAACATGCAGAAAATAATCATTCACCTCACATACCTAAGTGAACCTTAATTATTTTTACCTGCTCCTTCCTATCCTTTTTTTTTTTTTTTTTTTTCTTTTTTTGCCTGCATCACACAGTCAGCTTTCCACTCTACAGGTTTGAGGTCTATTAACATTGTTGATCATGAAGATCATGAACTGGCTTCTAATATAAACGCTGCAGGGGAACACAAACACTGTTAAGTTGCTATAGCATCCTGGGGTGAAGACCATTTTGACTGACACCATGATTTTTTTCCTGGATGTAGAAGTGAAATGAAATAGGATTTTGTTAGATGTACAGTTCTTACCTATATGAAAAATATTCTGTACATAGTCCCATGGTGAAGGGCAATATCTCCTTAGCAGTCCCTGCTAATGCACAGGTGTTCTCAGCCCTGGGTCCAATTAATCAGTACGTTGGCCTTGCCATCTCCTAGGCAGTCCTCAAATTCTAGAATCCAAAAGAATCCCTTAGAATGCTTATTTAAAATGCAGATTCCAGGACCTCATGCCAAAGTTTTCTCTTCTGGCAAGTCCTTATTTAAAGTCATGTGTAATCTAGGGTCTTCCTTAGAGAAACACTACGGTTGGAAATCCTCGTTATTTCCTATCTGGATTCTTTATTCCAACTGCAGGCAAACGTATCTGTTGAAATATCGTTCCTTTAACAATATTTGAAGCAATTTCAGTCAGTGGCTATTTTCGTTGGTGCTACTGTTGCTGTTTTAGTCAATATTTTACATGACGACAAAAAATTAGAGTAGTTTATCATTCGATCCATTTTATGGAATGCACCATTAATAATTCAGCTCACTAAAGAATTAACGTCAAAAAAGTATATATACATATAAATAAATAAGCGGAAACGTATTTCCCTAGCCATATTCCTAGGAAGTCACCTCTATTGTAATTGTACTTGGAACTTCCTTTTCTTTCTTTGCCCTGATTCTCTGTCACCAGTGTCTCTTCTTTCATATGCCGTTCTGATGAATAGCAGAATAGTCATTTGCTTCTGTCATGGCTTTTGTAATAATTCAGAGAATCCATTCTTTGTGTCTGAAGTTACAGAGTTCACATATTGAATACAGAAATTTTCAACAACCTTGTTTCCCTGTTCCTTGTTAATAACATTCTGAATTAGCTACTGTACAGAACTGTACGATTATAAGACCAAGCAGGTATGCCGGTTGCCCACGCACACTCTGCCAGATTCTGTGCAGACACATACCAACCAGGAATTGCTTCTTTCACTGTATTTCTTGCCTTTGCTTCACACATCTTCTCTCTCTGCTGAACTGGTTTAAGGATGACAAAGGTCCTTGCGGGTTTTTGTTGGCCTGTGAATAGCTGTTTGTCTAAGGACTCCCTGAAAATACTTTCTACGCTTGTACAAGAACATTTTACTCTGTGATTTTTCATGTGTTATATTAGCAATCTTCCTTCTGGTTGCATTAGGCAGGATTGGTTGTTTTACGTTCCACTCTCTAGAGTACCCAGACTTGGACTGCTCCCACTGGGATAAAACCAAGAATACCTTCAACATAATCATTGGCATTCATTACAGTAGAACCTGGGCCAACGTACACTTAACCCCAAACTCTAAAGGCAGGTAAATGCCACCTTATGCGTGTTTTATATAGAAAATGCTCACACATACAGCCTGGGACAACTCTAGGCACAATGATGGATTAAATAGCATCATCTATCCCCTCCAGCTGTTTTAGGGTGCTTCTTATTTTTTGAGGACCAAGTGGAGATCCAGGAACTGAGGCCTACACTACGTTGTTGGTACCGCCATTCTGTGCCAACTTCCTACGATTGGCCTATCTAACCCTGCCTACCTCCAATACTCTGAAACTTGTTTTAAGCTGCTTTTAAAAATTCCTTTGGCTATACCAGCTCATCTAACATAAAATTGACTTGCTTCAACTCATGAAATCACATTCATATTCTCTTAGGTAAAAGTAAGAAATGCTCCTGCTGACCCATATGGCGCAGCCACTTTGCGCTTAGTTTTGATGTTGGATGCAAATCCCTCAAATGTATTGTCTACCACGGAGTCCTGATTCTACAGAATTTTAGGCCAGGTAGAAGAGGTTCCTTAACATATTATCATCGCACACTAGGATGCAGGCATTGATATATGATATCCATCAGACTGCAAGATAAGGATGGTTACCTCGTCCACTTAAAACATTCTTGGCCCTTTATATAACCAAAGAAAACATAATTAAAATGCTTGCCAAGAAATAAGGTTATAAACAGTGGGCTTTCAGCATTCGTTGTAAGCCTGTTGGCATAGGCATCCTGAGCATATGACTGGCGTCCTTTATGCAGTGAATACAGCTCATAATTTCTCTTGCCAGTAGGTAGCACATACATCTCATATTTCTATCCTAGTGTCCTAAAAGACACAAAAAGGTACTTTCTCCGCCTGGGTGGCTCAGTCGGTGAAGCATCTGCCTTGGGCTCAGGTCATGATCCCAGGGTTCTGGGATCAAGCCCCAGCTCAGAGGGGAGTCTGCTTCTCCCTCTCCCTCTGCCTCTCCCCCAGCTCATGCCCTCTCTCACTGTCTCTCTCAAATAAATAAATAAAATCTTTAAAAAAAATAGGTACTTTCTCTTCAAGTATTTTATGTGTTAATGAATATATATGAATTGCTGTAAATTACACATAAATTCCCTTAATGAATCAAACTGATAGTTTTTCTGTTTTGTTAAAATAAATCTATATTTGAAAGTGGAAAAACTATGCAAGCAAAAAAATTTAATTCTTACTTGATGAGGTAATTAGGTTGTTTTCATTCTATATCGACATTTGCAAGTTCTGGGTACCACGAGAGCAAATATTTATGATCATGTTTGACCATAAGGCATCACTTCTAAGCAGATCTAAACTTTTTATAGGATTATGCCTTATTGTGATTGACTGTAATATTTTCAAGTGGTATATACATAATAATCCTATTTTGATTCAAACTATGGGTGGAGGCTGTCATGTGTAGGCAAACTCTAAATTGCCCTGCACCTCTTTTACCAAACCTTCTCTGACCACCAAGCCTAATCTGGCAAGAAAAATAGTCACTGCCTCCTCTGCTGTGTCTTAGCACCTTTGCCATCATAATAGAATTATTCGTCTACAAGCCTATCTTAGTCACCTTGGGCCACTATAACCAAATACCACAGACGAGGTGGCTTAAACAGCATTTATTTCTCACAGTCCGGGTGGCTGGGATGTCCAAGATCACGGTGCTGGCAGATTTGACTCCTTGAGAGACCTCTCTTCCTGGTTTGCAGATGGCTGCCTCCTCTGTGTGTCTTCACATGGCTGAGAGAGAGAGAGAGAGAGAGATTGCGGGGAGGGAGAAAGCTTTGGTGTCTCTTCTTCTTCTTCTAAGGACACTAATCCCATCATTGGGAACCAACCCTGGTGACTTCCTCTAAACCTAATTACCTCCCAAAGGCCCCACCTCATCACATTGAGGGTTAGGGCTTCAACATAGGAATTTTAGGAGGGACACAGATATTTAGTCCACAACAAAACCTGTATATTCCAACAAGCTGTGAGCTCCTGGGAAGTAGAGGCCTTTGCTTATTAGACTTTCAATTCCTACTGCTTAGCATAGTGGTTGGCAATTCAATATACCTCAAATAAATGCACTAAACAATGAACACTGTTTAGTACAATTCTGTTTACATCTATTTACATCTATATGTATTTCAGTCATATTTTTTGGATGGTGATATAATTGAACAGAGCAGTTGATAATCTATAGTTTAAGAACCTTTAATTGAAAGAGTCTAATTATATCACTATGTATATTTAAAGAGTTTCTTAGACCAAACAAAAGGGAGAGAGTAGTGACAAGGAAAGGGTTTCATTGTGTGACTTAGTCGTCATGGGTTATTTTCCTCTTAGAGAACTGCATTCATAAATGAAAATGTATTTCTTTTTTACCATTAGAGGGGTGGCATTTTGCTGCAGGGTAAGTGCCCTTAGTTTGTGACTTTCATGCAAATATTCCATTCTGAAAAAAAAATTCCATTCTGTGCAAAAAAATGTATTAAAATCATTACACAGATAATGTTACATAAATAATCAATGGATTATTATTACATCACGCAATCACTATGTTTTCCCAAAATTGGCAGGGATTTTTTTCCCAATAAACTCACTCATGAAATGGGTCCCATCAAGACAGGCTTGATTTTATATATATATAAATATATACTGCCAAGTATATTTTATTTTATATTTATATTTATACTTATTTTATATATATAAATTAATTCTGCATGTTCTCAATACTCCCTATGAAGAAAAGAATTGCTTACCTACTCTTATGCTTTTTTTTAGTGATGTTCTTCAATTAAAATGCACACATAGGAAAAAATAGAAAAAATGTAGAATCTGCTTTTCCATATGGGTTTAGAAAGGTAAAGGGAACAATGGTAGTGCATGAAGTGGGAAGTATGTGTCTGTGTGTTTACTGTAGCAGGTCATCTAGGATTTTAATTTTCTTTTGTTATGTTAATCACCATACACTACATCATTAGTTTTTGATGTAGTGTTCCATGATTCATTGTTTGCGTATAACACCCAGTGCTCCATGCAGAACGTGCCCTCTTTAATACCTATCACCAAGCTAACCCATCCTCCCACACCCCTCCCCTCTAGAACCCTCAGTTTGTTTTTCAGAGTCCATCGTCTCTCATGGTTCATCTCCCCCTCTGATTCCCCCCCTTCATTCTTCCCCTCCTGCTATCTTCTTCTTCTTCTTTTTTTTTTTCTTAACATATATTGCATTATTTGTTTCAGAGGTACAGATCTGTGATTCAATAGTCTTGCACAATTCACAGAACTCACCACAGCACATACCCTCCCCAATGTCTGTCACCCAGCCACCCCATCCCTCCCACCCCCCACGACTCCAGCAACCCTCAGTTTGTTTCCTGAGACTAAGAATTCCTCATATCAGTGAGGTCATATGATACATGTCTTTCTCTGATTGACTAGCGTACAGATTCTGAGTCCGAAGTGAGATATGGCCATGGGTAACATTTTAAAACTATCCTTGGGTGAGTGTGATGTGTATTAGGGACAAAAAACTGGCTCCCAGGGGTCTGGGAATCTATTATAACTATCAGCAGTTTATAAGAGCCATCTTGGTAATGCCTTTGATTATTCTCCTATGGAAATATGTTCCTCATGTCAGCTGGGGAGAAAACCAATGAATCCCAGATGTGATCCTCCCCTAAAAACCACTCAGCTAGAGTTAGATTCTTCATAAACTGATCCTGGCTCCCATTTTAGGAAGAGTTATAAATATCAGTTCTTTTGTTTTCTGCCCATAATAGTTAACATTTTCAGGGATTTAGTAACATTTTCTACTTACCTCTTTAGGTTTGTTTCAGGTGCTGTTGAAAATCATCCTAAAATCCATACAAGTTTTATTTCCAATAGTGATATTGAGTACTTTGTCATTTTCTACTTTCTCTTGTAATTTTTTTTTCAAATATCAATGATTATTGGAGAGTATCAGACAAAGAGATTTGGCAGAATCTCTGGTAAGCAAAGTAGACTTTGTTTATTGCAGTATTGTTAACTTTATTATAATTTCATTCTTTTTCCAAAAATGAAGTACTAATACTGTTTAAAGAAATTCTTTGAAGGCCAGTATTAATTAAATCTTCACTAATGCACATATATACATATACTTAACAATAAGTGAAACAGCTTAACTATAGTTATACTATTAAGTAGAAACTTAGATAATAAGGTTAGAAGAACTTGATTTGCGATGTCCCCTTATGTTCATATGTAAAATTTCTGTTTCAAATAAGTGTTCCAGAACTGGAGTCTGCACAGATGGCAGAATGACGCCATGATTTCCAATCTGCTCTTTAGTGAAGATATGTCATATGTTTATTGATGATTGCAAGTATATTGGCACATTAAAACTTCATATTTAGTACTATAAAATCTAATGTAAATTGGGTAAAGAAGTTGCTACTTTTGTGAAAACTGCAGAATAGACAGATGCCTGGGGTTCTAGTAAGAAACAAAATTGTCCATTTACGCAATTACTGTAGACACAGGCATAGATGAGAGTTAAATGCAGAGAGTGATCTGAAATAAATATACACATTCCCAAAAAGAGGATGGATGAAGAGTTGAAAGATTACTCAATATCAAGTCAATTCCATCTAGCGTGCCATTAGAATCCTATTGCCAAAGATGATTATTTATCAGGAAAAACAGACTCCCAATACTAGAGTCCCTGCATTTTAATTTGCACTTATTAAGGGAAGGATTTTTTTCACTCCTGGAATATAATCAACATCTGCTAAGAAAAAGTCTTTAGTCAATACTGAAAGTGCATACTTTGTTGCCATTAATTTATATGGCCAATAATCAAACCCTTAATAACACATATTGTCTTCCTTAGTGTTTAGAGATTGATGTGTGTTGTTACTATCCAAAGCTGGGTTCTTACGTGGAAAAAAAGACACACTCAAGTTTAGTGAATAAGTTTTGTTATTTATCAATATTAACTAAGCTTTACCAAATGAATAGGAACATTTGTATTAAAGATGTCAGGAGAAAAAAAAAGTTTTAAATAAGAGAATCTGGGGACTCTAAAGAGTCTGCAACTCTAAAGCTGTAACTAAAATTCTGCCGGAGATTTGGTTGACCCTCAGCCATGGGCAAATATGTACCCTGTTTTAAGAGTTTCCATGAAAGCCTCCAGAAGTAATACAGAAATGGATTTACAGCTACCATGTAATCGTGGAAAGATGCCTGGGACAAAGTGGCTCCAGCCACCTTTGATTTGTAGTAAGCAGGTACAAAACTGCATGGTTAATGGGACAGTTTCTGCTTATATAGTCCTCTACTGCAGTCACTGAGTCTTGCTAAACCTCCTCTCTCTCTCCTAACCACCGCAAAAACAACACCTCGATTAATGCACCTTGGGAGAATATTAGAATATAAAGTACTCAACATATGTTGCTCAACCAGACATACCTACAGTATCCCTCCCAGCCTGTATTAATCTAGAAGGTTACTTATGCAATACAACAGATTGAGGCAGCCTTCCCCAAAACTCATCACTTTGAATGTTAAAGGATTGGTTTTACACCAAGTTAAAATCTGCATACTATAAGCTGTGTATAAAAAGCAAAAATATACATCCACTTTCAAATGGAATGCCATGCAAGTTTCTACTGAGTGCTTATATATCTTTATAAGTATCCCAAGCAAAATAAGTTTCAACTTAATAGGGTTTTTTCCCCCCTAATTTTCTCTCGAATTTAAAAGAAACATGACAAGAGCAAATTTGTTTTTAAATTTCTGCCTTGATAACAGATTTGAGGATTTAGAACTGACATCATCTTAAATGTGTAACTTATATAATGGATGAGGCTGGGACAGACTTTCCAAAAGTGTATTTTTAAGAACAATGATCCCACAAGATGCTGAATGAAAAACGCATTGTTGGAATATGACAATTTTGTTTCCTTCTTTGGGAGGTCACAACGAAAGCCTTAAAAATTCCTGTAGTGAGAACAAATTGGTGGTTACCAAGGACAAGAGGCATTGAGGGGACAAAATGGGTGAAGGGGATTAAAAAGTATAAGCTTCTACTTATAAAATAAATGAGTCATGGAGATATAATATACAGCATGGGAATATAGTCAATAATGTTGTATTAACTTTGTAAGGTAACAGATGGTAACTAGACTATTGGTGGTAAACATTTTGCAATGTATGCAAACATCAAATCACTATGTCATACACCTGAAACTAATATAGTGTATGTCATTTATACCTCAATAAATTAAAAAGTTAAAAAAAATTCTATAGCAAAAAAAATCTTTTACTGGGTTTAATCCCAATTGTTCTTAACCTTAAATCACCAAAGTGTACTGGTTTTATCAAGTAATACATAGTAGCTTTCTAAGGGACAGGAATTTTATGAAACCCACTTTCATAAACATATGACCAGAATATTCTGTGCCTTTATTAACTATATTAGTACTGGGGTTGCCCAACACTTGACCATTTGTTTTGAAAAATAGTATGAAAAGACTAACTGAATACTAATCTTGACTTGATATTATTAGCAGAAATTCATGGTCTTCAATTTATGTAGAATAGATATTTCTACTTTCTTCTGAAAATGTAGGCCTTGATAGGATTATCATTTTGTTATGGAAATACAGAATGAAGAATGCACATCTTTTGTAGAAATTCCTTCACCCATCACTGCTATCATGTCAAAATATACCTTTATAAGACATTTCCTATTTTATAACATACCTTTAAAAGCCAGAAAAAGATGCCTAACATTACCCCTGTGCTTCGCTGTATGAAATTCTTTACCTTCATCTGTGCATTAATAAAGAGAGAAAAGTAAGCTAGGACTTGGAGTTTCTTCCCCTACCAAGTTACACAGTTGAAATCCACTCTGGGTGTTGGCCCAAGAAACCTGAGTAACAGTGGGATTGAATGGAATGGTGATTTGTTTGTTTGTTTGTTCTTAGAACGGTGATTTAACATGTCTTTCAAAAGCAACACAAGTTAGGCAGTTTCGGTGCCGTCGCCAACCCAGGAGCCCCTGATATCTTCCGTGGTTAGCTTCCATCCTTACAAATCATATTATGGTCCTAACACGGACTCTACAGACCTAGCAAAAGAGTATTCACCAGGTGAGAAAGCCCACTTTAACATGTTTTCCTGGTAGCCACACCTAACAAATCCTGCTTACATTTTAGTGGGGGTTGGGGATTTCTCTATGTTTTTATTATTTTAGCTGAGAAGGTTTACAGTCTGCATAATATGAGAGTCTCTGAATAAGGGATAGAGGAAAAGTGTGCAATCAGTAGTCTCTGCCCATGGTGATTAAGTGAACAGAGTCAACTAGGATATGGCCGTGACCATGGGTGTCTGTTACATCTGGTGGGCACTCTCCAGGCATAAGTAAAATCATCCATGGGCAAGATGCAAGCAAAGCAAAGATTTCATAAATAAGACCCAACTCTGTTCTTTTAAATGCACCAGTAACAGTGAAAAACAAAGCCACAGACTGGGAGTAAAAAAATATTCACAATACTTATATCTAAAAAAGAACTTGTATCCTTAAAATATTAAAATCCTACATATCAGTAAAGAACAACCTGTTTTTTTTTTAATGGGCAGACTAGAGAAACAGACACTTCATTAAAGAGGGCATTCAAATGGCCAAAAAGCATATGAGAGGCTTAACTTAATTAGTAATTAAAAAATGCTATAAAAAGCAATGAAATACCTCTGCAAACCTATCAAAATGGATAAAATATAATATGGCAACAATACCACATGTTGGGCCAAATGTGTAGATCGTCTGGAGCTCCCAAATAATACTGGTTCAAGTGTGAATTAGTATGTTTGGAAATATCTACCAAAGCTTAATTTACATTTTCCCTATGATCTAGCTGTTCCTCTCATATGTATATACCCAAGAAAAAATTAGTGCATATGTCCAACGAAATAACATGTACAAGACTGTTAGCAGCAATGTCTTGTCAATAGCAAAACTTGGAACAACATAAAAGTCTCTGAGAATTAAAATAGATCAATAAAATGCAGTATATTTATATAGTGGAATTATACACAATCATAAATAAAAAAGAATTACTGCTTCCAAGAAAACAAATGTCATAGACATAATATTGAATAAAAGATAAAGAGTATTTGCCATATGATTTCATTTATATGAAGTTGAAGAACTAGCCACAGGTACCTATAATGATAGAGGTTAGAAGAGAGGCTTCTTCCAGTGGGGCTAGTGGGAACATAGAATTAACTGGGAAAGAGTGTGAGGAAGCCTTATGGGGTACTGGAAGTGGTCAGGGCTCTTTCCCCTTTTTATTTGTTTATGGAGATGTGCAGAAGTTTTATTGTACCTAGTTTTCTAGCTATGCATTGAATCTCCATACAGTATTTCGACTCAGTACACATTCAGCTTCTGCTAAAATACCTTTAGAGATAGAAAATACTCCTTTTTCTATCCCTCCCTTTGCCTAACTCAAGCCCCTGAAAAAAACATTAATATCTGTTCTTTAATTCAAGCTTTAAAACAGAGCCAGGCTTTTAACGAGTACCCGATATACAGTATCTAATTTCCACCATCTACCTGTGGATGTGGCTTTGACCAAGTCTTTTCTAAACAAGGCTGGCTGGCACTGAAGAAAAAAAAAAATGAGTTATTTTATGTATTTTAAAATGATAATGTGATTTCCAGTTTTGCAATTTAAAGAAATTTCTAACAATATCTGGCATCGGTCAATCTGAATAAAGTCTCTTATGCCTTGTAGATGTATGGAATTTCTCAGAATGCTGTTGTTAGAAATGTCATGGAGCTGTCAAAAAAATTATCTCTAATTTGATCAATATGTACTTACGCATATGTCATTAACTGCCATTTGTCTCAGCCTTCGGTGGATATTTTTATGAGCCATATGAGCCATAAGCTTGCTTTATTATAACTGAGAATAAGAAGAGATCTCGTCAGTACAATAATGCCCACAACAATAGAGGGCATGGTTCAGAAGAACTCATTGTCAGAAACTCCGTAATAGGATCTAGAAATGATAAAGAGGTCCAATCCAGGATGCTGTAAAAGAGAAATTTTGGTGTAAAATCCCCTTAAGTACTATTTAAAATCAAAGCCAATATGTAAGGAAAAAAGTTTTAAGGTATAAGTGAATACCTTAGCAGAGTTTGTTGAACGAAGAAAGGAAAGAGGGAAGGAAGGAAAGAAGGAAGGGAGGGAGGGAGGAAGGAGGGAAGGAAGGAGGGAAAGAAGGGGCAAGCAGAGTACAGGTAATGGAATGGGGTTTGGAGGAGTGGGGATATTGTGCTGATAGATGAAAGGAAGGCGTCTTGAGGGAGAAATCCTTACTTTGATGAGAAGAGTATAGGGTTTTCTATCCTCAGGAACCTAGGGGACAACAGCCTGGGGTTGTTCCCATCAAAGAAACCCTAATATTTACATTTATTGAGTGTTTCATTATATCCATGTGCTAAAGTCATAGCTCTCAAAGTATGAGTCAAACCAGCAACATCACTTGTAAACTTGTTAGAAATGTAAATTCTCGGGGCGCCTGGGTGGCTCAGTCATTAAGCATCTGCCTTCGGCTCAGGTCATGATCCCGGGGTCCTGGGATCAAGTCCCACATCTCCTGCTCCGGGAAGCCTGCTTCTCCCTCTCCCACTCCCCCTGCTTGTGTTCCCTCTCTCGCTATGTCTCTGTTGGTCAAATAAATAAATAAAATCTTTAAAAAAAAAAAAAAAAGAAATGTAAATTCTCAGGCTTCACTGCAAGCCAACTAAATCACAGTTCCTGAGGGTGGTCTTTTTGTTGTTATTTTGCTTTGGGTTTTTTTTTTTTCCCCCACCAATTTCAAAGGAATGACAAAGATTTTGTTAATATTAACATCTTCCAATCAGATTATTGTAAATAGTAACATTTACAGCCTCATTCAATACTCCAATAACATCTGATATAATGATGACGGTAATATCTGAGCATATGTCTCAAATGTGTTTCCATTATATCTGATGGCCTCTGGGAACATCTCTGGGTATTTCCTTCCCAGCCCTGCTCATTATGTCTTGCTCATTCTTCATTTCAACCCTGGAGGTGGTTCTGTAAGATCTCCAGGTGATTTTGATGTAGTCTTAAGGTTGAGAGACATTATATTAAGCAAGACATTCATTACTTCTTGTTCTCCTCGATGATTCTATAAAAGAACAGTTGTTAATGCCCTGCCTTAACAATGAAGAAATTGGGACTTTAAGAGGCTCAGTATTCTGTTCAAGGTCATACAGCTGATATGCAGAAGAGCTGGGGATAAAACCCACATTTGTCCAATTATAAACCTTGTGTTTTTAGTCAATCCTTTAGAGCCCAGTAAATGAAAATTCATTCACTAGAATGAATATTTGTCATACCCAACCTGCAATTCCTAAAATATAATTCCAATTGCTAAAGCGATCATCTTCGAAGGAAATAAGTAAGTACCCTTCACCTCCAATGATTGGCAAAATAGAAGGCTTAAAATACAAATGCCTGGTGGAGGAAACCCTTTATGTAGGTAGGTAGGTAGGTAAATTCAGGCATTTGAGTTGGGTTAATTTCTTCACTGAAGTACAGTGTTTCCTGTGGTAATAAATAGGACACTCTACTGTTGGTTCTTAAGTCTTAGCAAAGGCATTTTCCACCCCTTGGGCTAAACTTCTCAGAATTTCTATATTCCCTGTTATCTACTTCCTCACCTCATGTAGCTGTCTCAACCTCGGATAATCTGGCTTCTGCCACATCGTTCAACTGAAATGGATTGTGCCAAGGTCCATATCACACCCTGCCTCATCTCACCACTCTGTGGCAATGATTGTTAACCAGTCCCTCCTTACCGAGAAGCTCTTCTCCCTTGGCTTCTGGGATATTGTACTATTACAGTTTTCCTCCTATGTCTTTCCATTGCCTTCATCATTTCCTGGGAGTGCTCCTCTCACTTTGTGAATCGGTTTTCAGGTGGGGTTTCAACCTTAACTTTCAGTCAGCATCCTGTTCTCGAACTCATCCAAACCTGTACCAATAACAGCTCTTAACAATGACTCCCAAACCTTTATCTCCAACTAAAATCTTTCTCTTGAACTATGGACCTATATCCCCCTGCCTATCAACTATACCTACTTACATCACATAGTTACTTCAAAATCAGTTTGCTCAAACTCAACAGCCACATGATAAGGATGCTTCTCTCACCATCTCTTGCTCAATGAAAGGCAGCATCATGCATCCAATTTGTCAGGGTTTTTCAGGGTCATCCTTGAGTGTTCCTTCCCTCCACATCACTGCTCTGACACTACCTTTGTTTAAGCCACCCTCAGTTCCTACCTGGATTATGGCAATTGCCCTAAAGCTGATGATCAATTCCCCCTGCCCATATGATCCAGTTTTCCATGCCACAGCTAGGGTGCTTTCTAAAATGCATTATCTCATTATGTCATTCACCAGCTAGAAAACTTCTGTGATTTCCTCAAGGTAAATTTAGTGGAGTAACTAGTTGACTTCGTCCATTATTTTTCATCAAGCTGACCTATCAGTATTTTCCTGTTCCTTGATATTGAGAGCTGAAAGTTCAAGAATACATTGGCCATATGTTTATTTTAACTTGGGAACTTCCTTTAGCTGATAATCATTATTTAAGTGGTTCACGAATTAACCAGAGGAGCAGGGACTGTTGTGATCAGTGGGCATGATAGAGAGTGGGGGTTTTTTGTTAATTAATTGATTTTAATTGTAGTTGCCACACAATGTTACATTAGTTTTAGGTGTACAACATAGTGATTTGACAACTCTATATATTATGCTGTGCTCCCCATAAGTGTAGCTACCCTCAGTCACCGTACAACACTATTACAAAAATACTTTTTTCCTTCCGCTGTACCTTTCACCCCCCTGACTTATTCATTCTATAACTGAAAACCTGGACCTCCCACTCCCCTTTACCCATGTTGCCCAACCCCCCATTCTCCTACCCTCTGGCAATCATTAGTTTGTTCTCTGTATTTATGAGTCTGTTTCTATTTTTTGTTTGTTCATTTGTTTTGTTTCTTAAATTCCATGTATAAGTAAAATCATATAGTATTAGTCTTTCTCTGACTTATTTCACTTAGCATAATAGCCTTTAGGTCCATCCATGTTGTTCTGCATAGCAAGATCTCATTCTTTCTTATAGCTGAGTAGTATTTTAGTGTGTGTGTGTGTGTGTGTGTGTGTGTGTGTGTGTGACATCTTTATCCATTCATATGTTGATGGACACTTAGCTTACTTTCATATCTTGGCTATTGTAAATAATGGTGCAATAAACATGGGGGTGCAGATATCTCTTCAAATTAGTGTTTTCATATCCAGTAGTAGTTACTGGATTGTATTGTATTTCTATTTTTAATTTTTGGAAGAACATCCATACTGCTTTCCACAGTGGCTGCACCAATTTACATTCCCACCAACAGGGCACAACAGTTCCCTTTTCTCTGTGTCCTCGCCAACACTTCTTATTTCTTGTCTTTTTAATTCTGGCCATTCTGAAGGGTGTGAAGTGATATCTCATTGTGGTTTTGATTTGCATTTCCCTGATGATTAGTGAGGTTAAGCATCTTCTCATATGTCTGTTGGCCATCTGTATGTCATCTTTGAAAAAATGTCTATTCAGGTCCTCTGCCCAATTTTTAATCAGATTTTTTGTTCTTTTGGTGTTGAGTTATGTGAGTTCTTTATATATTTTGGTTATTAACACCTTATTGGATATGTCATTTGCAAATACCTTCTCTTATTGATTAAATTGTCTTTTCATGGTTTTTTTTGTTTTTGTTTTTTTCTCTTAAGATTTTGTTTATTTATTTGAGAGAGAGAGCATGAGTGGTGGGGAGAGGCAGAGGAAGAGGGAGAAGCAGACTCCCCAGTGAGCAGGGAGCCTGACACGGGGCTTGATCCCAGGACCCCAACATCATGACCCAAGGCAAAGGTAGACACTTAACAGACTGAGCCACCTAGGCGCCCCTGGCTTTTCATTTTGTTAATGCTTTCCTTCACTGTACAAAAGCTTTTCATTTTGGTGCAGTCCCAATAGTTTATTTTTGCTTTTGTTTCCCTTGCCTTGGGAGACATATCAAGAAAAATATTTCTAAGGCTGATTTCAAAGTGTTTTTTTTGTTGTTATTACATGAGTACTTTTTGTCAGACTATAAATACTTATTTTTTTTATATACACGCATGTTCAATATTGTATATAATGTTTCATATATAATGTAATATATAATATCATATGTAATGTGTATATAATCAGTGCATAAGTTGTATATATATAAAATCAATACATAAGTTGTATGTATAATCAATACATAAGTTGATATATATACATATATGTGTGTATATATACAATCAATTTACAGAAACATTCAAAATGAACTACTGTCAAACAAATTTTCCAAGGTTGAAATATCCACTAATTGGATTTGTGGTTCATATGTAACCCAAACAATTAACCAGTTTTGTAATTCTCCATTTCCCCGTGGCTACTATACCACCTTTCACCTAAATTTTTTGCAATAGCTTCCTGATTTTTCATCTCTATTTGCCTTGCTCTCCTCCTCAAACTCCCTAAATCCACTCTCTAAACTGCTGTCAAAAAGGATTTTTCTATAATGCAAGTCAGATAATGCTACCTACCCTGTTAAAAATGCTTAAATTCTCAGGGCCCCAAGGATAAAATCTGAATTCTGTAAGATGCACCACCAACTCCTCCATAGTTTGACCTCTGCACCATCTCTTTACAGCAACCCTTTCCAAAACACCCACCACACCCATCCATCCATCAGCCATCCCATTGTACATCCCAGTCTTGCTATACAAATTGCTACTTATAGCTCCTATTATTCTCGCTTCCTGAAATGACCTTTGACCCCTACACTCCACTCCTCCCCCACTCTCCCACCCCTGCTTTTTGCCCAACTAACTCCAATTTATTCTTTGGGTAATGTCACTTCTTTAGAAAATCCCTAAGATTGGTGTTATAAGAGGAATATCTCTTACATATCATCTTAGTATACCAGTCACTATATTTTAACACACATCAAACTACTTTTCTATTTCCTGTTTACATGTCCCTATCACTCATTAGTCAGTAAGCTTATAGAAGGATGAGTATCCATCTTGTTCACCATCATTTTCCCAACCCCTAACACAATGCCTGACAATTAATAAGTGCTCAATATATATTTATTACTTATTTATTAAATGAGTAACTATGATACATTCAAGCTTGTTAAACTCTAAAACTCAAAAATAAGACCAAAGGATAACTAGATGTCCTTTTAATGTCATACTGAAACGTTGTCTGAAAAAGACCTCCTCAAAGATCATTTTATTTTCTAAGAGAATGCATCTTTGTTTAACTTAGTATTTACTATTGATTAGGGCTCTGACTCTCTGAAGTTTTATGTGAACTTATAGATTTTTGTCCAGTAGAGAGACAAATTATTGTTTTTCTAGTAGAAAAAATACCCTTGAAGGATATGATTTTATTGCCCTTTAAAATATTAACCAGTTTTGTATCTAATTTAGCAATCGTCTTCCAATGTACTTTCTTTCTGTGATTCACTCACTTGAATTCACTCACTTGAATTCACTCTGAACCAGCTTTCTTTCTCTGCCTGATTCATCAGTAAATAAATATTTTCATATTCTTAGGATATGTTTGTAAGAGAAGAATAAATTTACTTCAGTGTGTTTTAAGCTATGCAAGAAACACTGAGCCTAGCATTAGTAGCTATTTCTAGGGAGAAAAAAAGGTTTCGTGGTCAAATATGTTTGGAAAAAAAAACTGCAAGTTATATCCTCTGAGATATTAGCAATAGCCATTCATATGCTGAAGGTTCTGAGAAATTTGAAGATAAGGTAATCTATTTTGTTTAATCTAGCATTTCAGGATCATTTTTATTAGTAGTGTTTTAGGGAAAACAGTTCGGAAACACTGGTTTACTTGTAACTTTGGAGGACAATATTTTAAACCACGACTTTCATATTTGAGGTATTTATATTTTGAATTAATATTTATTTCCCCTAAATTTTCTCCATTAAAATAAGATGAAATTCTGGATCTCCAAATCTACATTTCAGAAAATCCTTCCTATAACTGCAAGAAAGAGGTTCTGACTTCTCAGTAGTATAGTCACATATGTATAATAGCTTTAAAGGGGATTTAAATTAGAAAACACTATTTTCCGTGTACAGTATGTCAAAATAATTACAATCATTAAGTGAAACTAACATTCAGTTGTGTTTTTAATAAGTCAGTGGAGATGGTGAAGGTTCTAAGGATACCTGCAAAAGGGGGCATGCTATCTAGTCTTAGAAAAGAATCATATGCAAATGAAAACATTAGGGAGCAATTAAATACTTGAAGGGTGCATTACTTACATTAAAGGCATAAATGGATTTCTAGAAGATTTAGGATTGTGAGGACTTCAGTATTCAAAGAAGTTTTTTGCTTTTGGATTTGTTTGTCTTTGAAAATGGTCGTGACAGGAGCCTAGAAACAATGGGTAGACTGATCATCATCGCTATCTCTACTTTTCTAATGAGAAAAAAAAAGCAAGAAATTGCTGAAGAATGTTCTATTATGAGTTTCTTCTTGCCCCGTTTAGACTTCTAAATGACTACATGGATGGCTACACCAGCACTAATAAAAACATATTAATTTTATCTTGTTATGAACACTAAAATTCATTAGTCTTGTATTTCCTCCTCCCTCATAATTATGTCTTGTTTTTGCTTGTTTAACAGTTTTCCATTCTAATCAAGCTTTGCCAGGGGCTGTGGGCTGAATTGCCCTCTGAAAGAGTGATTGGCTTCCAATCCCTGTAATCTGTCCCCTTGAAGGCTAGAGACTGAAATCATTAAGGCACTGCTGTTGCCCTTGATGTCCGCTCACAGAGGATTGAGATTGATTAGTTGACAGTCGTTGACCTAGATGACTCAAAATGAAGTAGTGATGAAGCAAAATCAAGTGCATACATCTCCCAAAATTTGATAATGTCATTTATTCTGTGTGCGTTTTTCTGTCAGCCTTATTTCCTCTTTCCTGTTTTTGGTTAGATATTTACCAGAGATGAGGACCCAGCCCCACCCTTCTCCCTATGCCATACTTACCATGTTCCTACCTTCTAGGGCACTGAAGAACTTTCAATTTCCTGAATTAGTAACTTGTAAATGTTGTCTAAACATTATGGAAAAGCCAGGTAGCACAGAGTACTTATTATTACATATGTGTGACTTGAAAAGTTTAGTTATTATTAACGAATATCTATTAAAACATTTGGTTGAAAGTTGGCCTCCAATCACTGAAGAGACACTGTGCAAACACAGCATTTTGTAGAATGAGCATTTCTCTCTTCTATAGCTTTAAGCTTAGGAATGGTATCAGTGCTGAAAAATATCTAAACCAATTCATGTAAGAAAGTGAAAGTCTCCGTTAAAAAAGGAAACCACTTTTTTTTTTGAAATGTTGCCTTCAACTTACTAAACTTATTAAAGACACCTGACCTTCTTTTGGGGATTAGTATTCTGTTCCATTGATACCTTTTACCAGTCAAATCCTGGCACAATGCAATTCTGATTTCTTGAGCTTAATATCTGATAAAACAACTTAATTTTTTTCCAGTTTTACTGAAAAATAATTGACTTTCATCACTGTATAAGTTTAAAGCATACAGCATGATGCTTTGATTTACATATATTGCAAAATGATTACCACAATAGATTCAGTGAACATCCATCTTTTCATATACATGCAATAGAAAGAAAGGGAAGAAGAAAAAAAGGAAAAAAATCTCCTGGTGATGAGAACCCTTCCCTTAGGATTTATCCTTTTAACAGCTTTCCTGCATATCATACAGCAATGTTAGCTGTACTCACCATGTTGTACTTTACATCCCTAGTACTTAGTTATTTTACAACTGGAAGTTTGTATCTTTTCACTACCTTCCTCAATTTCCCCCTTGCGCCACCCTCAGCTTCTAGTAATCACAAATATAGTCTCTTTTTCTAAGAGTTCGGCTTTTGTTGTTTTTTGTTTGTTTTAGATTCCACATATAAGTGAGTTCATACAGTATTTGTCTTTTTCTGTCTGACTTATTTTATTTAGCACAATACTTCAGGATTCATCCATGTTGTGGCAAATGATTGGATTTCTCTGGGTTTTTTTCTTATGGCCAAATAATATTCCATTGTATATATGTACCACAACTTCTTTATCCAGTCATCTATTGATGGAAACTTAGGTTGTTTCCATGTCTTGGCTGTTGTAAGTAATGCTGCGATGAACATGGGGGCGCAGATATCTTTTCAAGTTAGTATTTTCATTTCCTTTGGATACACTTCCAGAAATGGAATTGCTGGATCATATGGTAATGCTATTTTTTATTTTTTGAAGATCCCCTATAGTGATTGTTCCCATAGTGGTTGTACCAATTTACAATCCCACACAAGAGTGCACAAGGGTTCTCTTTACTCTACATCCATACCAGCATTTGTTATCTCTTGTCTTTTCAATGATGGGCATTCTAATATGTATGTGATGATACCTCATTGTGGTTTTGATGTGCATTTCCCTAGCAACTAGTGATGCTGAACATCATTTCAGGTACCTGTTGGCCTTTTGTGTATCTTCTTTCAAGAAACATCTATTCAGATTCTTTGCCTGTTTTTTAAAATTGGGTTATTTGGTTTTTTGATGTTGAGTTGTATGAGTGCTTTATATACTTTTGATATTAGCCCCTTATCGGGTATATGATTTGCAAATTTTTTTCATCCTGTGGATTCTCTTTTCACTTTGCTGACGGTTTTTTTTTTTTTTTCTTTTACTATGCAGAAGCTTTTTAGTTTGAAATAGTCCCACTTCTTTATTTTTCATTCTGTTGCTTGTGCTTTAGGTGTCATATCCAAACAATCATTACCAAGACCCATGTCACGGAGCTTTATTTCTACGTTTTCTTCTAGGAGTTTCATGGTTTCAGATTTTACATTTAAATCTTTAATCCATTTTGATTAATTTTTGTGAGTGGGGTAAGATAGGCATCCAGTTGCATTCTCTTACCTGTGAATATCCAGTTATCCTAGCACCATTTGTCAATGAGACTCTCTTCTCTTCATTGAATATTCTTGGCTCTCTTGTTAAATATTAGTTGATTGTATATGCTTGGGTTTATTTCTGGACTCTCAGTTCTGTTCTATTGGTCTATTTGTCTGTTTTTATTCCTCTACCATACTGTTTTGATTACTATAGTTATACAATATAGCTTGGAATCAGGAAGTGTGATGCCTCCTGCTTTATTCTTGAAAGCAACTTTTCAACACACATTTACTATTTCTGTTTTAATTTCTGCTTTAAAAGGTGAAGGAGGCATATTTTAAAAGCAAATATACATGGGGCACCTGGGTGGCTCAGTCATTAAGTGTCTGCCTTCGGCTCAGGTCATGATCCCAGGGTCCTGGGATCGAGCCCCGCGTCAGGCTCCCTGCTCCACGGGAACCTGCTTCTCCCTCTCTCACTCCCCCTGCTCGTGTTCTCTCTCTCTCTGTGTCTCTCTCTGTCAAATAAATAAATGTAATGTAATCTTTAAAAAAATCTAAAAAAATAAAAGCAAATATACTTGCAAATATTCTAGGATCATGTAATTGGACCAATCTGAGAACTGAGCCTTTTGAATTGAATTAGAATATCTGGTGAAATTAAAAATGAGAGCGAGAAAGGATTGGTTCAGTTTAATAGTTTAAGTAAACTTCTTAAAAGCTTGCAAGTTCATGGTAGCCCTGCTGCTTTGTCTTGATATTGACAATTATGAAAATAATTTTTATTGTAGATGGTGAGCAGGTAAAAATTGCCTTCTAAAAATTCACTTTGATGATATAGTGTCCAGTTCTTGCCTGTTCTCTGGAGGGAAGTGGCCTAATTTAGGCATGTTTAGTATTTAGAGCAAAAGGAGGCAGTGTAATGAAGAGACTGACAGGCACCTTCAACCTGCCCCACCTATCTTTCATTTTCACATTTCCCCTTCAATATCTTTTCCTTTTTCATTCCCAGAGTCTTGAATCTATGATTCCCTCTCTTTTCTCCATTTTTAACTTATATAGATGTAAACATTTCCCACCATTGATACTGCCATCTGCAGAAGTCGCAGCCACCTCATTTAAAGGACAGTAGACTCCATATCTGGGGAATAATAGAGTCTTCCAAGAAACTGAAATAGATTTTAGGTGAGAAATGTGTGAAGGTAATTGAGTGTCGGTGATGGGGGTGGACAAAGTTCTAAGTAAATTCCAGGGTGATAATAATGATAAGTTAGGGGTACCAATTTTACAAGCATCGCAACAAAAACAGATCTCGGAAAAATTGTGGCAGAAATCTTTTTAATGTTCAGGCTGAGCTGACAATGCCTACATTTTTGAAGTCTCATTTGGCAGGCTTGACACAATACGCTCAGGGAAATACAATTCAGGTCTTCCTTGGTTTAACAGAGAAGGTTAGGTGTACTTGACTGAAATTTAGACCCAGAGTTCAGGGAGTCCATATAGATATCACAGAAGATTGGGTGAATAAGCCATGCCTCAAGCAGCAGAAGAATAGAATACAAGTTGAGATCCAGTTTAAATCTCTGGTGATTGGAAGCACCACAGCCATAAATCACAAGGTTGTGTGTTCTGCCTTTCATGCTCTGCCAATGCTTTTTGCCCAGCCCCTCCCCTCCATCTTGTTTGCCATCCTAAGAGTGTGATAACTCTTCTTCCAACAGTTGTTTGCCAACTCCCATTTATTCCTCAAGTTTTCCTTTCTCTAAATAACAGGCTGTGGGGAAGTTCTGCTGCGTCGTATTTCTACAAATTTGTAAAACGTGATTGTGTCACGGTTACGACTATGTAAAGGCTCTAGGAACAGAAAGTTTCCTTCAGTTTTGCCAGCCCTGCTATCCAGCTGATGTAAATATAAAAGAATATAACAGATGACACTAAATACAGCCTTTCTTTCCCTGAACTGTCAAAGAATAAAAATATAATAAACATTTAAAAAATTCATCTACATGTATATGTGTGTGTGTGTATTCAGACCTATATAAAGTTGAATTATTCTAAAATGTTATGTATTTCACTTCAAAAATACTATAGGCATATGTAAAGTTAGATTAATAAGTATATATGAACATTTCTAATTCTTAGACTACCTCAGATCCCGCGTGATACAGAATAGTTAGCTCAGATCATGTTTGGAAGAGAGCAATTCTAAATTACTTATGAAAATAATAAACAGAGTAGGAATCCCCATTCAAAACAATCCCCATATTGCTTCATAAAAATATCCAAAATTCCTTTTGTAATGGAATCCATAGAGAATTGTGGATTTTCTTTCCTTTGCACTTTTATATACTGCCAGTAACTTGGGGATCCTAGGGGTGTAGGGGAAACAGGTAATTCTGAGATCATTGTGCAGGAAAGCGGTTTTGCTCTAATTTTTTTTTATTATTTGCATATTTGCATACCTTGTTTTAAAGATTGGAATCATAATTATTCCAGGTAACTGATTTTTAAAAATATAATGGAATGATAAGCAAAAAGTTCATTCATTTCCTTTTCCAAAAACAGTTTTTTTTTAAAGATAAAGATCTATACAAATAAAATGTGGGTTTTTTTTCACATGTAATGTACTGTCAAACCTAAAAACGAAGAAGTACGTGTGGGTAAACGTTTTGCAAAATCACCAGTAGTACAAACAAATTTTACAGCCCAGTTTTTACAGCAGGGCTGGGGGGGTTGCCATATTTAAATGTGTGACCTGTTTTAAGTATTTGGGTCAAAGAGAAGCTAGGCACCAATGTGTAAAGTGGCACAAACAGAAGAGTGAAAGTGGAATTGAATACAGCTGAGAATGAAGGAAAGTTTAAAAGATTTTTAAAAATCCCAAGTACATAGATAGTATTCCATTCAGATGATGGCTATTATTATGTGACCACTGTTTACTCTCCCTTCATCAGATCCAGGGTCAGTGACTAGTCAACACAAGTTCTTGGTTTAATACTGGAATTGGAAAAACATGGGTTTAAATTTGTGCCCATCCTTTGCCAAGTAGCTGTATGACCTTGAACAGTTACTTAAGCTTTGGTTGCCCATCTATACAATGGAGTCAATGGAAGTACCTACCCATAGGGTGGTTGTGGGAATTAAATGTGTGAACCTATTTAAAATTGTTAGTAAGAGGCACATGGTAAGCACTCAAATTATAGACACTATTACCATCACCTTGACGAATTGTTCATCTTCTCTCTCCATGTCCTCATATGTAATATGGATTAACAAGAGAACTGAACTTTAAAAGTAGATGAAAATTTTAGCTCAGCATCTAGCGATTTGTAGATGCACAACATAATTAAACATCCCCTCCTCTTTTCCGCTTTCCACCATTGGGCTGCATGCTGTGTGAGACACAAAAGGATACTTACTCTCTGCCCAGCCCTCTGCTGGTCACTGAAGAAATACAGCTTTTTACTCATTCATTATTTTATTCAGTCTAAAATTTGTCAAGCACCAACTAGGTGTCAGAAAGTGAAGGGACCATTAGAGGAAAGAACATAGAGAGTGACAATCAGGAGAAACATTTTGAGTCCCCAGTCAGTTAACATTACCCGGGGCAATAAATGGGTAGGATCCAACCATTCTAAGCCTTACTTTTATTTTTCTAAATGTTGATAGGTCTAATAATCGTTATATCATTCAAAACCTCTTCTGAACTACCATATTTTGTGTGGACATTGGTCAAAATCATGAATTATTTTGGGAGGCACATTTGCATTCCTCACAGTGAAGCTCTTGGGCCCGTTCCTTTGTACTGTTAACTGTAGTGAGTAAAAACTTCGTCATCACACACATTTAAGTGGGCCAAAAATGTTATTTTATTATTTTTTCTGTAGCTGAATTAAATTTTAACCTAGGACTCTTTTTTTTTTTAACCTTAATTTAGCAGGTTTCTTAATATGCCATTCTCAGAAAATCTTAATAATATTCAGTAACTTTTTAGGTTTACCAGTCATATTCAGGATTTGTCAGGACTCTCCCACCTGTCCAGGATCGCAGTACTCCAGGGCTATTACTATAGCTTCATATCAGGACTGGTTTCTCGTCCTTGGTCAGGGACATGTAGAGATGTGACATCTGTTTAATCCTTTAGGTGGATGATCTTTTCATGGGGACATCTGCTGAGGTGGATCAGCATCTGCATTCCCCCCCACCTTGTTGAATGCTTATTCTGCATCCCCAGCCTTGGGATACTTCAGTCCTGGTTGTCACACCCTTGCAAGACTATCCTCTTAACTCCTCCTAACTCCCATGGCTCTCCCATGGCTGGTACATGTTAGCTGTTCACCATACACCCAATGAGATTTTCAGGCCTCTGTGAGGCTACCTATATGCTCTGCCTCCTTGTTCGGGCACTCTTCCAAAACAGCTCTGGGTGCTGTTCTTTAGGCTCAGACTCACTCTTTGTGGGGACGTTATCATCTTCCTCTTCTCTTCAAATGAATTTGAAAGGGTATGGCGGTGGTGGGGGGGGCTGTTGTCAGAGGAGTTGAAAACCCTCCACACAGCTTCTAGCTCTTATCTGCAACTCTCTCAACTTTCCCCTTTTCATCTTGTAGGCAATGAGAGGTGGTGAAACTTCTTTTAACCAATACTCTTCCACACCTTGTTGTTTAAGCCATTGTCATGGTCTATTTATGCTCAAAGAATATTTACCTTTCATTGGCATCAAGAGTTAGTTTTACCAAAAAGCTCTGTATTTCTGAACAACCTTAAAGCAGTGGGGATCCAGTACCTGCCAAGGATGGAATTTAAAACCCTCAGTACAATCTCAGGAACCTATGTGTGTGTGTGTGTGTATGTGTGTGTGTGTGTGTGTGTGTAATTCTGATGATGGGACCATTAGGGAAGTAGCGATCTTTAATTAATGCTATGATTCCTTTACCTGTGCATTGTGATCATAGGAAGCTAATTAAACCATTTGGGTTCAGGTTTCCCATCTGTAAAAGGGAAACAAAATATCTCATTCACAGTCTAGTCATGAAGATTCAATTCAGAATGCACCATCATGCAGATAGCACATTCTCAACAAATACGAGCTCCCTTCTTGACCGGCTCCTAGTAAGAAGGATCGCTGCTCCCCCCAGCCCTCTGTGTTCTTCAGTATATCACTATTTACTCCCTCACTGGAGTTGAACTGCCTTTTACTAAGTATCCTTTAGTGTTCATTTTTTATATTCATACATGTACAACTTATGAAATATTTCACCTCAAATCTTCTTGAAACTGTTTTATATATACCTAATGAGGGATATTTTGGTACAAATTAATGTGTTTTATCTAAAAGTAAATTTGAAATGAAAGTGAAAAATGGATTCCTTCTAGTTTTCAGGCTGAATTTTCCTTATGAGAAGTAGGTCAAGAAACATTGAACACAGAATAAATTTATCTCTGAAAACAGCTCTTCAGCTCTGGATTGTTTAAGGATGGCCTAGAATCCACGCTTAGTATTCTCTTCCATCTCCAGTTTCAGTACTCTTCTGAATTAGCATTTCGGCATAAAGCATTTCCTTGCAACTGCTCTTATTTTTATCCCCATCTTCTGCACTCCATTGTCAGATGAGAAGACAATATGTAGCCGTCATTTCATAAATCAACATACAAATTATTACCCAAAGTCAATGAGCATCTTATCTATTCAGTTCACAGTTAACTGATGCTACTGGGGCTTGCTTTTGTAAATTGCTTTTGCTCCCCTACATTTTTTTTTAACAATTGTAAATATAAAATTCAATGGAATGTCTAGAAGCAGAGTGCTCTGTCGGAAGACCTACAAAGGTGTTCCATTCCCTTTGTTCTCCCTCCTCCCCCTACGCCCAGGGTATGCAAGAAACTCTTCTGTAGAAGAATTAGATTCCCTGAAGAGAGCGATGGGTACAAAGATGGAGACGCCACTGTCCACATCACCAGTTGTAGGAATCCCGAGCCTAATCTATTCCTTTTGCTACTCCACCCCACTGAATTACAAATTTCTAATCCCCCTAATCCCATCTACACATTTAAAGAGCTAATTGATTTGGTTTTGGGTTTTGGGTTTTTGTCGGGGTTTTGTAGGTTAAAAGTAAAGACATTCTGGTGCATGTCAAAACTTCTTTGCTTCTTTTACTTTTCCCCACAGCTTCTATGTTTGTTTTCTGGTAGAGCACACTTGAGCATGTGTGTATGTATGTGTGTAGGAAAGAGTAGGAAGAAAAGGCAGAATGCAGATGATTCCCTGACAACCCTGACAAGTGCCTGCTATTTCTTTCTCCAAGGTAACTAGAACACTGGACATACTGAGCCCTAAAAGGATTGGTCATAGTTCACGTTTGATTTGTTTGATTGTACATACCTACAATGACTTGGCGAAGCTTTCTTGAGGATTATAAGAAATAGATAAAATGGTGCTTACAGCTGAAGCTAAATAAGGCTTTTTGTTTATCTTATTTTATTGAAGTGGGAATTTGGGAATTCTAAAAATGTCCCTATATTTGTCACCCCTGTTATTCTGACAGCCTTTTGTCATGATCACATTTTCCCTGTTCATTTGTAATTACCTCTGCAAAAGCTTTAATGATTCTAATGGGAACTGTGGATCGTGCTCATGAATAACAAGCTTCAAATTAAAGAAGAATCTATAAGCATGTTTATGGTTTCTCATTACATTTGGACAATTTTGTTGACCACTGTATATTGACTTTCCAGGTTCTTGTGCATAGTAAATTCATGGATATTTAATAAGACAACTATAGAGTCATGCATGCATGTGTGCTGTGTAGTGGTGCTGGGTAATAAGGATGTTTGCCTGAGGCGTGAGTGAGTCCTGACCTCCACCCAAATTGTATGATTCAGAGTTGGGATAATGCAGGAAATGTGGTCGTTACCATAAACTTCAGATCACTCGTAGTCTGAGTAAATACCTGTACAGTAGGAGAAGAATGGAGAAAGAACCAAAAGCACAAATGAGCAAAAACAACATATCACAGACTCATAGAACAACAAGTTTAATCCATTTAGCAAACATTGAGCCATCATTTACTTTAAAAAAAAAAACCCAGTAAATTTCTTCTCGGAGTTTCTGAAATGCTAAATCAGTAATACTTAACAGACATGATCATTAACTTTGTTTACTTCTTTGGCTTTTGATGATTTGCATTTTTGTGTTGTGAGTCAGTTTTCCCTTTCTGATAATTCTAACCCATCCACAAATCCAGGAAAGATAAAAAGAGAAAAGAACAAGTGGGGCTTTGTACATTATAGTGAAATCTATTCATGCCATTTTACAAAAGGTTCCAAATTGGAATGGCTGAAATTATCTACTTCTCTTTTGTTGCATTTTAGGAATATCAATGAAATTTGAAATGATTTAGAAAAATGAAAAGCAAGTTTGAGCAGGAATTATATATTGAAAATGTGACAAAAGAAGTAGACCCAATCATCTTTGGCTGCTGAGAAAGGAGTATGCCCCATAATTTTGCATTTTTTTAGACAAAGTCTTTCATTTTACATGGAAGCCCACCTCAGGTTTCATTTTCTAGTCATATAGCACAGATGGTTGCAACTGGAATGGTTCTCTTTCTCCATGAAAATGAACCATTTGGAGTGGTGAAAAAAATTATTTTAGTTTTATACTATGAGAGGCATAGAGATATAATGAAAAGAACAAAGACTATGTAATCAGGGAAATGAATACTTACAGTCACTTATACCTACTTTAAGGTACTGTCATGTAACCTTAAAGTAATAACTAGCATTTTTCAGTCTCACTTTCCTATCTATATGATGGGAGGGGGTAGGAGGGGATAATACCTATCAGGCAAGTAGCTACAAATATAAAGCATTTATCACATGTGGAGTTTGATATCATGCCTTCCATCAAAGATTGAGTACTCATGTATGAACATTGTTAAACAATTTCCCAAGATTAACATATATCGTAATTTAAATTATGTGCCTTTATTTTTTAGAGAGAGAGTGTGTGCATGTGCGAGCAGGAGCAGGGGAGGGCAGAGGGAGATGGAGAGAGAGAATCTTAAGCAGGCTCCATGCTCAGTGTGGAGCCCGACATGGGGCTCGATCTCACGACCCTGGGATCATGACCTGAGTTGAAATCAAGAGTCAGATGCTTAACCGACTGAACTACCCAGGTGCCCCAAATATGTGCCACTTTTAAGGTAGTGCTATTAACTTTGTAATTTAATGTTATTTTAATTTACCATAGTAACAATTTTGCAAATGCTACATTAACGGTTTTAATTGATTGTGACTTATTCGTAATATTTCTAATTGATTCTTTTATAGCTTCCCTCACTGTGCAGAAGTTTCCCATCGGTTCATGCAAGTTGTCTACCTTTATCTTTAAAATCTAGATTAATCTACCAATCCATTTTTCTCTGCTTTATCACTCAGAGTTATTATTAAGTCCTTGTTTGATAGTTACAATGTCTAGGTTATCTCTGAGTCTAGTATATATTAATGGCTTTATCTCTTGACAGTGGGTATATCTTGCTTGCTTTTTTGCATGTCTTTCTTTTGTGTGTGTGTGTTAATGTTAGACTTTGTGTATAGAAGAACAATAGAGGATGAAGTAAATATATTTCTTTTCTTAAAAAGATTTTATTGGCGTGGCTGGGTGGCTCAGTTGGTTAAGCATCTGCCTTCAGCTCAGGTCATGATCTCAGGGTCCTGGGATCAAGCCCTGTGTCGGGCTCCCTGCTTGGCAGGGAGTCTGCTTTTCCCTCTCCCTCTGCCCCTCCCCACCTCTCATGCTCTTTCTCATGCTCTCTCTCTCTCTCTCTTAGATAAATAAAATCTTTAAAAAAAAGATTTATTTGTCAGAGAGAGAGAGAAAAAACACAAGCAGGGGGCACGCCAGGCAGAGGGAGAAGTAGGCTCCCTACTGAGCATGGAGCCTGATGTGGGACTTGATCCCAGGCCCTAAGATCATGACCTGAGCCGATGGCAGACACTTAACTGACTGAGCCACCTAGGTGCCCCTGAAGTAAATATATTTCATCCTGAAAATGGGCACAGGTCTTTTTGTGCCACGCTGTTAATATGGGGGTTTGAGTCTGTGGAATTAATATTAAAGCTGGTTTTAGGTTTTATTGCTGCTCTTCCAACCTGTGGAGTACCATAGACCTCAAATTCTTCCAGTGATGGGCCGCTGGTAGCCTGTGCTTAGCATGGTGCCTGGAGTGCTAAAGGGATTTCTCAGTGTTCCTGTTTTTTCTTCAACTTTCGGCAGACCTTGTATACCTGTAAACTACCTCTCCCAGTGGTAACTAGACCTTTGCTTAGTTTCAGAGCAGGATCCTAGGCCCAAGAGGATGTTTACTCCTTTCCCCAGGGGTATTTTTTTCCCTCTATGTGCCTTGGCCAGATCTCTGCCTAGAGCCAAGGATAGCAGAGTTTCCTACTTTTAACCAAAATATCTCTAACAACATAGAAGAGAGAATATGGATTCCCCGAGAGCTGGGGATATAGCTCACAATAGCTTTAGGAAGGCTGAAACGTTTTCATAGTTTAGTAATTTATCAGAAAGTTGGGGGGAAACATTCCTTCTCAAAAATTTTCCTATTCAAATTCACATATCCACAGTCACATAATTCATATTCCATCATATTCTTTCAAGGATGCTCACACCAAAGTTTGACCACTTCAAGGCAGGTGGTTGGCAACATTCATCTCAAATCTGAGTTAAGGAGTCAAGGTAACAACAATGCCCCATGGGCAGTGAAATGTCTACCCATGCCAAGGTCCAGACCAAACAAAGCACAAAGGTCCAAAAATGTTAAATAGGAGAAAATAAAAGTAGGCATCCATTTGTCTTCTTTCTTTTTGAGCTAATAGTAAGGGTACTTATTTCCATTCATATTTGTTGCAGGGGAACTTTTAGCATTCTCTGCAATGACACAAACTTATTTTTTAATCCTTTTCCTCTCCTCATAATGCTATATATGAGGTTGTTGGAGATTTGCACTAATGCAAAGTGATGAGATGTAACCTCAACTTAACAAAGAAAATAAAGAAAGTTAAAATTTCCTGTCATCTGGGAAAACTGTTGGACTGCAGAAATATGAAATTTCAAATACCTTCCTTACTATTTTAGAATATAAAATCAAATGGAGATTTATAGTTTTTTAACAATAAAGACATTAAACAAAATAATAAAATATATTCATATTTTGAAATTTGACCATCCTTGGCATTTTACACTTTAAATTTTGTTGCCTAGCAAAGTGAAAGGGAGACCTTCTTTAACCACATGTATCTTTATTAGTGCCATTTCGCCAGGCATGTCATTTTGCAAATTTAGTGACATTATTAATGTGTTTATTTTATTGGTGATGCTAAATCAAAATGGTTTCTGCAATTAGTGACTTCTATAAAACAAGCACATTAAAAGGCAATCATATATCTGGTTGTGGTACACCAACTCCCTTTTCTACTTTGGTCCTACCTATGCTCCCTCTTACCAAATTTAATATTCATTTTATTCTCTACCACAGTTCCCATTACTGATACAATCAGCATTATTTAAATTTAAGCAAGAAACTCAACAAGGCTTACAAGTTTTTCATTGCTAATGATTTTTTTTCTCATTAAGTCTGGGTCTAATGAAACTAAACAGAAAGTTCTGGTTGGATTCCTTGGTCACCCCTATCCGTGTTTGTGAATTCTTATAATTGGCATGAATTGAAAGTTCTTATTAGCACTGCGAGTAACCCAGAGACAATTCCAATTTTGGGTTTAAATGGCCCTGTGCAGACAAGGATATCTGAGCAAACCAAAACAGCCTCATGTGTTTATGGCAGATAAATACCAATTAGGTGCTAGAAATGACATCAGGTTTTATTTTTTCCTGTATAGTTTCAGGTTGAGATTTTTCTTCTTTGAGTTTACAGATAGAACATCATATCATTACAAGAGGAAGGAGAGCATCTTTCCATCTGAATGTGAGATGAAAAACAATTATATGAAATAAAACTTACTTTGCTGTACAAGAGCAAACTCTATTAGGTGAGTGTTCTATTAATTAGGACACTTGATTACAAGTAAGATATATCACATTTGAACTAGTTTTATCAAGTGTGGAATGGATTCTAAAGGATAGATTTATTCTAAGGATTAAAAGGTTTCTTGAGGAAGGCGAAGGGAGAGTGCATTTGTGCCTCAAGAAAATGCTGGAAGCAGGCAATCAAAAGCTTTCAGGAATGTGTCACATCTCCTTCTCCCTGCACTATTTCTTTTATTGCAGACTGGCTTCCCCTGTTCCTCACATGGCAGAACATGATTGTCAACATCACTTATAGCTCACAAAGCACTGAGGGAGAACCTGACTCAAATCCAAGTCCCAAGTCTAAATTATATGATATATGTATACATACACACACGTTCACATATAGATAGGTAGATATAGACATACATATGTCTATGAGTTAAACTCATTTTTAAAATATTCAATGTAGGCTACAACGTAGCATTACCGATGTTCTCATCCAATACTGGCAGGAAGGTGATTTTATACAGTATTTTTGAGAAGTAATTTGAAAATACATACCAAGAATTATATAAATGATTATCCACCTAGATCTATTAACCTAATTTTTGAGAATCTTTGCTAAGGTAATAACCTCAAACTTAGATAGAGGATTTGTCCATGTAGATATTAATTACAGCATAATATCCATAGCAAGATTTGTGAAACCATTTTTCAGAGTTTCCAAAAAAGGCAGAGTGGTAATTCTCTTGGGGCCATGTAATACATTTAGCAATTTCAATTGGGTTTTAACAACAATGTAAAACCCCCATTATAATTTTAAATGAGGAAAGCAGGATATCCTGTTTATGGCATAGATTGTGGTGATGGTTTCACAGGTATATACTTATCTCCAAACTCATAAAGCTTTATATTTTAAATAGGTACAGCTTTTTGTATGTCACTCATACCTTCACACCTCCATAAAGTGGTTTAAAAAAATAAATGTGAGGGCACCTGGTGGCTCAGTCAGTTAAGCGTCTGACCCTTGGTTTTGGCTCAGGTCATGATCTCATTGTCATGCTATGGAGCCCCACATCAGGTGAGGAGTCTGCATCAGATTGTCCCTCTACATCCCCCTCTGCCCCTCCCTGCTTGTGCACAGGCGCATGCTCTCTCTCTCAAATAAATAAAATCATTAAAAAATAAATAAAAGAGTTATAATCATAAGAGATGAAAAGAAAGGGAAAAGAACGTTTTGATAAACATCGAATTAGTAGAAAGTATTTAACTACATGTCTTCAATTAAGTTAGAACTTTTTATAAGTGCAATACACTGTTTAATGAATGTTGAATGATATTTAGTGTCATGTTCTGTAATCTGAAACTTTCTTCAAGTGGCATAATAGCTTATTTGTGAATCTAAAGTGAAAATAAATTTTTCTAATAAATAAGAAAAAGAAAGCAGGTTATAAATTATTTGTGCGTTGCAATTACAATTACTCAAGGAAAAAATGAAAAGGAAACATATCAAAACTTCAGTCATAGAGCTTTCAATACCCTTTTTTTCTCTAGTTTCTAAAATATGGATAATGAACATAAATTTAGTTTATAAATTAATTGAACTTGATATTGTATTACACATATCAGGGTCAATAACGCCTGCCCCTCCCTCTCTCTCTATTCAACTTTATCCTAAAAATATCATATTAATTCTATTTTTTTTTCTTTCTTTTTTTTTTTTTTAAAGATTTTATTTATTTATTTGACAGAGAGAGAGACAGCGAGAGAGGGAACACAAACAGGGGGAGTGGGAGAGGGAGAAGCAGGCTTCCCGCGGAGCAGGGAGCCCGATGCGGGGCTCGACCCCAGGACCCTGAGATCATGACCTGAGCCGAAGGCAGTCGCTTAACCAACTGAGCCACCCAGGCGCCCCTCTATTTTTTTTCACTTTGACTCCCCAGTTAAGTTATTCAGACAATAAAAGCACTTCGTTCAGACCGCTTTTCATCCATGAAGATGCTTCTTGATCTTGAAATTTTATTTCCCAGTCTATGAATGCTTGTCCAAATTTAGGGTTTAGGTTAACATAAACCTTTTCTCTTTTCACATTACTTTACTCATCAATACTGTTCTTTTAGCCATTATCAGTTCTTTCTATTGATCTTTTCTGAGAGTTTGTTATTTTCACTTTCATACTGTACTTTGAAAGTACTGGTTTTCATGCTGTGAATTCACTGTATCTATGCAGCAAGGAGTGATTTGTTTCTTGTATGCCATGCTGCCTTTTTAAATGTTGTGAAAATGATCATTTAAATGATTCTTTCATTGACATGGACTGCTTTCACTGAAGAAAAGTGTGCATTGAAGATATACAGCAAATTAAGCCATAAATGTTTGGAACAGTCAGATAACAGACAAATCTTGCTGAGTCTCAGTTACTGTACTGAATTATGTCAATACTTAGCATCATGAGGGACCCCTGGGTGGCTCAGTCGGTTAAGCGTCTGCCTTCAGCTCAGGTCATGATCCCAGGGTCCTGGGATCGAGTCCCGCATCAGGCTCCCTGCTCCGCGGGGAGCCTGCTTCTCCCTCTGCCTCTGCCTCTCTCTCTCTCTATCTCTCATGAATAAATAAAATCTTTAAAAAAAAAAAAATACTTAGCATCATGAAATATCACAAAAGAAGCTGTGCTCTTCTCAGAAAGTAAAATGGGTTGTAGGAAAACCGCATCTATGTATACTTAGGCATAACAAACTAAAAAATAATAAGTGCCTAAATCTAGATGATTGAAGAGTATCATCGAAGGGAATATGAAGAAAGCCCACTAAGAAATAGCCTGTTTAACTACCTTCTTTTCATCTTAGTTAATATGTGTCAATCTATAAGAGGAGTGATATATTAGGGACAGAGAGCAAGACATTTCTTAAATAAGCTTTGGACAAACCATAGTTGAGGAAAAATAATACAAGGTGACTCATTGCTGTTAATGCCTGTGTTCTGAAAAAAACGAAAACATGGGTCATTAATAGGGGTAAGAGCCAGAAGACTGTCTTTGTGTTTCAGCCAACATTTTTCAAGCCATGGATCCCTTTGGGAATCTACTGAAAACTGAAGACTCTCATTTGTATACACTCCTAAAATGTGTTCACAAATTTAAGAATTCATCCTATAGTTGTATTAAAAGCCCTTGGATCTCAAAGTAAGAATAACAGTGTCGATTGCTTATTTGGGGCGAGAGATTTTCTAAGTTCTTTAAAGGTAATGGCTCATTTAATCCTCACAACACTATAAGAGACCTATTATTTTTATAGCTACTTTACAGATCAGGAAACTAAAGAGAGAAGTTATGTAAATAACTCAAGGAAACTCAGCTAGAAAGTAGCAGGGCTGAACTTTGAATCCAGGCTGTATGGCTCCAAAGCATTGGGCTGAATAAGGATGCTATGTTGCCTGCTGATAAAAAAAAAAAACAAAAAACACTAGCTTAAAGAGTCAGATGATAAAAATTTAGATCTGGAGGGGTGCCTGGATGGCTCAGTCAGTTAAGCACCTGCCTTCAGCTCAGGTCATGATCTCAGGGTCCTGGGATCGAGCCCCACAGCAGGCTCTCTGCTCAGCGGGGAGTCTGCTTCTCCCTCTCCCACTCTCTCTGTGCTCTCTCTTGCCCTCTCTCAAATCAATAAATAGAATCTTTAAAAGAAATTTAGATCTGGAGAAAAACATAGAGATTATCTTTGCCAAACTCCTTTTCTTTTTTTTAGGTTGAGGAAATTGAGTTCTACATACTTAACTGAAATCCACAGAGCTAGTTATTGTTAGAGCCCGGGTCCAAGCAGAAACAGTCACCCAAGGCTCACAACAATGCCGCATTTAGCATTATTTTTATCATTATTTATAGACAAGGAAACTGAGGCACACTCCTCATAAGTAGCAGAGTTGCTATTTGAACCCAGAGAGTCTGGTTCACAACTAAAATCACTGTATTATTGTAACTCTGGAAAGCTATTCCTATATATTCTGTTTAGTACAAACATAGCGTAGTTAAAGTAATCTGAAAACTGGGAAATTGTAATATCTTTGATTTACAAAGTTGGGAAATTTTGGAGTTCTGCTTTAAGATCATTTAATATTCTCTAATCAGAAAGTAATGTTTGCAGTATGCCACAATTCATATGAGTCTAAATCACACACACACACACACACACACACACACACACAAAACTGCTCATACACTGGTTGTGTGGGGAAAGCCATTTACCAAACTGACTTAAGTCTTTTGTAATAACTACAACTTAGTATTTGTAAACATAGGCAAAGAAAACTGTAGTTAAGAAAAGCTCTTTTTGGATTCAGCTGATTCCTTTAAAAGCTCAAACTCATGCACTGTTTGTTAAATGTTTATGTTGTTTATAAGGATCCAACTTTTCACTGTGCTTTCTACATGTTTTTCAACTCTAAGTTATATTTTCCTCCACAAGTTCAACACAGTTGTACCTAAGTGCAAACAACGATGTTAGTTTAGGAACTTTTACAATTACTTAATTTACATGCTATCCTAAATTCACATCAACTTAAATGATTAGTCGAGATGTCTCTAGAACTCATCCGTTGCCATTGTGCACCGAGGGAAGTGTTCTTAGTGGCATAATGAACTTGAAAGAAAGGAAAAATCTTTCATTAGGAATCTTGAAAGAAGCCGTTAGTAACCACTTGTCATCAGCATTAGCAACCTCAAGCTGAATAAAAATTGATCGTGGGACTCTGTACCCTCTGCTCTCTGCCACTTGGATCATGTATTAGCATTGGCACCTGATTAACTCTCAAAACTGTCTCCTCCTTTGATTAAGTCCCAAGACTTCTTTTGTATTATCAGTAATGATTTCCTGAAATCTGTCCTAAAAGACAGACCCTAATGCTCTTTCACTGACTGCAAAATTTCCCCTGTTTATGCTGGAAAAATGTTTGGCCTTTACTCTATTTATACTTTTTGGCTTGATCTTTCACAAACACTGGCTTAAGACTTCTATATTTGGTGAAGAGAGAATAAGTGATTACTCTTAAACTTTATTTCTGTTTTAAGTGCTTTCTGTATTTGGAACAAGGTATAAATGAGCATTCTCAGTACTGACTATTGCTGTTACAATAATCCACTGAATTTCCTTAGAACACAGCCTTCCCTTAAATCATCTTCCAGGTTGATTTCAGTCTATGCTAATACTGGGCTGTGTATAAGAAAAAAATACTTGCTTTAATGTTTAAATTGTGATAAGGGGAAATACCAATATAGAAAAGATAATGTATTCCAAATAGAATTTTAGAGAGGTTTTAATACTTGATTTAAAACCCATACATCAGCTTATATTAAATTTAAATTTAAACAATTGAATGCAAATCTATTTTAAGTGAAGATGCTATATATAGTCTATTATTGTATTTTATTCTATAGGGCGCATTTACTATTTTCCTGCTATAGTAGTCAGCTTCATTCTAGGATAATGCTCTGTAAAAAAAAAATCCAAATTTCTGTGACTTATAAGAACAAACATTTATCTCTTATTCCAGAGTTTCCTTCACTCTCTGTATTGGCTTCAGGTCAGCTCCACATATGTATCTCTCCTTTTGGGAACATAGTCTACTTGAAGCATGATCTTCTACTGTAAAAGAAAGGAAGAGCCAGAGAAATGAAAAAGCACATCATGATTCTTAAATTCCTTGCTCAGAACTGACACACTGTTATGTCTGCTCGTGTTTTATTGGGCAAGGCAAGTCACATGATGAAGTCCACATCGGTGAGGTGAGAAGTATAATCCACCTAGGGTGATCCATGGCAAGCAGGGAGAGGGAAGAGTGAATCATGAGCAAATAATACAATACACCAATTTGCCCTCAAACTTTTGATGCAATTAAATATATAGTTAGTAAAAATAGTAATTGTCTATATTGACTCTTATTTTGTAATAAGTCCTTGCTTAAGACTACACTTGATACGGGACACCTGGGTGGCTCAGTCGGTTAAGCGTCTGCCTTCTGCTCAGGTCATGATCCCAGGGTCCTGGGATCGAGTCCCGTATCAGGCTCCCTGCTCTGCAGGGAGCCTGCTTCTCCCTCTGCCTCTGCCTCTCTCTCTCTCTGTCTCTCATGAATAAATAAATAAAATCTTTAAAAAAAAAAAGACTACACTTGATGCATTACGGGATACCTCATCAAAACAAAACTCAAGAGTTTTTTCCAATGACTATGTCAATTTTACAGTCTGAAAAACTTAGGCTTGGTATTGCCTACAAGATATTTAATGCTGGATGGTACATGATCAAGTCAGGTAACTTAGGACTGGTACCCATATGGATTAGTTTGAATTACTCAGGAAGCTAACTCGAGAAAGTACTGGTACAGGTAGTTCATTTGGAAAATGATCCCTGGTAGCATAAAGGAAGGATGTGGGAAGCAAGCCAGGGAAGGGAGAAAAGACAATAGTGGAACTACTCTGGGCCATTCTGAGTTCAATATCCCCGGTAATCCCTGAGGAGCCTTCGAGAACATGCCCAACAATTGTTCCACTGGGCTTTTTAATCCATTGATTTCTGTCCCCCATTTACTGAGGATTGTACCTCGGGAAATTAAATCTGTCACTTCTTGGCTGCACCACAGATGGGCCTTCCAAATTCCTCTAGATCTGGAAAAAGTCTTATTGCAAAGAAGCAGAAATGTGGATGCTTTAGGTGGGAAATCTTCAGCATCATAGAATCTGTTCGCAGTTACAGGTAAACTCGGGGTTGGACCAAGGAAATAAAGCATGAGGCATTAACTATATCTACTATACCATTTTCTTAATCTTTACTCCATAGCGCATGTAGCAAATGTATCTCGTGATTTACATATCTCTTTATAACACACCCAAAAAAGGACTCTGTGTTTGAGCCTTTGTCTGTTTATAAAGCATCTCATTGACATACACATTTGGAAGTGGCTGTTGTGCACTTTGCCTGATTGCTTTCCTTTTTATTTCAAAAGAACTATTTTACAGTCCAATAACATAGGTAAATATATACCATGGAATAATGCTATTTTTAGTTTTTAGTAGAGAAAGTTAATATTTTAAAAGCAAAATGGACTGTGTTGAGGTATGGAAACAGGTATCTGGTTAGCACTTATACCAGTATCCAAGTGATTAATTTCACCTCCAAATTACATCAGAGACCTTAGGATCTTATTTTTATTTATTCTGCCATAATTAGTCCAGGGTTATTATGTTTTTACAAAAATAAATTATCTTTTCCTTCAAAAATAAGTAGTGACACACTACTAAAGCATATTTCAAGCCTGCATACTAATTAATAGTAACTTATTTTTACCCATAACAAGTTTACACCCACATAGTCACGTTCAAACAAGATGAGATATTTGAAATCACTTTATAAATTATAATGCACCACAGAAATACTCATTGTTCTCATTCATTCATTCTTGCTAAGCACAGATTTCATTTTTCTGGATATGAGGAGATATAATTTATACTAATACCATTTCATATTTTTTATTTAGCTTTCAAATCAAGAGGACTCTATTTGCTGCACATTTATAAATCATATTTTAAACATCTTACTAATTGTTAATATGACTGCCACCTAGAAATTGTGTCTCTTTGACAAGATAATGCAATTTATACAGCTGGCCCAGAAAGTGGTAGTACATCTAGGAATAAAGGTTTATAGGTTTTCTCTATTTTTTAAATTTTTCAGTATTAATATGTATCATAAGTCTCTCACATTTAGCCTTAACATTTCTGTACCAGTGTTCTTATTCCCATGATGCAGATGGACACAATGAGACGCAGAGGGATTAAGTAACTTGCCTAAGGTCATGGAGCTAGTGAGAAGTGGAGCTGGGGTGTGAACCCAGGCTACTTGATGCTGGAAGGGATGTATTTAATCACTGACCTACATTGTGTCTGATACATTTTCTTAGTGTCAGAATGGAATTTGAAGGGAACAAGAATGAACTGTTCATGCCATATACCAAATGGCACTCAGTTTCCAGGTCATGCTACCTAGTACCTTTTCGTACACTCTTGGAGTTCTGATTTATCTTCCATTTTCATATGATACTTCTTCCTCATTCCTCATTGTTATTATGTTCTGTTTCATGGTAACTTCTATAACCATACGTAAAAATATTTCTACAGTTCTTGCATTGTGTTTTTCATAGATATGGTGTTATTATTTTTATGAGTATGCAATTGTGTGATTATGTAAGGTTCTGGCCATTTATGCTAATATAGCATAAATTCTATGATTAAGTGGCAGGGGATGGGAGAGAACTTTTATCCAGTATGAGCTGACACAGTTGTTCAAATTATTTTCTGGGTCCATCACCTCCCTACAATAAAAAGCAGTTGACCTATATGAGAAAGAAGCAACATTTGCAAGGGGGTAAAGGATCGAACAGGTCATCCAAAGCATTTTACATGGTGTTGAGAGCCACAACAGTCATGAAAGGTGAAGTGAAGAGCAATTTCATCATATTCCAGAATGTAATTTACCCAGAAAAGTCAAGGCAGATTTTTTTGCAAGAAATATTCTCTAATCCTATTTTTTTAATTCCATATAGTGATGAAAATAAATACTGGAGTCCCAAGGACAAATTTTGGGAGAAGATATTGAAAAGTGATTTTATACAGAGTGGGTGCTCCATGGATATTTTTGGAAATGAATTGATGATTAAGACCGAAGGTTTATAATTAACAGAGCACTTTAAGCAGTATGGTGAAGTGGAGGGAAAAAACATTGGCCTGGGACTTAGTAGATCTGGGATTTAATTATGTTATTGATTAATCATTTGATTTATTCAACCAACTCTTATTAAGGATCTGTTTCTGCTTGAATATACCATTTTGGGTGCCAGGAGTTACAAAGACATAATAGTCCTCCCATCTAAGTGTGGTCACATACAGGGGTAAGGGGTGGGCTCCATTATAGGAGAGAGTAAAATATTTATATGTATATGTACACACACACACCCGCATAATAATGATGCAGTTTAAAAAATGCTAAAGTGTAGGGGTGCCTGGGTGGCTCAGTTGGTTAAGCGACTGCCTTCGGCTCAGGTCATGATCCTGGAGTCCCTGGATCGAGTCCCGCATCGGGCTCCCTGCTCGGCAGGGAGCCTGCTTCTCCCTCTGACCCTCACCCCTCTCATGTGCTCTCTCTCTCTCATTCTCTCTGTCTCAAATAAATAAATAAAATTAAAAAAAAAAATGCTAAAGTGTATGTGTGTATCAGAAGAATTGATGAGTTCTGCCACAGACAACAGGTGATTGTGAAAATCCTCACATTTGAACTTGATCCTAAGAGTGAGAGTTTTCTAGACACATTCTTGGGACTGCATGAACAAAGGACTAAAGTAAGAAAGTGTGTGGCTTATTCATGGAGACATTTGGCTTGTGTGGCTGCAGGAGACCTGGTAGGTATGTGGGTAGAGGGGTAAGGAATATGTTTGAGTGCCAGTAGGCATGATGGATATTAAATTGAGAAAAGTATTTGGGGTCAAATTATAAAAGCCCTTATTTGCCATTCTAAATAAGCTGGCCTTTAACCTCAGGACAAGCATTTCTCAAACTTGAATAATGACTCGAGAGTTACTTATTTGGTTACTAGATGAATGATGAAGCCATTAATTTTCAGGAAGAAAAGGATTATGTGACTTTATTTGGGAAGATGAATGATATTGTTAGGGTACCTACAGGACATCTAAGTAGAGGTATTAACTTGAGTCAGCTCTGTCAGTGTGAAACTCTAGGACATTAATCAAGATGAAAAATGAAGATTTAGGTATCAGTATCATCAGTACCCATATATAGTGGTGGTTGGGGTGGGGTTAGAAGTCACTTTGTTTAGGAAGAATAAATGTAGTAAACCAAGACAAAGACCCTGGGGCAATGCCAGTATTTCCAGGGTGAATGGCAAAGAAGACGATGAGACAGATCAGGAGACAGCCCTTTGTTTGAAAGGAGAACTATTTCCTATTTCAGAAGATTGGAAAGCTTGTGCAGTCTTTCTAGTAACATCATTCACTACAGGGGCTTCAGTTACTACATGCCAGTTGGCTTGTGTCTCCCAAATCTTTATTTTCAGCTCAGACTTATCTCTTGCACTTCAGGCTCTTATATCCCATTGCCTACTCTATGTATCTTTCTTTTTGTCTCAAAACACCCAAAAGTCAATATTTCCCAATTCTTCCCATACCCTCATTATATATATAGATACTCTTCTTCCTGGGACCTCAAAACTCCAATTTGAGTAGTATCATTAGCTGTACCTCTCCCAAATCCCCTACCTCCACATGTAATTAATAACCAGTTCTTATCAGTAATACCTATTAAAGGTAATTGCCTGCATTTACCTTTCTCCAGTCCCACTGCAATTCACCAATACAGGCCATGGATTACAATTATATATTATGTAATACATAATTATATAAAATTCTTTGGGGGCGCCTTGGCTAGCTCAGTCAGTGCAACTCTTGATCTCAGGGTTGTGAGTTCAAGCCCCACATTGGGTATAGAGATTACTTAAAAATAAAATCATTTTAAAAATAAAGTAAATAAAAAAAACCACACAAACCAGTATTGCCATTTCCGTACTTAAAATTCTGCTTTGGTTTCTAACTGCCTTCTGGCTACAGTTTAAGTCTCTTCCTAATTTGGCTAATGATTATTTCTCTTTTTTCTAAAGTCATCTCAGCCACTTTGGTCTTTCTCCTCCTCCTTCTCTTGTTCCTTGAACAGACATACTCCTCTCATATCCTGATAGTTGAACCTGCTTTTTTTTTTTTTTAAGATTTTTTATTTATTTATTTGAGAGAGAGAATGAGATAGAGAGAGAGAGCATGAGAGGGGGGAGGGTCAGAGAGCGAAGCAGGCTCCCCGCTGAGCAGGGAGCCCGATGCGGGACTCGATCCCGGGACTCCAGGATCATGACCTGAGCTGAAGGCAGTGGCTTAACCAACTGAGCCACCCAGGCACCCTGAACCTGCTTTTTTTATTGCCTAAGGTTCCTTTTCACCTTATCTGCTTCTATATTCTTAATTAACATTCAGAACTCAGCTGAGATCTATCACTTTATCAAGGAAGCACTGGCTTTTTCAAGTTAGGTTCCTTTCTATATGCTTTTGACAAAACCCTGTATTTTCTTTATCAAAGAACTTACCGATGTATCCACTGTATGTTTGTTTTGTGTGTGTCTGTTTCTCTCACTATGCTGTAAAGGCAAAAGGGTAGGAACTTTATCTTTTACACAGTTGTATTCCTACCCCCTTGTTGGTATCAGTATATATTTGTCACTGGAATTAATAGCCTTCAAAAGGAAATGTTATGTATTAGCTTCCCATTGATGCTATAAAAATTACCACAAATTTAGCAACTTAAAACAACTCCTATTATCTAACAGTTCTTCAGGTATCAAGTCTGAAATTGACTTCACTGGGCTAAAGTTAAGGGCCATCAGAGCTGTGTGTCTTCTGGAGACTGCAGGGAAGAATCTATTTCCTATCTTTTCCATTTTGGAGGCTGCCCACTTTCTTGGGTTCATGGCCCTCTTCTTCCATCTTCAAAACCAGGAACACTGGGCCAAGTCCTTGTCATGCTGCTCTCTCTCAGGTTGTCCCTCTTATCCTGCCCTCTCCCTATTTGAAGGGCACACTGTGATTACATTGTTCCAAGCCGGATTACCCGAGATAGTCTCCCTATCATAAATTACCTCATTACTAAATCTAATTCCATCTGCAACCTTAATTCTCTTTGCCATAACAAAGAGTTTTAAAATATTTTAACTTATTGTAAAACAAATGAGTTTTAACAAAACTTATTCAGAAATTCTGGAGATTGGGACATGAACCTTTTTGGAGGACCATTTTTCTCTCTACCACAGGTTAATGGAATTAATATCTGCAAAGAACAAAGTAAAAAGAAGTCTGAAAAGTAAATCTGGTCTTCATTAACTTAAAACACTTTTACTGAGCACTACTGTGTAACATATTCTATGCTAAGTGCTGGGGATACAGTTAGAATCTAGACAGTCACTGGGAAATTAGAAAGGATATAGGTGATAATATTAACAACTTTTGTAGGGCGATGAGCAGGGAAAACTGCATTACATTGATTGTAGAGTGAGCCGGAAATAAGGAAACCTCTTTGACACTAACTGTTTTTCTCTTCTTTGTGCAGTAATTTAATTATTTTAGACCTCCTCATTATGAAATGACCACTAATGTCACCTTTGGCCTTCACATTCTGTAATCCTATGATCAAAAGCTATTACTCGGTTTTAATGGAAAGCATTTTTCATGCCATTCTCCATTCCACTTTGCATTGTCATTTTGAAGCGTTAATAACATGATAAATCCATTTTCTAACTATGTCCTGCGTTTGGGGCCTTCCTTCATAATGTTCCACAGTATCACATAACCTTACCTAATGTTTACCATGAATCTTCCACATTTCTCATTTCCCTTTTTCTCATTTTTGGTGGAAGCAGAGAATAGAGACCCTGTTATCTCTTCTATATTACTGAATAGTCCTCTCTTTAAAGTGAAATGAACTCATATCCCTTTGTATTTCTTCACTATATGTATTTCTAAACCGTTACCAACTCTAATATTCCCTTCTAGTTCTAAACTTGTATTTTCTGCGTCACTTAAGTGATGAGGATTTTCAGTTAACATACTAACTAGCACCCAAAGAAATGTCATTTTTTAAAATGTCTTTCTGGCACAGATTATGATTAACTGCCCTGTGTAATGAGGATAATTCGTGATGTTTACATAACTGGGTTGTTTGTTTGTTTGTTTTGGTTTTTCAGTGCTTCCACTCACATTGTCATATAGAGGGTCATATCATGGAGACTCTCCATGATCTCACTCCCAACTTCCTTATAATTTCGTCCCATGCTACTCCCTCCTTCATACTTTAGAGTGCAGCAAAACTGAATTAAATACAATGAAGAGCATGCCTTTTTTCCTTTGGTATAATTGACATACATTGTTACATTAGTTTCAGGTGTACAGCTTAGTGGTTTGACAAGTTGATACATTATGCTGTGTTGACCCCAAGTGTAGCTACCATCTGCCCCATCACATTGCTATGACAATATCATTGACTGTATTCTTTATGCTCTGCTTTTTATTCCTGTGACTTACTCATTCCGTAACTGGAGGCCTGTATCTCTTGCTCCCCTTTACCATTTTGCCCAGCCTCCTCCCCTCTGGGAACCATCAGTTTGTTCTCTGTATTTATAGTTTTGATTCTGCTTTTTGTTTGTTTATTCATTTTTTTAGATGACATTAATGAGTGGAATCATACAATGTTACTGTATTCCTTATACCTTGCGATCTTCTCCTAAAGATTCATCTTTCCCTTTGCATCTTTTTTCTTTCCTTTTTTTTTTTGGCTTCACCTACTAGACTCAACTTAGCCATCTCCTTCTAGAAAATGTCTTCCCTGACATCCATATCGCTACATATCCCTTTCTCTGTGCTCCTGTAATATCCTTTGAATATATGTATCCTTGCTTATATAAAATGTTTAATATTTATCTATCATATGTCTGTATTCTACAAGGGTGTGAACTGTGGTAAAAACTGAGTTCTGTTTACCTTCTCAGTAACCTTTATAATGACCAACAGATACTGAGCATTCTGTAAATAATTATTTTTTTGTAAATAATTAGTCTATAAATTACTATGTAAACAAATGATTTCATTGCATCTTAAAACCGGCTCCATGAGTTAAAAGGCAGTTAATATCTTTATTTCACAGATAAAGAGGCTGAGTTCTGGCAGTTCTAAGGCCACCATTCTAAGTCCTGCACTGGGACTGGAAGCCAGTTCCCCTGATTTAATGTTCTCTCCGTTTGCCAACATCATTTTTGTGCAGTAACTCACTCTTGTGAATCATGAATATTGCAATTTAATTATCCTACATTTATCAGGGACTCAGGAATATAAAAGTTAATAACAGGGCAAAAGGTCATTGCACTAATCGTAGAAAATATGAAGGTCCAGATTTATTGGATAAAAAATGACTTTATTAGAAAGGGTTAATTAATTCTGAGATGAAATACAGTTTTTATGTCATGGTAGAAAGCTAATTTTATGAGTTTTCCCCATAGAGAGAATAAAATAAAATGTTGGTCACTTTTTGCAATTTATGAAGTAGTAGCTCTTCACTCCTTGACCTCTCCAGGGAACAGTTTTCAAGTAAATTTTTCTAACAGAGATTTTGTTCTTTACCTCTCACATTAATATACTCAGGCATATTTTTATTAGTAAAAGAAAATCAGTTATAAACAAACCCTAGAGAAAACAAAATAGAATATGTGCTTCTTGAAATGACTAGACAGGAATATATAGATAATCATTTCCTAGTAAAACAGATTTCACTTTATTCTTTTCTCATTCTCTTTGTTGTTGGTTTCACATTCATATCTCTCACTATAGACTGTGTCTATAATTACATATATTTTATTAAAGTATTGAAATAATCTCTATAAGCTCTATGACAATTTATCATATATGTATGTTTATGTGTATCAGCTTTAGATTAACTATGGATATGTAAGTGATTGTGTTTAAAAGGATCAACTTTTAGGGGCGCCTAGGTGACTCAGTCATTTGAGTGTCTGACTCTTGGTTTCAACTCAGGTCCTGGGATCAAGCCCCCTGTCAAGCTCCCCGCTCAGCTGGGAGTCTGCTTTTCTCTCTCTCTCTTTCTGCCCTGTCCGCCCTCATGCTCTCTCTTTCTCTCTCTCAAATAAATAGATAAATCTTTAAAAATAAATAAACAAAGGCGTCAACTTTTAAGTTATATGAGAAATAATGGAAATAGATAGATCTAAATATATAAAAGTATATGGGGTGCCAGGGTGGCTCATTCTGTTAGGCGTCTGCTTTCGGCTCGGGTCATGATCTCAGGGTCATGGGATCGAGCCCCACTTTGGGCTCCCTGCTCAGTGGGGAGCCTGCTTCTCCCTCTCCCACTCCCCCTGCTTGTGCTCTCTCTCTCTCTGTCAAATAAATAAAATCTTTAAAAAAAATAAATGCATAAAAATTTAGCATAATAAAAATGAAATGAAAATTAAAAGAAATACGACCACTTGGGAATATATATTCATTCACTGACTAAGAACAAGTAGCTTAATTTATGATTGTGATTTTTAACTTGGGATTTCATAGTAATAGAACCTTCTGCAGAGAAGTCAGTGAACCCCATGAAACTGTGTGTAAATATGTCCGCATAGGCATTTTTTATATATAGAGAGATCATTATTTTTATCAGATAATCAAATGGAGTCCACAACTTGAAATATTTAAGAACTGATTTATAATCTCATTCCAATTAATTGGTAAAATATCAAGTGCTCAATAGATACATGAGCAGAGGATATAAACAAGTATTTTGACAAAAGTAGAAACATGCAGAATAAATTTTGAAAACATGTCCTACTTCATTAGTAATCAAACAGATTCAAGTTAAGATGAGCATCAACTATCTCCTTATATCTAATAAAGCAGCAATCACTTTAAAAATGAAAGCAACAAAACTCCTATCAGCAGCATAACCTTATTCTTTCTAGTACCACTAAAAATTGGTATGGCCATTGGGAAAGCAATATGACAACATTTAGTAAAAGCCATAAAAGTTGTTGGTTTTTTTTTTTTTTAATGCTGACCCAGTAATTTATTCTGGGACAATTATACACCAGAAACTGAAAGAGAGTGCATGAAGATGTTCATTACAGTGGAATCTCTCATAGCAAACGAAAAGAAATGGTAGCCCATATGATATTTATGATAAAATAAGCTTTAAAAGGCAGAATATTATTGTGGCTATGTAAAATACATGTTTATGGGGATTGTAATGAGTAGACACACAACTTTGGGGTGATTTTTTAAATATTAATTAATTTTAAAATTAATTTTTCTCTTAATGAATTTAATTATTTAAAAAATTTCCATAAGGTTAATCTATGGCAAAAATTGAGCACTAAATATCAACTAGTAAATATAAGAACATTATTATTTAAAATATTAACAAATGAATTATCTAACATCTTAAGGATGGTTCAGTTTTCCAATCTGGATAAATCTGGATAAATCCATGTAGACATGCAGGCTGTAGACTATAAAATTCCAGGATGTCATTCACATTGATTACAGCATACATGGAATTCCTTGGGTTTAAAATAGAGGCTCTAAAATCATGGTTATCTTGTATTTGTGTTAATACATTCAACTTTTATGACTTTAATTATTTTATGCCATTCCATATTATCTATGCAAATATAATGTGAACTGGTTAACGTGAAAAGCCATGGATTTTGATTCAAATAATCTGTATCAGGTTCATCTGTGTCACTTACTAGCCTTATTCCTTCTGAGCTTGTATTTTTTTAATGGATAAAATGGCAAACTACCTATGGATTGAGATGACATGTGAAACAGCTCTGAACAATAAGACACTAATAAATGATATACATTTTATAATGATAATAAAGCCAGTTATATTAATATTTATCATGTTCAAGAAAACAAATGTTATATAGCAAAATAATACATAAGTAGGTAATTCATTAAAGGCATATTTTTATTGTATTAAAAGCAAAAGAAATAAAAAAGAAGACCTAGTGAGATATTTATATGACAAAATTCGCCTTCAGTATTATTGACACAATAGATACATACTATTTTGCACATAATGTCAAGGTTTCCCTCCTGCCTTCAAGGCCTATCTAAAAATCACTCTTTGTATATATAATTGAAACCAATAAAAATATTGCTTTACTATCCACTTTTACGTGAAACACATCTCTTCAAATGTCTTCCTATTCAACTTTTAGTGAAGATGGTTGGGCATGTTTTACAACGTTTAAATGTGTGCTTTCAAATGACTCATTTACTCTCCCATGTCTGATAGGATTTGCATGCACATGTAGGAAAAAAATAAGTTGAATTGCAAATAATATCATTAACATAGGAAAATGTGTATCTATCATTGAGAAATTAATGTACTGGCAAGTCTCCCTGCAGCAAGTCCATGAAAATGGTTAAAAGTTGACCATTTGAGGGGTGCCTGGGTGGCTCACTTGGTTAAGCCTCTGCCTTCGGCTCAGGTAGTGATCCCAGGGTCCTGGGATCGAGTCCCACATTGGGCTCCTCTTCTTCTGCCTGCCACTCGCCCTGCTTGTGCTCTCTCTCTCTCTCTGTCAAATAAATAAATAAATAAAATCTTTAAAAAAAATTTTTTTTAAAAGGTGACCATTTGAAATGTTCTGTTTATTTATTTTATTATCAAAAGGGTAGTATTGAATTTAGGGAAGTATATTAACAAAAGGCTAGACATGTTTCAGAAACTATTACTATCTATTTTTATTGATTCACACTGTCAACAAAGAAAAGGCTTCCATATGGTAGCTATGATTTATCCTGTACGGTATGGGTAATGCTGATATTTGGCCACATGCAGTATAGTTTGTGGGACTCACACAATTAAATAAGAAGAAAGTATATTGTGATGCTAAGTAAAATTTTCTCTTCTAGAACAGTTTTAGGTTTATTATTTATCTGCTGTTATTTCATATCACTTAAGAGTATCTACTTATAGATTAATAATGTGCTTTAACGATAAACAGATTTTCTTAGTACGGGGATACATTTGTCATGGGAAAATGATTCTTTACTATGGATCATCCGTTTTCAGGAAAAGCAGTTGAGATTTACTGCTGAAAAAGAATCCGAGAGCAAATGAGGTTATTTTGTCAGGACATTTCAATAAGGGTTCTTTTGACTCAGTGTAAATAAAATATAAAACCTCTCCATTTTAAGTCTCTCTCAGATGCACTCATTTATTGAACATTAATTAATATGATTACATTTACAGTAATTTAAAGGTAGGCTTTGGCTTTAAAGAAGGATTTCCATTAATCAAGATTGATTATTTTTCTGCCCACTTAACTCCATACTAATTTCCAACTTGAAAAAAAAAGAGATAATTTTTAGAAGCATGAATTCTGTGAAGCTGTTTCTTAATAATTTTCCACCGTAATCTCTTGGTGTAAGAAGTCCTTGGAGATTTTTCCTTTGAGTGTTTATATGTAATCCATGAGTAATCCATGAAGGGTGTCATTTGCATTTTGATTTGAAATTTCCTGACTTTTGGATGAAAAGAATTACTAAAAATTTTGGAGTTGTAAGATCCCCCCTCCTCTAAAGCATTTGCATGTTTATCAAATATTTGCTGAACTCTTAGTTTGTGCAGACAATGCTAGGTTCTGGGATGCAAAACCATGCTCCTGATCATCAGAAAACCTCTCCTATAATGGGAGGAGGTTATGCTGGGGGCCCATGTTAGAGTATGGAGGTATTGCAAAAGAGGGGAAAATCATTTTTACATGGACTGGGAAGGGTGTAAGAGGAAAAGCTCAGGAATACTTTTTCAGAAGAAAAAACAGATAATAGGCTCTTCTGATTATGCTAGAGTATCTATTCACCGTAGGAGGATAAGTAATATTTCCTTTATTCAGATAAAACTACTCTTCTGTAATGGCTTTATATAATATTTGAATGAGCATAGATTTGACTGTACCAATTATTTTAGACATCTCATTTTTAGTTTAGATGCCCAATACCAATATCACTTATGTTTAATTTCATTATCAATTAATTTAATACCAAATATAAAATAACATTGATATGTAATAATTGAGAGTTATTTTGGTTGTAAAATATGATATTCAGAATTCTTTCTTAACTCTTGAATCTTTTTTAAATTTTACGTTATAGATGAAAGAGAAGATGTTCAAAAGAAAACATTCACAAAATGGATAAATGCACAGTTTTCTAAGGTAAGAATATTTTGATACTTCTCTTTTAAGATATAAGGTAAGTGACTGATTTTCAGAATGAACTATGTACCTGTGTAAATTTAAATGTCCATATTGTTTTTTATCGTAGTGTCATTGTTTTAGCTGTGCAAATTTGGGAACATTATGTTGACTTTTAATTAAGGAAGAAGCTGCAGAATATATGTAAAGAGAAGTTATTTAATTAGACAAAATGCATCTTTGAATCTTAATGATAATGTGAGTTTCTTCAATTACATCAGTCATCCAAGGATTATAGCCACAATCTTCCACCAAGTAGCTAGTATATGTCACACATTAGCAGAAGATATGAAGGAAGTTTTACTGTCTGAAAGTGATAATATTTTTGTCCTTCTCAGTCTTTTACTGTCTGAAAGTGACAATATTTTTGTCCTTCTCAGTCTTTCCTAGTTCAGAAAAAACTGATATAGCTGCCTTGGGTCTATTTGGCCCCTATCACTTAGGGCATGTGTCAAATAATTTAAGATAAGAAGGTTATCCTCTTTTTCTGCAGGCATCAACCCATACTATTAATAATATTTATTTATTTTACACATGCAACTTAATTTATTATCCATAGACAGCACAACTCTGGATAATTATATGTGAACACAGAGTAAAATATTCTTACCTTGAAAACTAGCATTAAGAGTACCATGTAAGGAGGTTTATATACATTTTGAGGTTAGAAAGACTTGGATTTGCATTTAATTAACTCTGAATTTGGGCAAATCAAATGCTCTGTGAATCACTTTTATACAATCATGTATATGTGTACACATATATATTGAGTGTCTACCTAAAGAATCAACTCCCAATAATGGAGATATAAAGCTGATAAAATATGGTCCCTATATTCAAGCTTTAAGAGAGGCAGAAATGGCTGATAATGGTTATTTCATGTGATTGTGAGGATTAACAGGGTCAAGATATGTGAAAATTTCTACCACAATGCCTGACAGTATTAATAGATGTGGATCACTCTCTCCATGGGTCTGTCTTATTTTATAAAAGTTTTGGTAGTGAATCCAAAACAATCCACTGGGAGATGCAGTATAAAAAGTGCTCCCATTACTATTACAAAAGGTTTTCAAGTATCATCCGTTGTTTGTGGTATTTGATAGCAGAATTTTGCCAGGTAGTCTTTAACATATTAGCAAGAAGTTACGTTACTGAATTTTAACTAAGCAAATTTCATTTATATTTACTTACTGAATTAACAATTAATAAATTGCTATTACAGAACTTTATTTTTTTATTATGTTCAGTTAGCCATTACAGAACTTTAAACAATAACCATAAAAAAGGAACACGTATTTTAAAAATCTCAACTTTTTTTGAACGAAGTGAGTAGAAATAATTTAAAAAATTGTAACACTAATGAAGGAGAAGAAATGAAAACTAAACTCATAAATATGTACAATAGGAATTCCTAATTCCCAGAATATTTACCGGATGGATGTATATGTTTTAACTGCTGTATCTATTGGTCTCATTAAAATCTTCTTAATTTTGGAAGTTCGAAACAGGCAATAGATATAAGCTTTCAAACAAATATACAGACAGATCAGAATCATAAAGAGAATTTTTTGAAATAATAAATGTGACATAATACTCTGAATCTTTGAATTAAATCAATGAGTTGTTTTAATAAGGTGTGTAGATATAACTGAGACAAATACTGCAAATTCGCATTCCCACAGATCTAAATAGGTCATTACTCTCTATACATTGACATTTCAAGTATCATTTACCACAACTCACATGCTAATATATAAACCATAGTTTGATATGCTGTCTTCTTTGAATACATTGTTGGTACTGCCTTAGAGCAATTTTTCCCTACCCTTATGAGTGCCCATATTTTAAAGGCTGAGAAATAATTACATGCATGAGTGCATTGACTGTTTTTTCGTAAGTATCCCCACCTTCAAATCCAACTTCTCCTTATTTCATTTATTTTATAAATGTTCTTCCTCAGCCTATTAAAATTGGATCAGGAGAGTCACCAAAGCTTCATATTTGGGCATATAGTAGGTGTCAGGAATAGAAATAAATGTTTATAAAGACAGAGGAAAAAGTATTTAGAGATAAAATTTATATATGTGTGTGTTGATTTTTCATTTAGAAAACCTGAAAATATATTTTCCATGTTATCTGATTTTTTCTTGTCAAGACTTCAAGTAATGACTAAATTTTTGTATATACTTTTGAGAATTAAGAAAAAGCTAATTGGTTCAGTTTAAGCCCATTGATGATACCAAAAGATAAACATAGCTGAGATATGTCACTTTGCACATATTTATTGTGTTGTAACATGGCATTCAGCAGAATTCCAGGCCTGTAGGAGACACAAGATTAGTTTAAGTTGAATCTTCAGATCTCATGGAACCTACACGTTTGGGAGATACTGGATAATTGCTAAATGGAGTAGCAGAGGGGGCAGTACTCCGGGCTAGAATGAATCTGAAAACTTGTGTGAAGAAAGCTGTACTGCCCGAGAGACTCTAAAGGAAAGATCATCAAAGAGCAAAACACTCTTTACTGAGATAATTGGAAACCACTGAAGGCAGGAATATATGTTTTCTTTGTAACCCCAGTGATCAGTACCAGTGCACTAACTAAATATACTAAATGCATTTTGGACAATAGTACAGAAATTAAGTATATGCTAAGTTTAAGGAAAGGAAAAATTTTGAATGAAAAAGAATGTGTTGAAGAAGACTTTAAAAAAAGAAAAAGCAATGAAAAATTATCATCTGTGTGGCAAATTAGTCAAAGAGAAACACACTCAAACAATAATAAAAATGAATAGGATGACTTAAAATGTTTAACAGTGAGGCTCACACACATTCATTTATATAATATTTGTAAAATAAAAGGAGACTGCAAAGTAGTTCCCTGTTTTGATGTAAAGTTATATAAGGGATATTTAGGGGGGGAAATATGATTAAATAAAGCCTTATTGTGGCTTTATTTGGCTTATGAAGCCAAATGTATCTTTGTAGTAAATCCAACTGATTTTTCCACTTTCCTAGTACCATTTTAAAATAGACCCTATCTCTTCTTCAAAATAAGTCTTCTAACCTTCAATTCCAAAAATTCTTACTAGAATGTGATTTATCACATCTATTCTATAAAGATAAACAAACATTTTTTATCTCCACATAAACACAAAGCCATTGCTATGTAAGATTAATTCAAGGTAAGTATTCTTTTCATGTAATTTGTAGATATTTGGTGAAAAATTTTTGTAGTAAAAAATGTTTACTGTTTATGACAAATATAATTTACATAAGAAGAACACAAACTTATTTAATAAGGAAAGTACACTTGAAATTATGACCAAAAATAATTTTGTCATAAAACTTGCTTGATGTTTGTGTTAGAGAAAAAGCAATCTGTGGGGGAAAATATTTACTACTAGATCAATTGAAAGATTTAAAGCATCTCCCAGTGAGTTATATGATTGTTTTGATCCTACATTGGATTTAGTGATTATCTTTATCTCTATACTCTAACTACACTTTTCTGTATGATTCTTCCAAAAGTAGTAGACAACTTGGTATTTTATTTAAATGAAGTAGAAATGTGTAATTAATTTTGTCTATGAACTTCACAAGGGCCTATGATATGATAACACATTTATGTCTTCATTGCCACAACATACGTACCTATACCTAAAAAGCCAGATTTTACCCTCTTGGGATAATGATAACACAAGATAGAATTAACTGGTGTAACATACTTTTCCCAAGAATTTATCATTATTTATATCCTAGCCAGCATGATAAGCATGATGTCATGCAAATTAACGCCAAAACTGTGAGTCAGTAAACCAGGCTTCTTTACACAGCTCTCTATCATGAAGCCTTAGAGGAAATCATTATATCCACACTTGAATTCATTTTGGAAAGAAAGGTAAACATAAAATAAAAAATTCTTTGAGTCTTGTTTTCCTTGTATGTCCATGTCTACTTTATAAGAAAACATATTAAAAGAGCTTTATAAATATTAAAACATAAACATAAAATATTGCCATTTTTGTTACTGGGTAGTATATTTGCTGAATTGAAGGAATTGTATATTTATGAAATTTTCTTGGATGCCAGCTCACTTCTTTCTTGAACATGGTTTTGGCTACTTTCTTTGGATGGAACAGGGAGGATAGAATATTTATTTATGTTTTATTATCCTGCTACACTCTCTATGCCAATCCATGCTCCCACACACACATACACACAAACAGGCATGGACACACACTCAGTTTAAAATGAATCAAACAGTTTCATTATGCAAAAGGAAGATAATGAGACTTAGAAGGAAAACATTGTTTCAGTGATAGAGGTAATAGTATGTATACATTTCCTCTGTATCAGTTTGAAACTTACACATAACTAACAAATTTATATAGGACTTCTACTCAAAGGGCTTGATTTAACAGAGGTGATAGATTAGAACTATTGTGTCATGGGAGGGTCATCGTATATATAAAATCACCATTATGCCCCTGGCTTCCTGTTTCTCCCTACTATTTGATACCAGAAAGATTACTATAGAAGATGAAGGGGAGTGCACTATATCTCTGGATCATAATAAGCAGCTATTGGGGAGAAAATTTTTCTTTGACCTTCAATGTTCTGGCTGGTCTAAGAATTAAGTTGATATGAGACAGATTAACAGGAGAAAAAAAACAAAGGTAAATTACATGCACAAGGAAGACCAATGATAAAACTGAGATCCAAAGAAATGACCAAGGCCTGCAGCTTTTATACATTTTAGACAAAGGAACTGACAGGATAATGAAAACCTATGTTTGGGAGCTTCAATTGGTAAGGAATTCTACAGAATTGGGGTTGAGGTAGTAAATTAGTAAAAGTAACAAGGTTTGTTT